>NW_003314266.1:1305106-1410221 GCF_000143415.4 Selaginella moellendorffii | reverse complement strand
CATTCCGTTTTCATAAGCCAGTACAAACTAGTGAAATGGTTGGAGTTGACTTTGGTTGGTTTAGGCCTTAGTAGGTAATTTGTATGATGCAGCCCGAAAGGGATGCTAACTTTTGAAGTTAAGGCAATTGAGTTGGATAGAGTCTGGAGTTGGTGTAGAAAAGTGGCCATTGCACTTTTCTAGAAAGGTGACCCTTGTACCTTTCTTCTATAGCGTTTTGTTTGGTGGTAGTTGCACTTTGCATTTCGTTAAACTCTATGAGAGTAGTGAGCTCTCACTGATCTTGACTTAGTCTTGGTGGCCCTACGCCTTGGCTGAGGATAGTGATGTCTAACTTAGTTGTTTGCAGTTGAGATGTTGGTACCCATACTATAGCTTTGTCTAAGTGGAGGTTGTGTACTGATATGAGTCCATCTCATAGTCTTCACTTGAGTTTCGAATTAGTGTTAATCATGTGTAGCTAGCCTCTTCAAGGTATGCTCAGAGCTATTCACTAGACGTGTTAGTGAGCTTATTACGGTTGAGTTGGATTCGAGTGGTCATTTTGTTTGTGCTTGTCCATGAACCTTTATCTCATGCCTGGGGTATTATGTTCATATTGGACAAGTGTATGACTCAATAATGTGAGTTTGGTCTTGTGAAAGCAAGTTGAAGAGTGATTGTTAGTTGCTTTGCGACTAGTGGTTGTTTATAGACTTCATCAAGGACTATAACACTTGCTTCACTTGATGATGATTTAGCAGTGATGGGCTTAGTGTTGCGGAGGATCATGTCATTAAACTTACATAGGTTTTCCATATTGGCATATCGACTCTACCTTTGTTAATATCATTTAGATGCGTTTAGTTCATGGTGTTGGATTTCATTGAGTCTTGGACGTGGTGAATCACTCCTTGATAATGTGTTATCTGTAACTGAGTTTTGTTGAAGGATTAGTCTCGGATACTGACTGAAGTATCTTCAACTTTGGTTATCTTAGTTATTAAACAGTTTTAAGTGGTGATTCACTTATGCTTTCTTTTAGCTTTGTTATGGTGTTGATGGCATTGAAGTGATGCCTTGTTGTTGACATTGTTGATGTTGAGATTTGAGTGAAATGAGATGTCTCTTCTTAGAATTGATATTGAGTTTCCTTAGTCTTGATGAAGATAGTGTTGATGATTTGGCTGTGGCTTTGTGTTATTAGCATTCATGCATTTGCTAGTTAGCAACTATATCGGTGTTCAAGCGAGCTAAGTGGCAGGTTTGAGTTAGTTGTGTTCTAGAAGAGATTATTTAGTAGGGGTTGAGCTTTGGCTTTTCCTTGAAAAGTGATTCAACCATGAATTATGCTAGCTCTACAAAACGAAGAGTTAGTGATCGATATTACAATATTTGAGTCTTTATTAGATTTAAGTTGGGATATATCAATCATTGATGATTCTTCTTGTGTTTGTTATGAAGTGAGTTACGTCTTGCTATAGATGGATTCATGAAGGATCGTTTAGTAATCACTTGTTGAGCATAGCTTCATTATGCTTAACTTTTGGATTGATACAGACATGCTCTTCATTAGCTTTGCATTATGAAGTTTAGTTTGTGAATGTGTTGAGGAGAATATTGTGGGTTGTACCATGATTTCTTCTTTAGCATTGAAGTTAGTTCATGCTAGATTTATGATCATTATTAAACAAGACTTGGCTATAAGCTTCTTCAAACTCTTAGTTTTTTGAGTTTTTATGCTCATTGTCCCATTTGTTGGAAGTTGTTGGGGGAAGGCATTTTGGCTCATTAGCTGCGATGAAGTTAGTATTTCAACAATCATTGGTGATGATTGACTATCATCTAGAGTAGTTAATTATCCTTATTAAAGGTTTTGTTTGATTATTGTTGGTTTAGAATGATTTGCTATTCTTTAGGATGGTGGATTTTTTCTTCAATAATGATTATACATCTCTCTATTGATAGGATGATTGATGATCTTTTATGATGGTTTGTTGGTCTCTTTGATGGCTTATGGCTTTTCGCAATACCACATGTTTCTTGTGGTTTGCTCTGGATTGGTCTCTTGGGTTTGAGATATCAGTAGGATGTTGCTAACGCAACTTGGGTTCCTTCGTATTGTTGATCGGGATCTATTCAGATTGGCTTCTGTGATAGTTGACATGAATGGGTGTTTGTTGGTCTTATCGCCTTCATTTTGTTCTGTTGATTGTTACTCGAGTTAGTTCTGATAGATTAGGATGTTATTTCCTTCAGGTGATACATTCGCGAGCGTTATGCTTGTCGGTTAATGATACTTTGTGTTCTTGAGTTCTCTTTAGTTAGTTGTTTAGCATACTATTTGGCATCTTTGATAGTTAAGTTTTATCATTGAGTTTTCTTGATGATACACTTGCTATTTAAATTTGTTAGATAGTGAATCCTATGTTTACCAATTATGATGATCTTGGTGGTTCCTACACTAATACTGGTTTATCGGATGATAACTTACTTAGAATACTTTTGTGTTCTAATCTAAGACTTCTTCATTGATAATTAAGTCTCTCAGATATCATGGTCTATGACTTTGATATTGTCCATCTAGTGATCTTTGAATTTGGGCCAGTATAGGCAGACTGGCTTTGGCACTTTGTGTGCATGGTGAAATCTCTAGTCATGGGGTAGCTACTGCCGACTGGTCATATAACCCGCCTCTTTGTCGATATTCCTTATTCAGTTAAAAGGGCATGACCATGTAAATAACTCTAACTGCCTATTTATAGTAGTTTCTAAACCTTACCAACGGGTTTGGTTTCTTTGCTCATGAGGGTTAGGGCCTCTGGCTTCTCTCCCTATGTCCTTGCGGGCAGGGGCGTATCACACTTTTGTAAGTTGAGTAACACCCAGAGAAGCAAGGGTGGCTAACTCTGTTAGTCATTTCCTTATCGGCAATGGCTGGAAGGTGTCTGAGTGGGTAGTGCATCTGCATTAGACATAGAGGTTACCCTATAACTCATTTAAGTTGGTGCATTTCTCACATAGTGTGAATACCGTGAACTTTTTCTGGAGTTGTTTCCTTGGCGGTATTCTAGACTCGAGTATGCATCGACGAGGATGTTGATCTTCCCAAGGGGGGGAGAGTGTCGCAAATGTGACTTTAGGTATCGAAAGTTACCTGTCGGCTAGTCCTTACAAACACTCTTTCCTTACTACCATGATGGCAAGAGGTTGGTATTGCTGGACCCTTTATCAACCCTTCTTATGCTAGTAGAGTTAACTGGGCATTTCGAGTGTACTTAGACCGGACGAGCATAAGGACGGAATTCCTACGTGTTATTAGCTAAGCATACTTAGCCCAGTAAGGAGTTCCCGTCTCGTTATGTCTTGCACTGGCTAATGACAAGAACCCTCACGTATTGAGATTAGTCCCTCAATATCGCTGGATGATAGCTTACCGTGTCGGCCAAACACCCTCACTATCATGCCCTTTGTGTTAGTCTCATTTCGGTCCCAAATGCTATTTATAGAAAGTGTCTAGATTTGCTCATTTGGCATATTTACAGAATGTAGAGATTGGCCTAAACACAATGGTGTTCGTTCTATATCCAAATTCACAATCTAGCACCATTCCATATTTAATAAGTTTCAAGCTTGTCCCAGAGACTAACTCTTGATACTAAAGGAGGCTTGGGATGAAAGCCCAAAGCATGTGTTCCTCAAGCGGGGGGGGGGGGGGGGGGCTATGGGGGGTTCCAAATGTATAATAGGGATAGTGGGTAGGTCAGGCATGGCCCTAAGGCATAGTCTAGCTTCCGCTTACGTGCCTGTTCTTATTTTGCATCCGGCTTGGGTCTAAGCCCAAGCTCCACACCATGCTAGTTGGTGGGGTACCCATATCCTTGCGTTAGGCCACCGGTATGCCGAAATAGCACTAGACTCCGTTTGGCTCCATTTTGCGTGTTGGTTCTGGCATTAGGATGCTGGTTGTTGTAGGACTGTTCCAAGTCACTCCATACTCTTGTCCCTTTGCTCTTTGGGCTGTATGCTCGAGAGTTGCTCTATGGTCCAGTTCCATCACTCCTTGGCTTCATGCTTGCGAGTTTGGCACCATTCCTTCATTCAGTGGCCCAATGTGAGCAACTAATTTTTCCATTCTACTTTAGTCACTTAAACACACCTCAACCATTCGGAGGAGTCTCATTCACAACCTCCATAAGTCCCATTCAGAACTTGGGGCTTGCTAGCCCTAAGAATGGCATTCACGCCACTCAACCTTTGCACTTGGTCCAAGTGCTCCATGTGTCTGATCCCATGACCGACACCCCAAGGTACCACCAACATACCAGCCCGTTACGCTAGGCCATGCCCATTTACCTTGGTCACATCGGTGGTCCAACACCACCTGCATTACAATCCTATCTCTCAAAGACTAGGCTATCCATCCATGAGTGGCTATCCTAGATCCACTTCATAGCATCCTCAAGATGCCTGCAGAGATGGGGAATAGCCTTCCCCAATGTCTCCTTTCCAGTCCCCACTAAGTCCCTTCCTGTCCATGGCCGTGTTCACCAACACTGCCGTTGGATCAAGGCCCACAGGCCCGACCACTAAGTCCAATTGTCCTCTAGGACTTCCTCACTGTGTGATTGTGTCCTTTGTCACCACACCAAAGGGCTACTCCTCTTCCTTTCCATAGTTTGGGACTTTGGGACAATATTTCGGAACACCATGGCCCTACGCAGGCCTCGTGGGTACTCTCCTCACCTTTTGCCTTCGGGTGCTCTAGCCATGGGCTTAGAGCAAGGTTCCGTTGAGCCACACCAGGTATCCAAGTAGGTAGTGCCACCCACACTTGGATTGGGAGCATGGGCCAGTCGATCTCCTGGGGGAACTAAAGCCAGCTCTTGAACACTTCACCAAGCTACCCCTCTTATCAGTCCGTGTTCACTTTAGTCTTGGACTTCTCAGTGGGCAGCTCATCACCTAACACTGGGTTCGGCCTTCCTGGGCCAAACTGGCCTTTTCTGGCCAAACTGGCTCCACTGCAGTCCTCCCCCTTACTATACTTTTGGAGCTCACCAAACCCCCCAGGGTTTGGGAGACGAATGCTTTGGGCTTTCACCCTCTTAAACTCGAACTCGGACTCGAACTCAGACTTGGACTCGGACTCGGACTCGGTCCCGATCTCAGTCTCGGTCTCAGTCTCGGTCTCGGTCTCGGTCTCGGTCTCGGTCTCGGTCTCGGTCTCGGTCTCGGTCTCGGTCTTGGTCTCGGTCTCGGTCTCAGTCTCGGTCTCGGTCTCGGTCTCGGTCTCGGTCCTGGTCTCAGTCCCGGTCTCGGTCTCGACCTCGGACTCCATCTCGAGTCCTTTTCAGACTCCATCTCAGATTCCATCTCGGGTCCACCTCGGACTCCACCTCGGACTCCACCTCGGACTCCATCTCGGACTCCATCTCGGACTCCATCTCGGACTCCATCTCGGGTCCACCTCGGACTCAATCTCGGGTCCTTCTCGGACTCCACTTCGGACTCCAATTCGGACTCCAACTCGGGTCCATCTCGGACTCCACTTCAGACTCCACTTCGGACTCCAACTCGGATCCATCTTGAACACTTCCATGTGTTATGTGTTGGTCCTTTTTGGGTCCCTTTTTGGAGCCTCGCTTATTGCTCGCTTCGTGCTTGTTCCTCGAGCACTTTGTTGGGAGTTCCACTCCCGCTCTCGACCTTTCAAGTCGGAGCTTTTAGTCCAAACGTGTTACACTCATTTGGCTTTCGCTTTGGCCACTACCATGTGGCACCCTTCCGGCTCCACTTTGGGGCCCCACCACCCATAGACGAAGTTCGATGTCCTCATCGAACGGTAAACCATTGTTATAAAGTAACACCAACATATATTACCCTTTCCATCCTTAGCACCTAGCCAATATTTGTCAATGGTATGACACCAAAGGCTCACCATGCCTTGTCCATCCTCTAAAAGGCATAGCTTCTCCAACTTAGAGGCTCATTCGACCACTTGTGGTGGTTCTCTCCTTTTATTGGTTTAGTTCTCACTAAACGTGTTAGAGACACCTTCTTTAACTCAATCCCACCATACATTCTCGAATGGTCTCACTTTCCATCGATATAACCCTTGCACTTTGGAACTTTTAATTTTGACTTCTCGAAGTCAATTTCCCAGGTGTCTCCAACACCTTGCATTGCACATATTATACAACTCCACTTCCCCATCCTAGGAAGTTCTCTACTTAAGGGCAACATCATCCTCTCTTCGATTTCGTGCCACCTTTGGCACTAAGTTCCAATTTCTGCTAGAGCTATCCATGGCCCTATCATTTGGCTACCTTACCGCTGCCACCCTTAGAGCTTCCACTTTCGCCATATTGGAGCAATTGGGAATTCATCATTGGGAACACATTGCCTTTCCCACAATCTGTTAGCACCCAACACCTTAGTGTTCTTGGCCTAACTTTGTTATTTGGATTCTTTCCCATGATTCCCATGGCTCTTTACTTAGCCACTAGTCTTTTGCTCCTATCCTTGATTGTTGCACCCAGCAACATAGGATCGCTACCTCCATTTCCGAGGTATCTGTAAGCGACTAAATTTTCCATTCTACTTTAGTCACTTAACCACACCTCTGACCACTTGGAGGAGTCTCATTCACAACCTCCATAAGTCCAATCCAGGACTTGGGACTTGCTAGCCCCGAGAATGGCATCCATGCCACTTAACATTTGCACTTGGTCCAAGTGCTCCACGTGTCCGATCCCATGACCAACACTCAAAGGTACCACCGACATAGCAGCCCGTTACGCTAAGGCCATGCCCAATCACCTTTGCCACACTGGTAGTCCAATACCACTTGCATCACAATCTTGGCTCTCCAAGACTAGGCAAACCATCCGTGAGTGGTCATCTCAGAGCCACTCCTTAGCATCCTTAGGATGCCCACCGACAAGGGGAATAGCCTTCCTCAATATCCCTCTGTCAGTTCCCACTAAGTCCCTTTCTGCCCCTGGCCGTGTTTGCCAACACTGCCACTGGATTGAGACCCACAGGCCCGACCACTAAGTCCCACGGTCCTTTGGGACTTCCTCACCACACGACTGTGTCCGTGGTCACTACCCCAGAGGACTGCTCCTCTTCCTTTCCACAGTCTGGGCCTTTGGGACAACATTTCGGAACACCGTGGCCTTACGCGAGCCACCTAGGTACTCTCCTCGCCTTCTGCTCTTGGGTGCTCTAGCCATGGGCTTAGAGCGAGGTTCCGTTGAGCCACGCCTCGTATCCAAGTAGGTAGTGCCACCCACACTTGGACTGGGAGCATCGGCCAGTCGATCTCCCGAGGGAACTAGAGCCGGCTCTTGAACACTTCACCAAGCTACCCCGCTTGTCGGTCTGTGTTCACTCTAGTCTTGGACTTCCCAGTGGGCAGCTCATCACCCAACACTGGGTCTGGCCTTCCTGGGCCAAACTGGCCTTTCTTGGCCAAACTGGCTCCACTGCAGTCCTCCCCCTACTATACTTTTGGAGCTCACCAAACCCCCCAGGGTCTGGGAGACGAACGCTTTGGGCTTTCACCCTCTCAGGCTCCGGACTCGGACTCGGACTCGGACTCGGACTCGGACTCGGGCTCGGCCTCGGTCTCGGCCTCGGCCTCGGTCTCGGCCTCGGCCTCGGTCTCGGTCTCGATCCCGGTCTCGGTCTCGGTCTCGGTCTCGGTCCCGGTCTCGGTCTCGACTTCGGACTCCATCTCGGACTCCATCTCGGACTCCATCTCGGACTCCATCTCGGGTCCATCTCAGGTCCATCTCGGACTCCATCTCGGACTCCATCTTGGGTCCATCTCGGACTCCATCTCGGACTCCATTTCGGGTCCATCTTGGGTCCACCTCGGACTCCATCTCGGACTCCATCTCGGACACCATCTCGGACACCATCTCGGGTCCATCTCGGACTCCACTTCGGACTCCAACTCGGGTCCATCTCGGACTCCACTTCGGACTCCAACTCGGGTCCATCTCGGACTCCACTTCGGACTCCAACTCAAGTCCATCTCGGACACTCCCACGTGTCATGTGTTGGTCCTTTTGGGTCCCTTTTTGGAGCCTCGCCTTTTGCTCGCTTCGTCCTCGTTCCTCGAGCACTTCGTTGGGAGTTCCACTCCCGCTCTTGACTTTTCAAGTCGGAGCTTTTGGTCCAAACGTGTTACGCTCGTTTGGCTCTCGCTTCGGCCATTACCATGTGGCGCCCTTCCGGCTCCACTTTGGGGCCTAGGGATTTTGTGTCTCACAGTATCCTTTTGGTTCCATAGCAAAGACTCTCCTTTGCCAAGTCCGGAGAGTGTTCCCCTAGTATGTCTCTTTAGCATCTTCTGCTGTGGGCTCTATCCACGACCCCACTTTGTGACCCTCCCATGGATCTTTTATAGAGACTACTTTCTTTGGACTCACTATGCCATCACATTGACATATCTCATTTCCCTTAGGTGTCCTTCTCACTTGGTCACTTTGACCAAATCACACCATCATCAATAGTTCCAATCAACATTTTGAACTTGGAACTTTATCCCTTAACCTCACAAGAACCTTGTCCTTATTTTAGCCATAAGATCATCTAATGATCTAACCTTGGCACCTTAACAGGTTTGCCAATAGGTACTAGGCCTTCTAGACCTTTAAGTTGTTCACCATGACCCCGGGGGCATCCCTCACACTTGGCAGTGCACCCAAGCCAGCCCTTCCAGCTAAGGGTCCATAGCAACTGAGACTGGGTGTCCCCATCTCATTCACCACGTCCTTGGTGCCACTTGCACCAAAGTGTTCAAGTTAGATATGTCGAGCCACACTAAGCAATTTAACTGTGCATCACGACTCCGAGGCATCCCTCGCTTGGCGATGTGCCCAAACCAGTCTCCTCACTGAGAGTCCATGACCACTGAAATATGAGTGTCCTCATAGTCCAAACCATCACCACACCCTAGTGATTTGGGACTCGAACCTAAGCATTAGAGGGTCGGGACTCGAACCCAACCTCCGTATATGCATCTACGGATGGCATCGCACAGGATGCCTGGCGTGATTCCCCACGCCGGTGCACCAACTTATACTTAAGGCGCGCTCCAGATCACAGCTTAAGAACCTAGTTCCTTCGCACTGCCAAGTCCTCTCTTGACATGTCTATGATCATGCATGGATTCCTCCATGCTCAGCCCCTTGGGCCACCCCTTTGAAGTTGGCTCCTTCAACTAGGGTATTCATTCCCCCCGACTTGCCAATCTCACTTAGCAAGTCATTCGGCTATTGCAACATGGTTCATGCATAAGCGTGAAAGTCCTTAACCATCAACTTTCGTTCAAAGCCCTTTCTTTGAACGCTCGGGAACTACTTCCCCAATCTTGATAGCCTCGCCTCATGGCAAGCTTCAAGACCACGCTTTTGCTGTGCCACTCTGATTTTGCGCGTTCTATGAACCATTTACATTTGGCTGACTAGGTACTTATCTACCTAGGGGAACATTCAAGGAACTCTGTTCCTTAGCTTGCTAAGGCCTCTCCTTTCGCAAGTTTTCCAATTACCATATAGTCTAACATGGACAATCCCATACCTTAGACTCTCCATGGCATCCTGGTCGCCAGTAACAACATGTTTGAGCACCCACTTGATTCTCCACTGAAACGAATCGACTCGACTAGAGATTGAATTGATAACACGCTGTTATAATCTATCTCAGTCTAACTGTCGCGACCGTTGACTCTTCAGCTTGTCGGCATATTCCCCTGAATATTAACACTCCCACTCAAGCTGAACGTCGATGTTGCGTCAGTTCTTTGGCTGCACTCCAAGTGCCTGTGCATGCTGCTGGAACAGAGCTGGAGCAAGAGCTTTGGTGAAGAAATCCGCCACCATCTCCTTGGTAGTGCAGTAGACCAGCTCCACAGTCTGCAGAGCAACCTGTTCACGTATAAAATGGAACTGAACTTGAATGTGCTTGGTCTTGCGATGGAACTTCGGATTTTTCGCCAATGCTATGGCTCCTTGATTATCGCAGAAGAGCTCCGTCGCTTCCTCCTGCTTATAGCTGAGCCCGTCCAGCAAAGTTCTCAGCCAAATGCACTCCTTGGCTGCTTGAGTGATGCCGATATACTCTGCCTCAGTGCTTGACAATGCTACGACTGGCTGTCGCTGGCTGTTCCATGTAACCGCTGCACTACCCAGAGTAAACAAATAACCTGAAGTTGATCGCCGCTGATCCACTTCGCCAGCCCAATCTGCATCTGAGTATCCCTGAAGCAGCAGCCACGAGTGCTTTGTCTGGCGCTCATAGCTTAGCACAAACTCGCTGGTGCTCTTCAGGTACTGGAAAATCCGCTTAACAGCTTGCCAATGCTGGAAGCCGGGGTTGGCCAAGAACTGGGACACTACTCCCACTGAGTAGGCAATGTCCGGACGAGTACACACCATCAGGTAGACCAGGCTGCCCACCATCTGACGGTATGGAATCCGATCCATCGCTCGCTTGTCACCTTCTGTGGCCGGAGACATCTCCCGACTAAGATGCAATCCCACCTCCATTGGTGTTGACGCCGCACTGACGTCCTGAAGCTTGAACTTCTCGAGCAGCTCGTCAATGTACTTCTTTTGTGACATCTGAAGCACACTCCTCCCCCTGTCACGGAAGATCTCAATGCCGAGGCAGTACTTGACTGGTCCAAGGTCCACCATCTTGAATTTGGAGCTCAGGTCCTGCTTCAGTTGCTGAATCAGCCGCTTGCTCTTGCTGAGCAGCAGACAATAATCCACATAAAGGGCTAGGATGATGAGCTTGCCTCCCACTCGCTTCTGGTACACGTTGGTGTCTGCTGACATGCTGGTGAAGCCAAGTGACAGCAGAAACGAGTTCATCTTTGAGAACCACGCTCGGGGTGACTGCTTCAACCCGTAAAGGGCCTTTTTAAGACGACACACAAGGTGCTCCTGGCCTGGCTTGACAAAGCTTGCCGGCTGCTCGATATAGACCTCCTCATCAAGGTCACCGTTGAGGAATGCTGTGGTTACGTCCATGTGCTCCACCTCCATATCCTCCTGAGCAGCTAAATTGAGCAGCAGTCGGATAGAGGTGAGCTTCACCACTGGTGAAAAAGTCTCGTAAAATCCACACCTTCGACCTGAGAAAATCCGCGAGCTACAAATCGGACTTTGTGTTGAGTGCTGCCATCCGGAGTCGTCTTCACTCGCAGGAGGAACTTGGTTTTGATTACCTTCCGCCCTGGTGGGAGCTTCACTAAGTCCCACGTCTGGTTCGCCATCAACGCATCGTATTCCACCTGACGAGCGGCTTCCCACTTGGATGCGTCTGGACCAGCTAAGGCTTCCTCCAAGGTCTGAGGCACCAAAGCATCTCTGCCTTGGCTGAAGAGTAGCATGAATGTTGACCCTTCCTGTTCTGCACCTGCCTCCTCGCTGGAAGCAAAGTAAAACGACTCACCAGAGCCTGAGGGAGCTTGAGGAGCCGATGCTGCTCTTTCTCTCACTGCCTTAGCCTCTGCTCTGGACTCATGCTTGGCAACAGCAAGATCACGCTGCTCTCGGTACTGGTGCCCTGCCTCTGTGAGCTTTGTTACTCGAGTGGATCGACGTAACGGTGGAGCTGAAACGGCAACCTCTCTGCCATCTGAAGCCTGCTGATCAAGACCCACTGCCTGATCACTCGCTTGAGAGCTCCCCCCCTGATCGGCCTGACTCCCACCCGCTGGTGAGATCGGATTACTGCCACCTGCAGCTGGAGGCTCACTAACTCCAGCTCCGATTGCTGAACTTGGCCCCAGATCACGCTGGCTCCCACCGGCTCCATGCCCTGTGGCTGAACCCTGCGTACCTGGCTGGCGTCCACTCCTCGTTCTCCCATAACTCGCTGCCCTAACTTCTTCATCCGAGTTATCCGAGTCCGAGGCAACCTCGGGCAATACCAAAGTTGGCGGTGGTGGGAGGGCCCGAGTGCCGTAAGTTCTGGTCTCGTCGAAGATGACATCTCTGGCCACGATCAACTTCTGAGTCTCCAGGTTGAACAACTTGTAGCCTTTCATCTGTTCGGAGTAGCTGACGAGAACACACTTCTGACTGGTTCTTTCAAGCTTGCTGCGATGATGTCGCTTTACATGAGCGTAGCAGACACTCCCGAACACTCGCAGATGGCTGATGTCTGGTTTACTCCCATACCAAGCTTGATAGGGAGTTTGACCCGAAACTGCAACAGTGAGCTGTCTGTTCCTCAGATAAGCGGCGGTCTCCATCGCCTCACACCAAAAAAACTTTGGAAGGCCTGAGTCTTCCAGCAGGGTTCTTGCTACATCTTGCAGCGTCCTGTTCATCCTCTCTGCTACACCGTTCTGCTGTTGAGTGTCTGGGATGGAGAATTGACGTTGTATTCCAGCTGAACTACAAAACTCATCAAATTCTCTCGACACAAACTCGCCACCGCCATCGCTCCTGAATGCCTTGATCAGCTTTCTTGTCTGGAGCTCCACCTGAGCTTTGTAGTCCTTGAACTTCTGGAACACCTCTGATTTCTTCCTCAGGAACTTGATGGCCACGATGCGAGAAAAATCGTCCACGAACGTGACAAAGTACTGTTTCCCGTCTCTGGACATATTCGGCATCGTGCCAACATCAGAGTGAACCAAGTCCAGGATTCCCTTAGCTCGGTTAGTGGATGCAGTTGGATGAGGGAGCCTGTGAGCTTTACCCAGTGCACACGGCTCGCAAAACGAGCTGCCACCTGCTGGAGGAGTTATGCGGAGGCCGATCACCAGCTCCTGCTTGCTTAGCTGCTTCAACGCCTGCTGGTTGGTGTGACCCAATCTCCTGTGCCAAGTCGCAGTGTCGACTGCCTTCTGGGCACCGGCGTAGCACAACCGCTGTGGCTGGATCACTTCTGCATTCAGCCTGTAAAGGCCCGAGTACCTACGTCCACTGGCCAGCATCTTGTCATCTGATCCTTTGATCCTGCAGCCATTGTTGTCAAACTTGACTTTAAGGCCATGATCAGCGATCTTCCCGACTGAGAACAGCGTCTTCAGGATTCCAGGAACGTAGTACACGTTGTGAATGGGAACCACTTGTCCAGATGCTAGCTGCACCTGAATTGTCCCCACACCTTTCACTTCATGAGAGTAGTCATCGCCTAGGTAAATCCTCTGGTCCTTGACTGGTAGCAGCTTGGAGAACAGCTCTCGGACGTGTGTCATGTGCTGGTTTGCTCCGGAGTCGACCCACACAACCTCTGCTGCTGTGGTACTGACTGTACTCACTCGATCGGGCTGTGTCGACTGGTGACTCTGGTGCTTCTCTGCACTCACCCTCCTTGCCATGAACAGACTGTCATGGCACTCAGCTTCATCTTCATCTTCCTCATCTGAAGTTGCTGCCTCTCTCTTCGAATGAGCAGATTTTGCATAGTTTGCCACCTGCTTCTTCTTGCCTTTCTTCGCCATCGCATCCTTCCTGGCCTGCCATGCCTTCTTTGCCTCAGCATGAGTGCAGTCTCTGGCAAAATGACCTGGTGCTTTGCATGCGTTGCATCTGTCATCACGTTTGCTGCACTTGCTCTTGCTGGTGCCGCCTTTGTCCACCTTATTCACTGGGCCCAGCCGATCCCACACTGTGGTTGACCGCTTGCCGTTTGCTGTGAACAGAGCAAGTTCTACCTTCTCCTCCTTGTTCTTTTCCTCGGGGCTGAGGAAGTTCTCAAGAGCTGAGAGTTCTGCAACAATCTCCTCAAAGGTGAGGTGAGAATTCATGAGATGGGCTCCAGAAACGAGTAAGGTTGTGGAGAGTCCCTTGAACAGCGCTGATGTGAGCTCGTCGTCACTGACCGGATTCTCCTGAGCGTCAGTGATCTGCTGTGCAAGGCCCATAAGGCGACTGGCATAGTCATTTACTGAACTACTGCCCTGTTGACACCCGTTGAACTGGGTTTTCAGATCGATCAACCATGCCCTGCTGCATGTGCCAAAAACCTAGCAGATTTTCTCCCAATTTGCCTTCGCTGTATCCTCCATGTTCAAGTGGCTCCTATATCTTTTTGCCAGAGCGCGACCTAAGATGCCCAACGTCTTGTTGTTCTTGGCATCCCAATCCTTGCGCTCTGCTTTCAAGGTGTCCACCGGATCCTCATCCTTTGTTTCTTCTTCACCCTCCTTCGCTTTCTTCTTGGTCTGCCGGACTGGTGATGGAGGTCGCCGTTCCTTTCCCCTCACCACATTCCACAGATCCTTTTCCAGGAAGTAGAGTTGCATCTGAAGTTTCCACGACGGAAAATCTTTGCCATCGTAGACTTCGAGCACTTGCGACGACGACGGAGACATGCTGCTGCGGGAAACTCGTCTTGATCAGAATCTCGGCTCCGATACCATGAAACGAATCGACTCGACTAGAGATTGAATTGAT
Organism: Selaginella moellendorffii; assembly: GCF_000143415.4. Lineage (NCBI taxonomy): Eukaryota > Viridiplantae > Streptophyta > Lycopodiopsida > Selaginellales > Selaginellaceae > Selaginella > Selaginella moellendorffii. Next base: position 1,395,807 of record NW_003314266.1, on the reverse strand, counting down.
AACACGCTGTTATAATCTATCTCAGTCTAACTATCGCGACCGTTGACTCTTCAGCTTGTCGGCATATTCCCCTGAATATTAACATCCACTCCCAACTTGCATAACCACCCTTGGTCATGCCTGTCAATTCCTATGGTTCGATTCTATCCCTATACTACTTGCCTTTTAGCCTCATACATTTCCTTTGGTTATTCTCCTCCAGTCTAGGAAGATAGCTTTGCACTTTCTACCATGCCTTCAAGTATTCATAGGGATGAACCTACCCGATAGCCTAGGGAGTGGTTCCTCAATCCGGGTTTGCTCACCTTGTAATCCCACACACTAGGATCATCGTTGCTACTTATGGGCCTTTATATGCCCATTACTAGCCTTGCCAAAACCCCTCTTTGGCTTTATCCAATTTGGGTAGACGGACTTCTCCCATCTCCACAACCTTGGACATTTGGATAGCACCTCCTATCCTTCATTCGCTAGGGACTTTGTCCCTTGGGCATTATCCATTGCCCTCATGACACCAAATACCCCTTTCTGGTCTTCTAAAGTGTTTGAGTGTCCCAATGATGGCCTCTTTGACAATGAGCATTCCCTTTTCGACATTGACTTACTATATCGCAATATAAGCAATTTATACCTTATAAGGGTATATTGAACTTCCTTATCCCAATAAGAAGTCTTAGGTAGTTGCCTTCTACCAGTTTACGAATTATTTTGCACCTTTTGCTTAGTTGCCTTATAATTGTCAAGTCCTACAACTCATTGCTAGTGCTTCCACACCTTCATCATTATCTGGGTCACCACACTCTAACCACATGCCTTCCAGCTTAGGCTATGCTATTCCCATTTCCATTGGGATTCCTTTGGAAGGGGTTCTCATGAACCCGCCAACTTGACCTCAAGGCAGCACGCCTTGGCACCTTCGGTGTCTCCACACTATCGACTCCACGAGCCTACCTTTATAACACTTTTTACTTGTGTCTAGGTATTTTTGTCAATTATCCATTAACACTGCACCATAGAGTTCATGCACAACTTTGTGTCAAAGTTGTTTTCTTCTGGGAAACTCTTTCCCACAACTTTAGCACTTTTGCCATCAATGAGATATCTACTGTTCTCATACTTGGATTTTAAAATCCTCCCCATCCTTCATGAGGCACCACAAACCTCAGTCTAAATGTTTTTACCAATCCTTCTGGATCATCCTTTGACTCTACTCGAGTCATTTAACATTTTCGGACTTTGCCAATCCAATGACCTATAAGGTCTTATTTTTGAGGTGCCAGTACACTGGAATACAAATTCGTGTATTCATGTCCTACTCATAAAGATCGTCTTTGCAAGTGTCACTCTAACACTTTATTATTTTCCGTTCTCTGTGGGCTACCTTTGCCCCTTAGGATTACTTGTCCATATGATGAAAATACTGACTCATCCTTTGAGCACACCCCCAACTCTTTGGGTTTGTTCCAGCATTTATAAAAGGTAACATTAGCTACCACTTCAAGGACTTGTGTCCTCATTCATACTTGACCTCTCACGGTCATCCACTCCGGTCTCACCTTCATGAGCACTAGCCTCAACTATGTAAGGATAATCTTGTGACTCCTTTATTGTTTTTGGAGTCTTTATCTTCCCCGTGATCCCAACTATAGTTGTTTACCACAACTACATTAGCTAGTTTGCTGAGTCAAACGCTCATTTAGATCATCTCCTCAACTCAATGAGGAAAACCTTGCATTGTTCCCAAAATCCCAAAGTCATTCCATTATTGGCCCTTTTCTATCCACCACCTTGTCTACAAGTTCACACATGAACTATAATGGAGAGCCATGTCTTCCCAACCTGCTACTCCTCAAGGATAGACCCACTTTTCGGACCTTCCGATGCCAACACCAGTGGTGATATACTTGAGCACCAATAAAAGTTGGACTAAGGAACAACTCCGATACCAAGTTGTAAGTGACTAATTTTTCCATTCTACTTTAGTCACTTAACCGCACCTCCGACCACTCGGAGGAGTCTCATTCATAACCTCCATAAGTCCCATTTAGAACTTGGGGCTTGCTAGCCCCGAGAATGGCATCCACGCCACTCAACCTTTGCACTTGGTCCAAGTGCTCCACGTGTCCGATCCCATGACCGACACCCCAAGGTACCACCGACATACCAGCCCGTTACGCTAGGCCATGCCCATTCACCTTGGTCACATCGGTGGTCCAACACCACCTGCATTACAATCCTGTCTCTCAAAGACTAGGCCATCCATCCATGAGTGGCTATCCCAGATCCACTTCATAGCATCCTCATGATGCCTGTAGACATGCCTTCCCCAATATCTCTTTTCCAGTCCCCACCAAGTCCCTTCCTGCCCATGGCCATGTTCACCAACACTGCCATTGGATCAAGGCCCACAGGCCCGACCACTATGTCCAACTGTCCTTTGGGACTTCCTCACTGTATGATTGTGTCCTTTGTCACCACACCAAAGGACTATTCCTCTTCTTTTTAACAGTTTGGGACTTTGGGACAACATTTCGAAACACCATGGCCCTACGCAAGCCTCGTGGGTACTCTCCTCGCCTTCTGCCTTCGGGTGCTCTAGCCATGGGCTTAGAGCAAGGTTCTGTTGAGCCACACTAGGTATCCAAGTAGGTAGTGCCACCCATACTTGGACTGGGAGCATCGGCCAATCGATCTCCCGGGGGAACTAGAGCCGGCTCTTGAACACTTCACCAAGCTACCCCACTTGTCGGTCTGTGTTCACTCTAGTCTTGGACTTCCCAGTGGGCAGCTCATCACCCAACACTAGGTCCGGCCTTCCTGGGCCAAACTGGCCTTTCCTGGCCAAACTGGCTCCACTGCAGTCCTCCCCCTTACTATACTTTTGGAGCTCACCAAAAACCCCAGGGTCTGGGAGACGAACGCTTTGGGCTTTCACCCTCTCAGACTCGAACTCGGACTCGGACTCGAACTCAGACTCGAACTCGGCCTCGGCCTCGGTCTCGGTCCCGATCTCATTCTCCGTCTCTGTTTCGGTCTCGGTCTCGGTCTCGGTCTCGGTCTCGGTCCCGGTCTCGGTCTCGACCTCGGACTCCATCTTGAGTCCTTTTCAGACTCCATCTCGGATTCCATCTCGGGTCCATCTTGGACTCCATCTCGGACTCCGTCTTGGGTCCGTCTCGGACTCAATCTTGGATCCATCTCGGGTCCATTGGGTCCACCTCGGACTCCACCTCGGACTCCATCTCGGACTCCATCTCGGGTCCATCTCGGGTCCACCTCAGACTCAATCTCAAGTCCTTCTCGGATTGCACTTCGGACTCCAACTCGGGTCCATCTCGAACTCCACTTCAGACTCCACTTCGGACTCCAACTCAGGTCCATCTCGAACACTTCTACGTGTCATGTGTTGGTCCTTTTTGGGTCCCTTTTTGGAGCTTCGCTTATTCCTCGCTTCATGCTTGTTCCTTGAGCACTTTGTTGGGAGTTCCACTCCCGCTCTCGACCTTTCAAGTTAGAGCTTTTAGTCCAAACGTGTTACGCTCGTTTAGCTTTCGCTTCGGCCACTACCATGTGGCACCCTTTCGGCTCCACTTTGGGGCCTAGGGATTTTGTGTCTCACACCCAAGGCCCTAAACCTCGGGTTCCACGCCGCTGTCCTATGGACACGTGGCATGTGACATGTGGCATATGTCACATGGCATAAAAGAGGGTTTAGGTTCCACTTCGTGGTGTTATCCTATGGTAAATCACCATAGGATAAAGGGTCAAAACCACGTGCGCTACAGTGTTGTAGTGGTTGACTGACTCATTAAAGAGTATGTTGATTTCTTTGAATTTGACCTATTGTATGGGGCCAAAATTGTAATACGTCATTCTATTTCAATTGGGGATGTTTGTCCAATCAAGGTTCTTGTTCATTGCCAATCACCAAAAGAAATCAAAATTCTACGTGCAAACGTCAAGAAGACGTTAGAAAAATGTGTTATTCGAAAGTTGAAGAGTCCTTGGCCATATGGTGAAGCCTGATGGGAGTATTCATTTTTGCATCAACTATCGTTTGTTAAATAAAATGATGAGATTAGATGTGTGCCCCTTTTCTTACACTACTAGTCTCTTGGATCATCTAGGGAGAAGTCATTAGTTCGCTAAGTTAAATCTTGTTTTTGGGTACTGGCAAGTGCCAATGGCCGAGGAAGATATTCCTAACATTGTTTTTCATATACTGTTTGGTTTGTATGAGTTCTTAGTGATGCCATTTGGTTTGAACAATGCTTCAACAACTTTTCAGTGAATAATGGGCAAAGTTATTTGTGACATACTAGAAGTGATTGCTGATTTCATCAATGATGTCTTGATCCACTTGAAGGGGATGTGGGAGGAACACATCCGTGATGTTCGTAAGGTGTTAAATCAACTATGGGAAGTTAGTTTAAAGTTGAAGCGGTTGAAGTGTGTGTTTGGGTCCAAGGACATGATTTATCTTGGGTACCGTATTTCTCAAGAGGGCTTACAAGTTGATCTTGACAAATTTATGGCTGTTCTAAAGTTCCCTACTCCAAAGTGTGTGATATACAAAACTTCTTAAGCAAAGTGTAGTATCTTGGTTGTTTTGTTGATTATCTTCTTGATCTCATTGCACCATTGCAAGCATTCCTGAAGTCATCAATGTCATCTTTCATTTGGTCTATAAACTGTGAGTGGGCATTTACAAATCTCAAAGAGTTATTGACAATTCCTCTATTTTGACTACACTCAACCTTTTATTTTGCGTGTGGATGCTACTAATATTAGTCTTGAATGTGTGTTGATGCAAGAAAGTTTGAATGTACTCGGTCAGCACCATTCTATTGCATATATCAATTATACATTACGACCAACTGAGGTGAATTACTCCATGATAGAGAAAGAGTGTTTAATAGCAATTTGGGGTTTCGAGAAACTTTATGCATATCTATATAATTCTCAAATGTTATTAAAAGGTGATCATGTTGCAGTTACTTCATTATTGAAATGAAAGAACTTAGTTGCTTAGTGGGTTTTGAAACTTTAGATATATGATTTTGATATTATCCATTACTCAAAGAGTTTTATGGCTGATGCTAATACTTTTTCTTGAGCTCTTCTTCCTTCTTCACTCTCTTCTCATGTTTCTGTCAAGTTTGTTGTTCCAATATTTGTGGATTTTTAGACAAGGATTCCATGCCATTAGCAGTTGTTGTAGTTGATGTTTAGTGTTCACAAGGTATAGAGCACGATTTACCTTCTCTTAACGAGGTTTATAAGGTTTTAAAGATTGAGCCATGAATTTGAAAGCTTTGCAATGAGTTTAAAAATCCTACATCACTTGCTGATAACTTGCCATTTTGGCATTTACATTCTTAATATGGTTTTAAGGATAAGCTCTATTTCGTTAAAGTGGGAATTGTCATTATCCCACTTGTAAAATAAGGTTTCCAAACCTTTATATAGTATATAAATATAACAAAATTCAACTGCATTGAGGCATATGCCATTTTATTTTAAACAAGGAAATGTCTACTCAATCACTTCTCCTCCCCCTGCCACTGCTTCACCTCTCTCTTCTCCTTGTCATCGTCGTCCAATTTCTTTCCATCCTTTTAATATTGGCTCAGTTGCTCCGAGTCTAGGTGGAGCCCAAGTCCCCATTCAATCTTTACTTTCCCCTTATTAATAAAACAACTTCGTAGACTTCCAATAACATGCTGTAACACGCTGTAACACTTCTAGTATAATGCAAATCCTCTCAAAGAATTGTCTTTTAATATTAATACAATGGCATGGAACCCCATGCCATAATAAGTTACATTTTTAAATAAATATATGCCATCTCAGACTGTTATTTTTTGCCTCCAACGCCTATACAATAATCTTGGAATTTCATCACTCTCCACACTATCAGGATTTAAACCCAATAGTAATGCCATCTCTTCTCTAATACGTCCACGCTCATGTTTAATGGTCGAAGAACCCATCCGGTTGAGCAGATTATGGAGATGCGGATAGTGCTTGGCTAGACAATATACATGCCATAAATGATGACTGGTGTCTGTTCGATCAAATGGCTTCTGATATACCGTTCCATCTGCCATTTGGTTGATTTCTGCAGCCACCTCCTGGACTGGCCGGTTCTCTATCACCATCGCTCCAAGCCGTTCTGCAAGGTCCCCCAGAACATACGGTTTCTTCTCCCTAGTTTCCATACTGCAAGAGATGGGGTGCACTACATATGTGTGCGTGTTTGCTGCAGTTTTAATCGGCGAGTCATCGATGATGAGGATTTCACTTGACCTAGCAGTCCGGTTCATCACTACAGCCTTTGGCTTGACGAAGATGGGCTTGCTACCCCTCACATGGACCATAGTCAAGCAATCCTCCTGCGTTAGGAGAAAGTCAAATGGTAATATTACTCGCGTCTGATCGTGCATCATCTGTAGCAACGTTAATGCATTGTGGCGCATCATGGATGTCCAAACTCCCAATTGCAAATTGAACCCGGCCCTCTGTTTTAAGTGTCGCATGGTCATTATTAGATCCCGCAGTTTCTCCCGTGTGATTAATGTGAATCTGTCTCTTTTGACCAACTTGCGACCGCAGGCTTTGGAGGGTGCAGTGACATTCGAGGATGAGCCACGCTCATGGGAGAAAAGGACACCGTTCAGATAAAAAACGATACAGTACCTTCGCCGTGACTCTGAAATGAAATGCGTCAGCATAAAAAATGGTACAAGTCAATTTTACCATCTACAATATTAGCGAATGGTGCTCCCGATGGTCGTTCAGAGGGTTTTGGTCGAGGAAACGTGAAGGGCGGAAATACTCTCCTCTGCAATGTGGGGTCAATCGCATCCGATGGCGTGTGGGCACATGCCATTTCAGCTGTAGACTCTGGTACAACTGGCTCAACAGTGGCATGGGGTGGTTCCGATGGCGTGTGATCACACGCCATTTCAGCTGGTGCCTCCGTTGGCAAAGTGGACATGACCGAACAGGCAGCAGGGGCGGTGTAGGGACGGCGCATAGTCAGACGATTGGGCACACGTTGAGTCCGTTGGAAATGAGGATACGACCGGCTCGGCGGCTGGGGCGGCCTCATGCAGGTCCAATGGCGCCTGGTCACCGTCAGTTGGATACGTGGACAAGATTGACTCAGTGGTATGGGCAGCATCAAGTGGAGCGTGGTCAGCTTGCTTGGCGTTGATATGGATAGTAGCCTCCACCAGCTCTGATGACTCTTGCAGGCAAGTAGAGTCCACTAGCGGATCCATATGCATGTCCAAATATCTCCCTTCGATTGAGATGGTATCCTCCCTACTGGCTACTAAAAACAAACTCATTAGCACATTGAATCGACTATACTGTATTTACCATCAACTGCTATTGAGGAACTAGGACCGATATCACTTGGGCGCACTACTGATTCTGAAGGATTGGACATACGTTTCGACCCTTGCTTGGCACTATCCTTCCTCGACACTAAAGGCTAGAGTTTGTATCTTAATTCAACTGAATAATCTCTACTTACCATTTGCTTTGCGACCTACATGGACAATGTTAGAAATGGTAAAAGGTTAGGAATGGATGTACTATTATTTACCTGATGGTTTGTCTTGTATGACCTTCCTCCGCTGCTCTTTGGCCACCTCAGGTTGGTCATCGTCGTCATCATCGTCGTCGTTGTTATTGTGATTGTCACCATTGTGAGGACCATCCAAGTCCTCTTCGTCCTCCTCTTCTTCGTCCTCCTCTTCTTTGTCCTCCTCTTCGTCCTTCTGCTCTTCCTGCTCATTATCTTTCTCTGGCTCCTCATCCCCCTCCTGCATTTCTTCCATAGGCTGCTCAGGCTGGATGGCTTGTTCTTCCAGGACCATCTTGGGAAAATCATCTGGCCGAGTCTCCATCTCAAAATACAAGACATCCATAGCTTGTTTTAGTGCGTGACCTAGGACTGTATCCTCACCCGACTGTCTTAACATGGTTTCTGCACGTTCTTGCACCCTTTGAAGACGACGAGATGAGAAAAACATGGCCCTGACTTGAAAAGCATCCCTCATCCATTGTACCTCTCCATTGAGATTGGGGAAGGGGAGTCCGCCATAGGAATCTGAGTCAGGAGGTGGTGACCGCGAGGCATTATCTATCATCTTTTCGTTGCCCTTCTTCCTTTTCGAATCAAACGCCTCTGATCCCGACGACTGTCCAACGTGCTTTCGCTTTTTATGACCACTGTTAGTTTGAGCTTGGCTGGTGCTTGCCTGTTTTGCCTTTGAAGAAGTGTCTCCTGCAAGGAATGGCATGAGACCACACGCCATTGCAAATATAATTTGTACCTCCTTTTTTCCTATTGCTTGTCTGTTTGTCCTTCTTCGACGCGCCACTAGTGCGCTTTTTAGTCCTCGTGTCTGAATATTCACAACGATCTATAATCAAAATGGCGTGAGGCCTCACGTGACCTTACCTTGTGCAGGTTGTGAGCTCGGCCCAACAGTAGCTGTTAACGCCATTTCAGCATCTGGGGGTGGCCACGCTCCTGCATACAGAGCTTGTGAGATAACATTTAAACTTAAAGTGCGTACTCACCAGGTTCGCAAAGAAGATACTGTTTTTCTTTGGCAACTGTAATTATATGCTTCATTGAAGTCACCTCTTCAATGGAGTTTGTCACCGCAACACACGGGACACCCTTGAGTAGTGCGGCTCGAAAGAATAGTCTGCCGCAGTTGTACTTGACAACGCATTTGCCCTTGGAGTCGGAAGCAGGTGCTATTGCGTTGAAGACCCAGCTGAGCATTTCCCATGCTACACCTGGAGCTTTCTCTGGATTCGAAAGCTCCATAGCCGTCTTCAGTTCCTCAGGCACGGGTAAATTGACCTCCCTCAGATCAATTCGATCGGCCTTGTCGAACGAAGCTGGGAAGTCACTCCAGTCCCACTCTGCTGCAGGACCAATAACAAGGGCGAGTGTGAAGATGCGGACATTCGTCGGTATCTTCTTCTTAGCCATTATCCCATGGATCTCCTGCATCTCCTTGCCTTTCAACCGAGCCTTCACCTCGTTCAAGGCCTTCCAGAACTTGTGATAGGATTCGGAGTCGTAGATCATATAGTGGACTGAAGATTCCACCTCCGCAAGTCCCACCATTAAGTCAATGATGGAGCTGACTTCGTCTGCATGAGTGATCTCCTCGTTTGTGAAGTCCATCACACAAAAGATGTTCTTGACCTGCTCATCTCCGCGGGAAACGATGCTCCTCCACCTTTGATCCTCATCCGAATTCACGTATACCCGGTAAGGTTCTCGATAGGCCTCTGCTGCGGGGTCGAGCTGTTTCTGAAGCCAGCGGTCGACATCCCTCTTAATGAAATTTGGATACTGATCCAACTTCTCAGCTTTACTTTTCGTGGCATCCCGCAGCAGATCGATGAACTTGGGGGCCCCCTTCACGTAGTCGTCGATGTCTTCATTTGACAACTCCAGCTCTTCCATCATCTCTTGCGTGGTGTCGATGCTCACCCTCTCCACGGCCACTTGCTCGAAGATCCAATCCTTCAATAGCGCACGAGCTCTCAGAGTTGTGCACAAGTCCTCGTATGTCACAATATGGCCGGGAGTCATTTTGGTCTTGTTGAAGACTACCTCACCACGTAGAAGAGCATTAGCCACTGTCAGAAGGTCGTCATCGTCTAGAGACCGCGAGAAACGCAAGGCGTTGAGCTTCAAATCATTGGGCTTCCGGCCGTCCTCCACACCCATTGAGTTTAGCAACTCCCCGTCATGGTACCTCCTCAGCACATCTACCCATTTGTCAAAAACAACTTTTGTCGCGAGTAGAATGTTATGGATGCTGAGTGTGTCATTGACCCCCAGTGTTTTCGAGAGAAGACTCGAGAATTCCTGCAATGGAAATGGCGTGAGGCCACATGCTATGCCACATGCAACGAGGCTTACCTGCCAGGCGCTAGTTGCTAGTGCACGTCCTTGTCCTGGTTTTTATGGCTTCTTCAGTTGAACCCAGAGCTTCCGTGTTCGTGCCAATGTCTCGTGCAGACCCGATTTGTAGCACGTTTCTTGCTTGACATTCTGCGCGTGGGAGATGGATATGATAGATCGGAGGGGCGAGTTGCCTTTTATCAGGCGGACAACTCTTGTCTTGAAGACTTTCTTCACTTCCTCGCCCACCATAATATCCACAACTATCTCTTGCATCACCAAGCTAGAATGCTGCCCGGAGACGGCATAGAACCGGATGTTCTGATCGTCCAACACCTTCCTATTGATCAAGTCTGGAAACCTCGTCTCGCCCTTCATTGTTCGGTAGTAGGGGATCACGTCTGCGATATCGGGTGTTACTGGACTTGCCAGCATCTTCTGCTTCAGTTTCTCCACCCACTCATCAGATACTAACCTGTGGTTGTATTTGCTTTGGATGTCGATACGGCTCACGTCGATTGTATATACTTTGTTGGAATAGTAACAAGTACTATTATCTGCGACGATTTTTGCTGCCTCTTCTTGCTCTTTCTGCTCTTTGTGGCTCTTCTTTTTGGTGGGTGTAGTGTTCGAACCCGAGGCAATGGCATCACCGAGTAGCTTCTTTTTTGGAGCAAGAGAGTCGGACGTTGGCTTGAGCTTGACCACCCTTTTCTACTTCGGGGTAGTTTCCAGATCGACCCCCTTCCCCTTCGCTTCGCGAACTGGAGGCACTCTCAATGGCTCAATGTTGGAATATAGTTTTTGAACATCGCCGTAGGTGAGGTCCGTGGATTCCATGTGATCTTCATAGACCCGCAGCATCTTTGAAATTGTGGGCCTCCTGGACAACCTCTCCCTAGCTCCCTCTAAGAATTCCTCATAGCTGCTGCCCCCCTTCAGGAAGCCGCTAGGATGTGCAAGGTGGATCTTGAAGGCGGACGCTGTCTCTACCACAAGTGCCAATCCATATTCTTGCATGGAACTGCATGGAGTGTCTGTCATTTGGATGAGGATCCCCATGCATTCTTTTCTCCCACCATCTGTGTTGTACAGCCTCAGATCCTCGCTTTCCATCCCGAAAGTCCAACTGGTGAGCTCCTCCCCCTTCTCTGCATCCACATTGACAGTGGCTGGAAGAAGAACGCAATTCCTCGCCTGTTCAGAAATGCACAACAATTAGAGCTGACAGATGAAAAGCTAGCAGCTGGAAATAACGTGAGGCCACACGCCATTCACCACTGCATCAGATGTCTTGAGGCTACATCCTAAGATGGCGTGAGGCTACATGCCATCTGTAACCGGACTGCACTCGAGAGCCCAATCGGTGCATGCCAATGTTGCTACTGAATGGCATGTGGCCTCATGCCATTTTCTACTTGGCCTAAAAGACTTACCATTTGAAGCCGAATGGAGGCGTGACAATCGAGGCCGGACTCGCTGGCGAATGTGCACTGTGTGTGCAGCGGATCGTAGCAGCAAGGCTAATCTGCCACTTAACAGTTGGAGAGTGGCACTGAAATCTCCCGGGACGCCAAGTGGGCTGCGTGTGGGTGGCGGAGTGGGCGGGGGAGTTGGCGGCGAAGTTACAAACTGGGTGTGTCTTGAAGTGGACGCCGATGCACACGAGCGCGATGCGAGCGCGAGTGTGATGCAAGCGTGAGTGGACGCCGATGCACACGAGAAACCTGTAGAGAAGGTAGATGAGCGCGAATGTGAGCGTGATCACGAGTGGGAGCGCGATGCGAGCGCGAGTACGAAGCAAAATGCAAAACCTAACCTCACACGCGCGAAATGTCACAACGGTTGGTAATCCCGCCACGTCATCATTCCTCGAACTTGGGCGCCACCATTAATTTCTGGATTGCCGCGCGCATGCAAGCACGCAAAATCCAAAAGAAATCCGCAACGTCATCATTCCTCGGACTGCATGCACGCGAAATCCAAAAGAAAGATCATGATTGGGATATCATTTAATACCCTCGCTATATTTATACCATGCATGATTGGATATTCCAAAGCATCTTGTATTTCCAAAAATGGCAGATGTTTAGCTAAATAAAGAAATTCTATCTGTTTCTATTTTTCTCTCAAATCAATATTATAGCGTGTGGGCTCATGCAATTTTGAACCAAAGAAACCCAAAAAACGTTGGACCCAAAATATTTTGAAAAAACCCAAAAAACCCTAAACATTTTAAACCCAAAAATCCAAGCGTCCTGTGGCGTTATTCCTTGCATGGCGTGTGGGCGCATGCCATTTTCAGGGCCAAATGCTGAATGGAGAAAAATTCCCTTTCAGTGCAAATGCTGCAAGAGGCAGATGCCGAGCACAAAGGACTGTAACTACCTCACATGACACAGATAAACTTTTCTCTATTTGGCAAAGATAAACTTTATAGCGTGTGGGCTCATGCAATTTTGAACCCAAAAAATGCACCAAAAAATTCTTGGCGTCATCTGGCGTTATCTCTTGAATGGCGTGGGGCCGCATGCCATTTTCAGGGTCACATAGGAGTATATTCCTAGGATATTCTGACACGCGCGAGATGTTTTTGAGTTTTCTAGAGATCCAACCGTTAGATCGCAACTAGATTTTACAGAATGGTATACAATGTCTTTCTTGATGACCCTGCAAAGAAGCATCTCGATCGGACACCACATGAGACCACACGAACCTTACAATGTTTCAGTGGCATTTGCCATAGATCCGACCGTTATTTTGCTCCAAGATTTTACAGTTTGGTGTGCATTGACCTTTCCATCGACACTGCAAAGGGACATCACAATCAGATGTGGGATCACAAGAAACTAACTTCACTAACTCTGGTTTCACCAAGATCTACGTAAGGAGTTATGAAATGAAAGGACCCTCTCTATTGAAATGTGTTTATGGTCCTAGGGGCATTGTGACATATCAAAGGATTTTGCATCAAGTTCTGTATTTGCATGTTTATCAAGCTACTGAATTGCTAAACCCTAAACCCTAAGCCCTAAACATGTGGCAAATGCTGCGTGAAGAAAGATGCCCTTTCTGGGCAAATGCTGTAAGAGGCAGATGTCGAGCAGATGTATCTCAGGCTAGCGAAGGGGACAAACGAAAGCTAGCTATAAACATGACGGGATGCAAATAGATTACTAGGCTGGTCCTGCGAAAATCAAAAACCATAATTGAAAACATTGAAAATGCAAAAAGAAGGTTTATAATATTTTTGAATTTTAAGCAACCAAAGGAATGTAAGTAGGGCATGTGTTTGTAAGTTTAAAAATGCCTCAACCACTTAAATTCCCAAGTAAATAAAGCTGTTTTTATTTTTGGTATAGGTAAACTTTATAGCGTGTGGGCTCATGCAATTTTGAACCCAAAAATGCACCAAAAAATGCTCGACTAGCATTATTCTTTGAATGGCGTGTGGCCTTATATTGCCATAAATGGACGTACACACACAGCATAATTATTCCTTTACACGGCGAATAATCTTGGTGCGGATCGCTGACATGGCATGGCAAAGTTCGAATCACTGACATGGCACAGCTGGATCGAGGCAAGGACATGATGTGACAAAGTTCAACCTCCGACATCAAAGTCTAGAAGCTACTCAGTTTGAAATTTGTCAGAGGAGTCATAAGATCTGGTTTGTCAGAGGATTTGATGTGACGTTCAAGTGTGTGTTATTTTTGAATTCTCGAACTCATTCCTAGGTCTATCATTTTTGTGCGCCGTGTTCTTGGTTCCGCTGAGCGCAATGAGCGCTACTTGTGTAAGCGGCGTTGTGAGCTGTGGTTTATGCGTCTACGAGCGGTTGCGGCATTGCAAGCGCCATTGCGAGCGGCAGTTTATGTGAGTGGCAGTTTGTGCGAGCGGCGCTACGAGTAGTTGCGGTGTTGCGAGCGGCGCTACGAGTAGTTGCGGTGTTGCGAGCGGCACTGTCTTTGGTGTGGCTACCGCTTCCTCTTGATATTCGGCACTTGTGCTTCCTGGTATGTTCACCATGGAATGGCTTAGGACCACATTTAGAAATGGCATGAGGCCACATGCCATCTTGAGCTCTTGCAATTTCATGGCTAGCGTATTGTCATGTATGTTTTTACTTGCCTGCAGCTGTGTGTATATCAAAATGGCATGAGGGCTCATGCCAATTTTGTGAATGCGAAATTTCACGTGGGTGTCAATAGCATGTTTGAATAATGGCATGTGGCCTCATGCTATTGAGGTTGTTTGGTATGTTATGATTTAGGTCATTCTCCAATCATTTTTTGTATGGTCTTAACTTCTTTTCTGCACTTTCAGAATGGCCTTCAGGGTTGGGGAAAAGGTTTACATTTTGAATGGTGGGAAGAGAGTTGCAAAAGGGACCCTTGTGTCTATGGATCGGAACTTTGTTATACACTGTCAAAGGCTTGGGGAAGGCAATGCTGCTGTATCAGTAGAGACTGTCTTCGATGGGAATGTGGTCGTTATTGAACGAGAAGAGATGGTCGTCGGGGTAAATATTGTTGTTGCTTTGAAAAATCTTCAGAAGAAAGCAGATGTTGGGGACAGCGCAAGTGCGACGCATGTTCCCTCCGTGGATCTTAAGAACCGTGCTACATGGATTCAGGCGAAGGTGTTTCTAAACAACCCCAAGGGGGAGGTGGTAGCTGAGGGCTTAGCCACAGTTGTCGATCCAAGAGATGCCGTTGCTAATCAAGAATTGGGCTGGGATGATATTGGAGTTGCGATTTTAGAGGTTGTTGACACAGAAGAAAATAGTCTGACTATTGGAAGCATTGTGCGGTGGAAATTGAGGCACTTAGTGTTTGAGAATGTGAAGGATTCACAATCAAACACCACTACAACTGATGACAGAACATCTCTTCATGGGAAAAGAAAGTACACCTTCCTAAAGCGCAGCCAAAGGGATCTGAGCAACGAACCGAAAAGGCAGAAAATGGCGATGGAGGTTCGAATGGTCTCGACAGTTGCTTGTTGCAAGAGGAGGTGCTGTCAACATGCTGATTGGGATGCTATTGAAGAGGAGAGAGCAAGATATAAGACATTGTCCTGGAAGGCAGCTCGCAATTTTGTGTATGAGGCATTACAGTCATCTGTTGATGCTTCAGAACATCAGGTGGGGGGCATGGTCTTCCAGAGGGGTTTGGTCTGCATGAAGGCATGGAGAATCATTTATGGAGTCCCTCGAACCACATTCTACAGAATCAAAACTGAGTTCGAGGAACAAAGGGTTCAATAGGCAGTCCATGGGAACGACGGTACGCACAAAACCAGAGGTCATGTTGTATATGGAGAGGCAATCTTCAAGAGGCTTGTCAAGACATGTAGCGAGCAGCAACCACATAAAACCCGCCTCTTGGAAGATGGAACACGAGACACCCAACGAGTTCTCCTTTCCATGTATACCAAGGGGGCCATATTGGAAGATGTGAATCGGGAACTCCAGAGTAATGGCTACAGGAAGCTGAGCCAATCTAGATTTAGTAGATTATGGAGCAACAGGTTCAGGGATGTGAGTATAGGAAAGTACTCCAGCTTTTCAAAGTGTGACGAGTGCACTGCTATCAAAATGGCTTTGTCGAAGAATTCTTGTAGCGCTCAAGAGCGAGAGACATTGGTTAGAAGGCGGCTCGACCACAACATCGAGCAGAGAAGCTGCAGGACTGCATATTATCATAACAGGATTCTCTCCATGGAGAGACCTGACTCTTACCTCTGCATCATCCATGACAAAATGGACCAGAAAAAGACATGCTTACCTCGACTCAATCCTGCCCCCAAGGCAATCTCTTCATCCATGCAGCTGCCTGTGTCTTTGTTTGGCATAATCGCTCATGGGCATGGTGCCCAGAACTATGGGAACTTCTTTGTACCTCTATGGGGTGGCGGGGGTGCAAACATGATGATTGCGTCCCTAGCAAAACACTTAAGGTCTCTGCAAAGTGCGCAGACTAAGCTGAACGGCCAACCCTTGCATAAGGCCCTTGTCGATCGAACCCCATACAGGGTTCAGCTGGAGGAGGAGCAAAGGCTTGCAGTATCGCGTGGGGCCCCATGCCATCCCAGTGAATATGTTGGCCGTCAGATTGTAGGGTTACCACGTGAGGCCTCATGCCATTCCGACGAGGTTGGTCGCCCGGTGAATGCACAGCCTCATCCAAACGAAGCAGAATCTCAAGGAAGTTCTTGCGGCCGATGTGGCCTTCCACCTCATCTTCTGCTCCAAACAGACAATGCTGGCAGTGAGAACAAAAACATGTACGTCTTCGCGTACTTGGCGATGCTTGTTGCCAAAGGCATATTTGAAACGGTTACACTTGGCTTTCTCATGGTTGGGCACACTCATGAAGACGTCAATGCCATGTTCAGTCACCTGGCAGAGTCCCTCCGGCGATCCAATGTCCTCACCCTCCCACAACTCTACGATGAATTCCAAAATTGCATCAAAGGCACTGTTGAAGCTGCACTTCTGACAGAGGTTCCAGACTTTAAGGGGTTTGTAAGAGGCTACATCAGGGACGGATCCGAAACGCTGATTGGCCACTCCAAGCCTCTTCAGTTTCATTTCAGCATGTGTGACGGTGCTTCAGTGATGAGGTACAAGATGAGAGAATGGGACACAATGTGGCTGCCAGTGGACGGCATTGAACTCTTCAAGAGAGATCCCATAACTGGGGAACCTATGATTCCTCAGGGTTCCCCACGGCCGATGCACCCGGATGGACTCAAAGACCAGGAAAGTATAGTGGCCGGGATTAGACAGCATATTGCCTTCTGGAAGAGGGGGTTGGTGTTTGGTGGAGAATCTTATTTTCAGAGGTGCAAGCCTTTGCTCGAATACTGGGAGAAGATTATATCTGCTGTCCAAAATGGGCCGGTTGTATATGAAGAATTGGAAGAGTCCTTTTGGCCAGAACCCAGAGCACCAGATAGTAGCGGAACAATGTCCTCTGGAAATGCAGTGACAGATAACGATGTTGAGGATCACTATTGTGGGCCGAGGAACAAGAAGCCGGATTCAGCATTCAATCCAGTACAGGTTTGCAAAGGAATGGTCGTGCTTGTCAAACCCAGTAATAAAAAACAAATGATATGGGTGGGGCGCTGCATCACTGATGCAGAGGAGGACGCGGAAACTAACTCCTTCAATGTAACTGTGGAGTGGTTCAAGCCAAGTTCCGGATATACGAAGGATTGCCTAGAAAAGAGATGGGTGCTGAATCCAAGGGATCCCAGCATGAGCATATCGGTGGATAATGTTGTGCATGGTTGGATGCAGAAGTAGAGTGCCACCATCACCTTGCCAGACCATGCAAGAGATGCAGCAAGAGCATTCATAACCCGGGTTCAAGGTGAGATTCATTAATATTCCTTTACTAAGTTTCTAATGTATTTTATTTCAAGGTGAACAATCCAAATCTGAATCAGAGGAGGCATGATGGCATGTGGCCTTACGCCATTCCTAGGTGAGATGATACAAATAACAAGTATAAATTTTTAGTTGTTCTAGCAAATATTACTTAAAGTTTAAGGTGAACAAGCCGAATATGAATTCATCGGATTGTTATAACAAATTGCGAGGTGATGGCATGAGGCGATACGCCATTTGAGAGTGGTAGCCATTCCTATATGAGGTGAGTGAAATATTTATTAGAAATACCTCATTCAATTGTGCACTTCTAAGTCTTGGTCCACTCAGTACTGTTTGCATGTTTTTATTTTAATTCTTTCTCTAAAATGTTATTTAGCATGTGGCTTCATGCCATTGCTCTCCACAATCATGCATTGAATTTTTCTATCCTTGCATAATACTTCTTCATATATATAGCATGTGCGCACATGTGATATGGTTCATTAAGCCTGATATAGTGTGTGAGGTAAAACAAAGATAATGTGACATATGCATTTACCAATCACACGTGCATAAATCTAATAATATGGTGTGTGGCCCATATTAATGGCACATAAACCCATATTGTGGGCTTACGTGCTTTATGTACCATCATTCCCTTGCAGCGTGTGTGTTGGTTTCCTTTTATAACACAACGAACTCCATATTTTAGGGTGAAGAGCGTTCTCATGGCAAGCACAAAATCTGTAAGTGAGGCAGAAAAGGAGACGGAGAAGGAGATAGGTGAAGATGTAGAATATATAAGTCTTCCAAACTCCTCGTACTATACTCCAGGTGATCATTTTTCTGAACAAACGGCAACATTAACAACTATCGAGAACGCCCCAGTAACGTCAGAGACAACAATTCAAAGCAAAACAACTGACCCGGAGAAGGATGATAGTACCACTGAGAGTACCAAAAAGGAGGTGTCCACTAACGCTTAGGCTTATAATGGCGTGTGCCCTCATGCCATTTACTTGATCACCAAATACCTTTTTCCCTTTGCACTAGTATATCTTAATACCGGTCTGAGAAATAGAATGGCATGTGCCCTCAGGCCTTTTACTAAATCACCTTTGAAAGAAATGCAAGCCTCTATGTCGTAAAAAAAAGGTACTAGAGAAATTCCTTAATAATATGAATGTTATTTAGTTTCATGAAAATACACTAAGGGTCAAATGAGTTAAATGACTTCTCCAGACTAGCAATGCCTCTTGCTACACCTTCACAATTAGATTCGTTAGAAAAAGATAACATTGAATAATATCTAAATGTTCTCACCATTAAGTTATATGTCTGGCTAATAGGAATGACGCTCATCTTGGAAAGCTCACCACACGCTCAATGAACAAACAAATAGTGTGTGCGCGCTTGCCATCGCTCTTCTTTAGCTTCAGATTCGGCTTGTTCACCTTGACAATAAGATTTATTATACAACCAGATGGACACAGTCTGGACATAAAGTCACCGCGCTAGTCACCATGCCCCAGATATGTCTAGCCCCTGGACAAAAAACATATAATTTCACGTCATTTTCAAATACTTGAAAATTTGTACCTAGTCCCATTTTACTGAATAAATCCCACTTTAACGAAATAAAGCTTGGATGATCTTCTTTATTTTGTGGGGATGAATTTTAATGATCATTTATGACTGGTGGTGCCTTCAATCTTTATTCCACGCTTTCGTAATACCCCCCCCCCCTATGCTACAGAAGGATGGTTAGAGCCAATTGCAATTTCTTGTCGATTTGAGTTGGTGGCATTTGATTTAATAAAGCCTTTTCCACACTTGACTACTAGCAATGAGTATATCATTATTGCTTCTAACTACTTGACTTGCTAAGTGGAAGTTGATGCTCTTGCTAGCACGTCTGCAACTGCTATTGGATACTTCCTCTTCAATCAAGTGGTGCTTTATCATTTTTGTCTAGAGCAGATCCTTTCAGATAATAGTCTCACATTTATGGTTGAGGTATTTCATATTTTGATGTCTTGGTTAAGAATACGCCACACTTTCATGAGTGTTTATTATCCACAGTTAAACGGTTTAGTGGAATGGCTCATTCAGACCTTCAAAGGGATGATCGTGAAGTATATGAACTTTCAGCATTCGGATTGAGATAGTTATTTGTCATCCCTTTGGTATGTGTATATCACAGAGGTGTAGAGTTCTATTGGTGCTTCACTATATAAACTCCTATATGATCCAGTTCACTTGTAAAGTACAAAGTGGATGACTTGGTGTTAATCCGTTTCCCCAATATTATAGTATATAATTTATCTAAGGGGCTCCTTACTTAGTGGAAGGTGTTGTAGCAAGTTAGACCACAAGTTTATAAAGTTTTGCATGACATCCAGCAAGTCAATCCTTCAAAAATGGTGTATGTGCAGTAGCTGAAACACTTTGTACAAAGGGATCAGGAACAATTAGCACCACCTACAGATCTATTCCTCCAAATCCTAGCCCATCCATGAGAAAACCTTGATGATCTTCCATCATTCCGAAAGGAAGGGATGATGTAAGGTCTAAATATACAAATATGATTCTGTATATTAATATTAGCATAGTGGGATTTTGGTAACCATCAGATTAGTTTTAATCCAGACCACTCATTCTTATATATAAGCTAGGGTTTTTGGGTTAATTGATATGCACATTTTTGTATTCCATTTCAACAAGAAAATATTATAATGGTATAAATGTATGACTATCAAAGAGAATAGTATTGAGTTAAATTCAATCTATAAACTTTAATACTAACAGTTTTTTTCCATTATTGACAAGTACAATTGTAGAGTAGTCCAGCACTTAGCAAGAATGACACTAAAGTTAATAACATCCAGTTCTAATCCTTGAAGTTGTAATATTAACTAATAAGTTGCTATGCTATATAGCTAGTAACACTTGGTTATTTTCTTTGGAAAGCTAGAAAAAAATAATAATATAGAGAAAATAAAAACAAAATAACTTTAAATTATTCAAATAATCATATTTATTTTCTGATATCATTAGTTTCCTTATAGATATATTGCATGGGCATTTGATTCAATACTTGAGCAGCACAAACATGCTTTTGTCCATTTCTTACTTTTGCCTTCTCTAATCTATCAGCCTAATGAAATTCCAAAAAGTATCAAAAAGGATTATATTTTCTTTTTTACTGCTTTTCCTCCAGCTTTGCTTCTTAGCTTCCTTTATAGCTTTCTCCTCCTTTTGAGCTTCTTTCTCTTGTAGCAGTTTTTTTTTTGTTTTCTTGAGCATCTTCCACTAGAAGTGTGGAGCTGGTTTGCCATCTAGAACAGCAGGCAGAGTCTAAATCAATTTTTTTCAAACTTCTGCTCACTCGATTGTCAAGTGTGACTGTCCTGCATTTCTTGCATTAAATACAGTTTGTATTAATATTAAAATTAAATAATTAGAGAAAAGAACAAGAATACTTAGAATATACTTGTAAATTCAAGGAATATCTACTACACACCTAAAGGTTATTTCACATTATTATTAACTAAGAATATAATGGTGCATATGAGTGGTCTTGAAGAGACAAGGTGTTCATATGAAGTGTATTTTGCATTGATACAATTTTAGTAATATTTTAAATTAATAATCGAATGTGTAACACTTTAAATAAAATTTATAATTCTAACGATAATACCTATGCTCTATATATTATATAAATAAACAATAATAAATAGAAAACAATGCCTACAATGAAACTTTTTTTAATTATATTTATTATTATATCTTGCAAATCAATGAAATTTTCAAATACTTTATATAGAGGTTTATTAAGTAATAATGGTATTCAGGAGGTAATTAATGTTATGGAAAGTCTTGTTAAATCAATAGATACATCATGGAGATATTTTTATGCCAATAATGTAGATAGAAGAATATTTTATATTCAAAGTGATGGTTTAATAATTGAAGTTTTAATTCGTTTATTAGATCCCATAAACTGTGGATTAGATCCAACAAATTATGATACTGTTCTTGCCGATGGTTCAAAAATAAAACAATTCTTTTGGGATATATTTTATGTTTTCAAAAATTATGCTCTAATTGAAAAATGGGGTACTGCAACTCTTACTCATCACGAGTTTGTTATTGAATACATTTTACACCGAAATAATAATAGAAAAGTAAATAACATATTGCCTAATTTTAATTTGAAATTAATTAATAATATTCATGATTGTAATATGTATATTTCAACTTTAACAAGTGGACCTGAGGGAATTAGAACAACAATATTTAATGACCATGTACTTCAGAATCGAGAATATATTTTTATTATGCAATATGATTGTAATCTTGTCTTATATAAAGCAAAACATGTAATATGGGATTCTAAAACACAAAACAAAGGAGAAAATTGTAAAGCAATACTCCAAAGTGATGGAAATTTTATTATTAAAAATGAAATTAATAACGTTATTTGGGCTACAAACATATATTGCATATCACAACCTTTTTGTATTGTATCATGGAGTTTAACAGTACAAATAAATGGAATTGTTGTTATTCGAGACTATTATAGAAATGAAAAATGGTCTACAAAATTATAAAATATTATCCTTTATTTAGATTTGAAAATATCATAATTTAGAAGTATTACTAGTAATTTGTTTCACATAGGGTTTATTTTATATTTATAAACTAATAATTTGATGAATAATACTAACTATAATTTATTATTATTTACCAATTGTAATTTTAATAAGGGTATCAAAAATTATTTGTCTGTGAGTCTTTATAGATATTCTTTTCTTATTGCCACGACAACAAAAGGTAGGTATTGCTAAACCCTTTATCAATATCCACTTAAGCTAATTGAGAAACTGATCATCATGTATATAATTATGCCAAATAAACATAAGGTAAGAACTTGTATGTGTTTCTTGTTGAGCATACTCAGCTTAGTATAAGAAATTCATATGTTAATTTGCCACCAAGACATTTTCACTATCATGCTCTTTGTGTTAATTCTGTTCTAGTCCTATTAGTTATTTATGGAAATCGTCTAGTTGGGCATATTTATGGAATGTATAAACTCACTCATGTATATAAACTAAGGTTTTTAGGCTAATTAATATGCATATTTTTGTATTCCCTTTTCATATTCTAAGCACTCA
Source organism: Selaginella moellendorffii (assembly GCF_000143415.4). Lineage (NCBI taxonomy): Eukaryota > Viridiplantae > Streptophyta > Lycopodiopsida > Selaginellales > Selaginellaceae > Selaginella > Selaginella moellendorffii. The sequence goes on along the minus strand of NW_003314266.1, from coordinate 1,373,294 downwards.
CAATTTCATTTTAATTATTTTGATAATGGTAATTAAATATATTCTCTAATTTTAGTAATTAATAGGAGCTAAGTGTATTTAAGGTTTTAAACTAAATAATAAAATTTATTTTGAATTACTATGCAAATTACATTTTAGCATTAACTTTTAAAACCATATTATTTATACTACTAACACTCTTTTATTTATATTAATTTGTGAATTACTAAAACTAGAGAACATGGACCACAACAATGATATAGTATTTATCTAAATAAAACTATTTACCAGCAATGTGAAGGTAACTAATAATGAGTCTATCTTTTATGACATACAGATATAGCTTTTGAAGTTCAGATTTTTTAATCACCTGTATTTTGTATTTCAGAATAAATACTTAAATCCATTCAGAAATGGTCGTGGAAAAACATGGAAAAACTACATTCAATCATTCTAAAATCAACCCAAATTATTTATCGATCGAGACTAAAAACTGTTGACTTATGAGTTGCTATTCACTTTCTAACTAGAATCATAGTTAAGAATTTCCATAGATATCAATCAATTTATGAAAAGACAAGGAATATGGCATTGAATGAAATGGAACATACCGTCCTAGCAGTGACCCAAGCTTTGTCCCACTGGCAGTCTTCTATAATGATCTTTTTGTTATCCAGGTTTACACCACTTGACCTTGCATTCCACTTTAGAGAGTCTAGGTTGAGAAAATCTACATTCAAGAGAGAATTGGAGTTAAACCTATGTGTATTGTCTTCTCACTATCTAACCAATTATCTGTTTCATGACTAGAAATGAAAATTTTCTATCTTGTGCCATTCACAATCAACCTCTCAACTATTTTTATACCTTCCTTTTTTTGGTAATTTAGCTGCTCTTGTTTAGCACATCAGCCTTTATGGTCTTAGCATTTGCCACCTCCCTAGCTCTAGATGTGATACCTCTTGAACTATTATTAGATTTGAAGCTGATTGGAATTGAATTTACTAATCAACAATACATTCCATACTACTACAAACCAATTGAAACCAGCTGAACAACAAGTGTTTTATTTTATGGTCTCTAGTACATATTGTAGCAATTGCATCAAAAGTGAAAGCTTAAGATCAGTGGCTGAGAGGAGAGAAAAAAAACAGCTAAAAAAGTTGAGATTGAGTGAGAACACCAAAATGAAGGTCATTGAAAAGAAAGTGTATTTGCTTAAGAACTTTCAAATGCAACTATAATGGTTAAAAGTATGCAGATTAATGCAACATATTATTAAAGGCATCATTTAGAAATATTCCAAGAAGAATATGGATTAATATTGATAAGCTGATTGGTTACTAAAGTTGATTAGTAATTAATCATCCCTCCCACCATTATTTCATTTTTTGGCAAAGAGGGAATTAAGGCTAATAAGCACTATTAATTTTTTTATATTCACATTTTCAACCCCAAATTTATATTAATAGTTTCATTTTCTTTTTCTTAATTGCAAGAGAATATTTAGATATTCAGAAATACTTACTACCTATCATGTAAGATTTAAAAGTAGATATAAATTATATGCAATATAAGAATTTATTAATATTTTACAAAATAACAATTTTACAATATATAAAATAATTTATAATAATATATAATATAAATATAATAACTCTTTATATATTATATAAATAGAAATGTTCTAAAGGACACTTCTTGTTCTAATAATTTAAATATTTACTACATGCAATGATAGGGACGTTTGTTAGAACATAAAATAAAATGTTTGCAAAAAGAGTATTCTTGTTACTTCTTTAAATTTGTACTTTGTGCTTTCTGGCTAGTAAATGTTAGGTTTGTCAGAATTTTAAAATTATTAAATTTGAATTAAGATTCTATATAAGGCCATATAACCATTTGAAAGGAAAAAAAACAACTATGATGGTACATATGCTCTCGCAACACATTGCAACATCATGCACCCGAAAGATTACTATGAAATATTTTTTGAGATGGTAAAGACAAAAATAGAGACTTACAAATACTATGGGTAGTATTGTGAAAAGAACACTCGCAAGAATATGAAATGAAAAGTGAAAAAAAAATTATTAATTATATAAGGTATAATAAGCTTATATTATTAATAGAGAATAAACATTGATAGTGTTGGAAAATCTAATTAGCTCCAAAAGTTTTCTGCAACTCGGTAATAGTAAGGCTTGTTTGGTGTATATGAATATCCATTTTAGGATCTTAGTGCAAGATGTTGATGAAGATGTAGTACATATGCTTGTAAGGAGTATATGCCTTTCCATATTCCTCGTGCTTCGTAAAGTTTGGACATGTGTAAGAAGGAAAGTCTTGAATGGCAATTGTGTACTCTCCACCTTTTGTTTTGACTATGTACTCTTTTGCAAGTGCAGTGATGTACTTCATGGAGAGAATCTCACATTCAAGTGTTTAAGCCAAATTTGTTTTACCTTGCTTCTGCTTGGAGATGGTACCAATAAATTTAACTGCTTTACCTTTTTTTGCTGGCCTCCTGTGCATCTTTGTAGGAATAGTCTTAGTTTTATCACTCATGTCTCCAACTCTCCTTTCAAGATTGAAACCAGATTTCTCAAGGTTTTCAATCTCATCCGGGGTGAGTGCAACCCCATTAGCAACCAGCCATTCTTTAGGTACTACATTAGATTTAGTCATTATAGTGTCTTCAAGCCACTTTGTATAGTTGACATCAGTGTTGCAGCAATATAGCCAACACCATCTTGAAAATCCTACTTGCTTTTGTTCCCCATGGAAACATGGGGCTGGAACAAAAGCAGACTTGTCATCACGGATCCAAGCCCAACACTTGCCCCTTGGAAGCATCCCCACACACTTTACATTTGATTTTGCTGGCACTCGACGGATTGCCCATTGCTTCGGCTCCACACTACGATAAGTAATTTCAACCTGCTATGATGCACTTTCTTCATCAGCTCGGGGGTGATGTCTTGGAGTAGAATGATACTCAACATCAGGCCTGTGAGAGCTTTTTGCTCCAAGATTCGTGCTAACATCTTCACCTGCAAAGGAAAAGTGACACTTTGAGCGGACGGTCTTCATGTCACCAATAGAAGCCTAAGGAGTGTACTCCATAAATGTGCCGCGGACCACTTCCTCCATTGCAGTTGCCATTGTTTGTGCTGGTGGAGTCACTTTCTTCATCATCCGATTGTGTAACATCTCAACCGAAGGTCCTGTTCCCATGTATCTTCCTTCCTCAAATGCCAAAGCTTTTGAAGACTGCTCTATAGCACGTATCAAATCTAATAGACATGCTTCATATAAACTCATCTTCCCTTTCCCTGCCTTAGAGGAATGCCAGCTTCAATGCTTACTCTCTAAGAGATTCATAGTTAGGGTGTGTGCAAGATCCTCAAGTGGTTGATCCTTATAAAAAGATGATATTAAAAAGCAATAAAAAGAGAGGAAAAATAGAAAGACCAACCTGAAAAGAGTGATGTCCCCATTGGAACATCCTAACTTTCCACCACCCCAACCACAACTCAAGTTGTGGTAGACAACTTATGTCAATATCTTCACACCACCACATTCGGATCTCATTTGCTGTTTCTTTATGCTCTTATTCAAAAGGTGCAATTTGCCATTGTTTGCACAACTCTTTAAATGCTAATTCGAAATCTAGCTTGATAAGGTCATGTCCTCTTCGTCAGTCTACGAAAACAACAATATAGTAATTCGTCTCCAGGAAAAAAGAACTGAAAGGAGTGTTTAAACTATGGAAACATATCCGAGGCTACCACAATCTTTCATAGCATGCGCACAAAGCCTGGAGCGCCATGATAACGGTATGTGCCCAGAATGGGCATAACATGTCAGCCTCCTGGACACCATTCCAATTAGCCCCAACCCCATCTACCATGAAACTGCGAAAGTTGGCAGGCTTACTAGTCCGCTTCAATACAATGTCGGAGAGGGACTTCCAAAAGATTTCCTGAGCCATCTAGTCTTGTACTTTAAATTCTGCTATTGCAATTGTTATGTTACAACGTAGCCTGTGAAAAGGGCAATGCTTAAAATCATTTTAAGATAATGAGAAAAAAAACTACCTCAAATCATACACATGAGCTCCCATGGTTGTCCAACCTGCCACCCACTCCATATGGTCAAAATGTACCCATACATTAGCAAGGTCACTTGACCCAGACATATCCATTCGGGAAACAAGATCCATACCAAAGGCGGGGCCCATGGTAGACATTTTGAAGACGAAGGGGCACTCTTGCTCACTAATGACTTGATCTGGAAATAAACTCCTATAGATAAATTCGTAGGGACAAGTTCGTTTTAGTTCAAGGATTGAGTCGATTTTTTATTGGAGTTTCCCCTTTCAAGATTCACACTAAATAAAAAAAAATGTAAAAGAGATATTATTGAAAAGTATGTAATAATATTTTCATACCTCTTGAGGCTAGTTGCAAGTTGCACATGTCGTAGTAACTCCTGCAAGCTAGCCTCATCCAGTTGAGTATTCTTGCAATCCGGATCAAGTAAAGTGCTTGCGATAAAATCTTTGAGCACTATCTTTTGAACATGCTTCAGAGTTGCATATGAGTTTCTTATAGTCTCTATCTGCACTGCATCTTTGAAACGGTTGACTAAACTCCTTTATATCCCTTCCTACATTGGATGTGTGTGTGTGCCAATATGTACTGCAGCTCTACCAACCTCTTCATCCTGTGGAAGAAAATAGTATATCTTGGCCCTACAGATGGCATGATACAATGGAGCATTCTTGCAAAACCGACACTTGAATCCAACACCAATAGTGTCACAGATGGGAGGATTGGTTGCAGATCCTTAAAAAAATGTGGAGTTTTTACCACGCTCTTGATTGCATGCTTTATTTACACAATCCAAATACCCACCACAATGAACCATGGACACTGTGCTTTCAAAATGTTGGAAATGTATGGTCTTGATCTTGCACAAGTTGTGGACGTCCTGCTTGGTCTCTATCCCCTTTCATTTTGAGCTGACAAGAGGTGGTAGTTCAAAGAAGATATTGCCATTGTATGTAAATGGGAGCTCGCTAACGGGCCTATGTAGAAAGGAACACACGTTGATAAAGAGGCAAGAAAACTAGAAAGCATTGCAAACAACTTTAAATATCGGTGAAGTTGGAGTTTGGAAATTCTTGGCTCGCACTAGACTAACATCTCCACTAAAACTAGAAGAGGAAGAAATGATGACGACCGACTTTTGCTTCACATTCATTTTGGCAGAATCGCAGCCTTGCACTTTGATTGGAAATCCAAAAACTCGAATCTCCTTCGACTTAAAATGTTGTAAATCCTAATGTTGTCTACCTTCACCTACACTTGAAAGGAGAAACTTCGATTGTTCAACAACACCAATGTTGTTGCGAATCATAGCCTCCAATAAAATAGAACCGAGAGAAAGATCGAAACGTCGGCAAAGAAAACTTTCTAACATAAGACTTTGGGAGAAAGAAAGCAATGGGTGATCTTGGTAATGCAAAAGGAAACTCTCTATTTTGTTGCCTTTAGGTTTTAGAACTCTAAACTTTTATAAAGAAGTGTCACTTCAAACATATACTATGCCATTATGTGAAAAGAAAGGGTGAATTTATTCTAGGATCTAACATTGAATAATGTTGTTATAATAAATTCTGTATGAAGTATAAAGGACTATGTTGTACAATATTAAAAGTATGTATATATTGAATTCAAAAACATGCTCAAAGTTATTATATGGACTAACTATTGGTAGAATGGAAAGAAATATCACCTCAAGCATGTGCCATAATATGAAAGATAGGAATGATTTTATTCTAGGATTTACCATCAACCAACTGTTGCCAAACAAATTAAATATTGTACATATTTTCAGTACTTCATTAAAGCTAGAAATCATCGCATTCTTCTGAACTCATTTAAATATATTCCATCTTTGTACTACCATCTATCATGTATAGTAAATTATCTATATACATTTCTTTGGAAATAACACCTTACGATTTAATAATCTTATATTTTCTGACAAAATTCTATAACTTGCAAGAAACACATAATTCTCATTTATAATTTCATACTGTGATCAATTCAACACATGCGTCTGTGACATTATTTCCACATTATGGCATATATGGCATAGTCATATTAGAGCACACCTTGATTATTAAATTACAACTCAAAAGGACTTTGTCACGTGATCAAATCTAGGACAGAATGGAAATTGTACATTGCTAGCAAATATTTGCAGAATGTAATGAAGATTTACTGCATCCACGATGAACGGCTGTTATGAAAGTTAGGTTAGGGTTAGGGCGGCTGCCGCCATTAGGGTTTTACAGAAAGTAGAGTGGGAGATTGGGAGTGACTGTGGGATCCATTGGCATTGAATAGAATACCACCAAGAGTAAATTTTTTTCTCCTCCACTCCCACGCCATGCCTAGCACTGCCACACCCAGTGCCACCGAATCTCTTCTGTAAAAGGGATTGGGTGGAAGTCCTTCACCGTGTTGTCATTCAGCTTTTTGTAGTTGATGCAGATGCACAGCTTGCCATTCTTTTTCGGTACAACGACAATGGGTGACAGCCACTATGCATTTTTAATTGGGTAGATGAACCCAACTTGAAGAAGCTTGTTGACCTCCTCTTTTACCTTCGTCATAAAACTGGGATTCATTCGGTATAATGCTTGACGTTTGGGTGTGCTGGTTGGAAGAAGTTCGATCCGATGTGTACAGAGCTCTGGTGGAACTCCCTTGAGGCCGCCATAGTTCCATGCAAAAACATCCTTGTACTGTCATAGTAGTCAGTATGCGTGCTCTTTAAATCCTCTTGGTAGAACTTTGGCGATCTTCAGTTTCTTGGGCTCTTCCGAGGGATCAGTCAAATCAATTTCCTCCAACTCTTCGTTCATATGCATCACCAATGTCTCGTCTCGTTGCTCAATCAGTTTTTCCACTGATTCTTCTCGCACATTCTTCGCACTTGGTTTCACGAACTTCTCTATGAGACCCAAGTTCTTCATGGCATCTGTGGAATCCACCGTCCTCTGGTACAGATCCACTTCTGCAATCCGCACAAGATCGGGATTACATTTTAACAGAGCGTCCTCATCCTCATCGCTCAATCCGGACTGCCAGTCGTAATCCTCAATGTCACACGGGGTACTTGATTTTGGTAGTCTTCAAGGATATCAGTAACTGCTGATCATTCTTTTGAATGGTTAAGGCATTCGCGTCCCAGTCATGTAGGACTTGTGCCTGACGTAACCAAGGTTGTCTGAGGAGTATCTAGTATAGGCGTTTCATACTATTCATCCTCAACACAATTAGGTTGGTTGAATAGTGGAAACCTCCAACCTTCAGTTGTACCCCTCAGAGAATCCCTGTTGGACGTACCTTACTTTGATCCGCCATTCGGACCAAAAAGGGTGCTGGATCCGCTGGTCCCAGCCCATATCATCGGTACACCTCTTCCGTGATAATGTTTACGCCTGATCCGCCGTCAATTGGAACATTGCGGATCTCATTCCTCCCGATGTTGAGGGTGATGCTGGGTACCTCCTCGTCCCAATCCGGTTCAACCTCAACCTTGTGAACTTCCAACTCCGCCAATCGTCTAACTTGCCGACCTGGTGTGTTGTACAGGTAGGTAGGGTGCTCCTGTGATCAATTCTCCAACGGTGAGCATGACGGGTCTCTCCATGATGAGTTCCACCAGTCTCTCGCCCAGTTCTTCGTTCGGAGGATCGCCTTGCTGTCGCGATTCCTCCAATTGTGAACCACTGGTCATTGGTTCATCTTTGATCGTAATCAGCATGTCCGACTTCTTCGGGGACAATCGCTGCACAGCCTTTTCCTGCAGATTCCTCAATTCACGAGATACCTTACGGACGGTAGCCTTCTCTTTCTCCCAATCTCGATCCTCATCCATGGCTTGTCGTTTTCGAGCATGCATGACTGCATATGCCTCGACCTCGATCCCATCCTTGCTCTCAATGTCGGACTGGACTTCCACCGCTCGCGCTGCAGGTTGAGGTGCTTTACCTTTGTTTTGTTGCTCATTTGGGCAAGTGGTGGCGTAGTGTCCTTTCTGTCCACACTGGTAGCACGTGATGTGGGCAGTCGAACCTGGTCCTGGTAGGAGCTTGGGTTGAGGTGGGGCTGGAAGTCGAAGTTGTTGATGGTCTTGGTTCTGCTGTTGCTGAGGTTGCCGAGGGTGCTGTTCGAACTGCTGTTGTTGTTGTCGCTTGAACCATTGACGTTGCCTCGGATGGTTCGTCATGCGTGGGTAATCTTTTGGGAACGGTTGTTGCTGCTGACCTTGTTGCGGCCAGTAATCGCTCGGTTCCACTTGTGCAGCTGCTGGTTCAGGTCTTACGTAGTATCGACAGCTCTTTGCTCCATGTCCTGTTTGATTGCATATCTGACATCTGGGGATTTTGCACTCATTTGCATGGTGCCCTTCATTCTTACAGATGGAGCAGAATATATCCTTTCTTCTGGGCTGTCGAATATCCAAATCTTTCAGTTGTCGTTCCATTTTCTTGACCAAGTCAGCTGACCGATCGACACCACCTTTCGTACGAAGCTCCCTTCTGAGTGCATTGCTTGTTTTGTGCAGTATCTTGTCGACTTTCTCTGCAGCCGCACGAGCAGTGTCCAATGTGGTGGGTGCCTCTAGCCGTACTGGAGTCTGCATCTCAGACCGAAGTCCATTGAGAAACCAGTTCATAGCTAAAACATCCAGAACAGTGGTGGCATCACACCGGCCATAGATTTTGTTAAACCTTCCGGCGTAGTCTTCTGCCAACTCCATATCGCCTTGGTAGATCTCTTGCAATCTCACCACTGGATCACGGCACTCGTACTTCTTCTTGTAGTATCCTTTGAAGTCGTCAGACAGTGCAGCAAAGGTGGCGTAGGTAGCATTCCGGTCGTAGAACCATTCTGCCGCATCTCCCTTCAAAGTGAAAGGAAACAGTGCAATCTTCTCGACATCCATTATCTCGTTGTTGAGTGCACATGCCGCGTTGAACTGCTTCAAGTGCCACTCGTAGTCTTCATTCTCCATTCCATGAAAGGTAGGAGGAAGAGCCTTCTTCATGATGACGGGGTTGGATGTTCCTGCCATTGAAACCAACACGGGTTGTACTACCTGTTGATTCCCTAATGCGTGGAAGTACTGATCGAAGTCAAGTTTCTTCTGACTTCTGTCAGTGTCGTCACTTCTCTTTTTGCTATCCTCCCCTTCATCTTCGGCTTCGTCGATGACAGCCTCTTTGTCCTTCCTCCCGAAGATACTTCCAACCAAGCTGAGTATCCTCCCCAGAGATGAATCTTTAAATCGATCTACGAAGCTCCTCCTTCTGGTGGGCTCCCTTTCTTCACTATTGTGCTCGTACCTTTCGTATATCAGTCCTCTCCCTCTTCTGGAATCCTGAATATTCTTTAGGGTTTGCCCCACCAGAATTCCGGTTTCGGTTCTTCCCCAAGTTCGCTCTTGGTCAAGCCGAGCTTGTTCTTACTCTGCTTGTCACGGTGCTCGTGATGCTCCATCGCAAATGTCTCCGATCCAATTCTCTGCGCTGCTCCTTCCTCGGGCTTCTGTGCAGGTCTTCGGCTTTCCTCGCCGATTTCTCAAAACGACTGAGATTTTTCCGGAATTTTTTCAGCATGCATGAAAGAGAAAACTAAAAAAAGAAAATGCAGATTCTGTGACAACCATCCCACCGTGGTCGCCATGTGTTATCATGGAAAAACAAGTGTTACGGAGAAAAGAAGGAAACAAAGGGGAAAAGTGAAAAGGGGTTGGAATGGTGAAATCACGAATTGGTTGGCTCAGTTGAGTATTTGGTCGCCAGTCAGATTACAAGTCCGATGAGAATAGAAAGAGAGGCTACACGATTGGCCAGTCGTACAACTCCTCGATCCGCACTAAGAACTTGGCCGTCAACAAAACTAAAGGTGGGCAAGGATGGCGTAGGCCACAAAATCAACAAAAACCCAGAACAAGTGAATGCATTGGTACAACAGAAAGTAAAACTGAGTGAAAACTAAATGCATCTCGGTGTTGATCCCGGAACACAGAGTAGGAAGTCAAATGTCACAAGCAGTTGATAAAGAAAAGTTTTACAGAGCTTTCCTTTGTGCAGAGTAGAGATGGGATAAAATTCTCACTCTCACAGCTAGCCTATTTATACTAGGTCTTTGGCAACCATGTCTGTGCTTGTCTCCATAGTCCTTTTGGGTTTGTGTTTGCAGTACAGATGTCGTCATCTGGCAACTGCTCCTGGTAACCGCTCCCGGGTCATTTGTACCTGTTTGGTGTTCGAGTCTGTTGTAGAGTTGCTGCTGTAGAGTGTCGAACCGAGATCGCTGAGAAACTAAAGTTGGAGTCGTTGGGTTGGAACTTGGGCAATTTGACCTTGAGTCCAACTGTTTGGGACTTAGTGGCATTTTGATGTTTGAACTTGTGCTGCCAAATATTCCTTCCGTTCGACTTTTTCCTTTATCAGTTCTAGAAAAGTTTTTAGACCCATATAGCCTTCCATTTTATCTAAATAAAAGTAGCAAATGGGACACTGGAGATAATATGTGTGCATTTTTTCAAAAGTTTTAGCCATATCTGGAGCAAAATCTTGAAGAAACATTTAGCATCACTCTTGAAACACATAAGGCAATCTATCTTTAATAGCAACATCTAGAACATTATCTGGAAGAGGGATCTCTTGTTCAGTCACACTTGGGGCTACAAAAGGAAAAGTTTCACAACGATTGTTGTGTGGAGGGAAGGGTGGAATGTTGGTAGAAGTTGGAGACGGAGGTGGAAACTCATATGAAATGTATGGGGGTGAAGTGCAAGTAGCAATAACATTTTCCCTAGCCATTCCTACACTCTAAACAAACTGAAATTTCAATGTTGAAAACATCCCTTGTCGGTATTTATATTAAGAAAAGATCTAGGGGTTCTTGAAAGTTTAGATTGTCAGTCTAAAAAATGGGACTTCAGAATTATAACAGTGTCAAAACCACTTGTATATATAATAATATCTTTATACATGCTAGAATACTATCATTCTCGAAAATATAAGATTCTCCACTTTACTCATAAAGAATTAAACTTTTGAAAAAACTATGCATGACTTTCACATTACATTAAAGGGTGGCCTAAATATCCCATATTTTTTAGCACTTACTAATGCAGTGTTCACCAATGGAATTAGTTGTGTGTTTTTAATTCTTTCTTGATTTTTTTATACATCCACGTGTGCACACTTTCCAAATCTGCTCTTGGGCATTTGCGACAATGCTCAATAAAATTTACCAAACCCATGTAACCATCTGTCTTGTTTAAATAAAAGTTGCATATAAGACACTGAAGATAATTAAGCTCTCTTGCCATATCTAGAGTAAGATCTTGAAGAAAATATTGACATCACTCTTGGAGCATTGGAGGCAATCTAACTCTTTTAACAACATCATAAGGAACAAATTCTTGTTCAATTGCACTTGAGGTCACAAATGGAAGAGCATCACAACAACCTTCAAAATGAAAAGGAGGATTGTTGCGTAGGGGTAAAGGTGGATTTGGTTGAGATTGGAGATGGAGGTAGAGACTCATATGAAAGACCTCTGGGACCAAAAGTAAACTTTTTCCTAACCATTGCAACACACAAGAAGAATTAAACTTCCCAGCAATAAAAATTCTTTGATTAATATACTATTTATCAATCTCGGGAATGATGTTTTATTATGACATGACACTATATTAAATGATAATTGTCAGTCTCAGTAATTACAACCTACTATGAGAGACAAGTGGCTATAGGGTTTCAAAAGCTAAAAACTAGCATATAATAATACGTAGCCTTATTTTATATAGCTGGTCTGCCATATATAATAATGGTGAATGCATACAGACACGCGAGTATGCCTTTTTGCAAGATTATCTTTCAATCCCAAAATCATATATAGATTTAACTCTTTGATTTGTCTACATCATATATACTTATACTCTTTGCAAAGACAAAACATATCAAAAGGAATAAGATATATATAAAAAACTTACTTCTTTTTATAATATTTTAGTGGATTACAAAAGTCATTAAAAGGTTTATAGAGTAAATTTATTAATAATTTCTGTTGTGCTATCCATTTCTTCTTTTCTTTTACTCTGGACTTGTTTCAAAAGTAACAGGAGCATTTTTATTAATAGTGACAAGGTCTCCACATTCCCGGATGGGTAATAAGGATGATGCATATAATATGAAGATTGTGGTAGTGAAACAAAATTAACATTCTCACATTTTTGTATGCTAGAAATACTTACAGATTTTTTATCTTCCTTGCTTCCCATCTTTGTAAACCCTAAAGAATGAACAAGTGAATTAGTATTTCGAATTATTTATATTTTTCTGGTCAATTGTTAAAATGTTAAAATGTTGAAATGTATAATAGAAATTTTAGGTTCATTCAAACTTCAATATTGCCATTTTATTTGGGACCAATAAAGCCCAAAAAATTCTATGGGTTTAGATGAACTTTTAATTCTAGAAATAGTATTTTATTGTATAAATTGCATTAGAAAGATTCAAAAAATAGAAATTTCTCTAAACCATTGATACTTAAATTCATAAATTTCAAATTCACCAAAGAATAACATTTTTTTTACTTAATATTTCCTTATAAGACTTATGGTTGACTATGTTAACTAGCATTAACTTGAGCTGAATTGAGCTCAACTCGTGAGCTTAAGTCAACTTTGGACCATCCCCTTCAAGAGTATCATCAAGGGGTTCATTTAACACCAGTTTATCCAGTGTTCACTTTTTAAGCTCATTTTTATAATAAGATGTCTTCTATTATTCTCTCCATATTGGTTAATACATACTCAAGTTTATCTTTTATTACTCATTCTATTGCCACATATTGCTATCTACATTTGTATCATGTGGTAAAGTCAATTTTCATTTTTTATGGCAACGGCTATACACATATATATGTATGGGATGAGGTAGACTTAATTGTGCATGTGGATAATCTAGAGCTTGAGCTGTAGTCATTGTGGGTGGTGCCAAATTAAACTTTTGACCTCATCTTTAGTATAGATTGGTTGTAACGCAATTATACTAAATGTGATTCTAAGGCTTCTCCCTATTATCTCATACTGCTTTATATTTCTTTCATTCCTCTTAGAATTCAGAGGGGATGTGGGAGGAATACGTCCATGATATTCATAAGGGGTTGGATTGAATATAGGAAGTTAGTTTAAAGCTGAAGTGATCAAATTGCATATTTGGTCTAAGGACACCACTTATTTTAGGTACTATATTTCTCGTGAGAGTTTGCAAGTTGATCCTAACAAACTTGTGGATGTTCCTCAAGTTCCATGTTCTCAAAGATGTGCAGGCAAGGTGCAATATTTCAGCCATTTTGTTGATCATCTTTCTGATCATACTACACCATTGTGAGCATTATTGAAGTTGTTCACATTGTATTTTATTTGGTCTGTGGATTGTTAGAGGGTATTTATGGATCTCAAAGCATTATTGACAACTCTTTCAATTTTGGCATATCCTAACTACACTCAACTTTTCATTTTGTGTATGAATGCTTTTGATATCAATCTTGAAAGTGTGTTAATGCAAGAAAGCCCAAGTGTGCTTAGTCAGTAGCTATACATTACAACCAACGGAAGTGAATTACTTCACAACAAAAAAGGAGTGTTTAGCAACAATTTAAGGTTTCAAGAAACTTTATGCATATATATATAGTTCTTAGACATTATTAAAAGGTGATTATGTTGCAGTTACTTTATTATTGAAGTGGAAGAACTTGGTTAATCATATTACTCAGTGGGCTTTGAAGCTTCAAATATATGATATCAATGTTGTTCATCACCTGAGGAGTTCTATGATTGATGCTGATGCCCTTTCTCGAACTCTTCTTTCTTTTTCACTCTCTTCTTATGTTTTTGACAAACCTGTTATTCCAGCTTCAATGGATTTTTTAAACAAGGATTTCGTGTTATTGGCAGTTGCTATACTTGATATTCAATGTCCAAAAAATGTGGAGCAAGATTTACCTTTTCTTGATGAAGTTTGTAAGGCTCCAAAGATTGAGCTATGGATCCAAAAACTTCATGATGAGTTTGAAAATTTTATATCACTTATTAATAACCTATCATTTTAGCATTTACATTTTTAATATTATCTTAAGAACAACCTTCTTTATTTTGTAAGGATGGATTTTAATGATCATTTACGGCTTATAGTGCCTTTAATCTTTATTCCACACTTTCTCCATGCCTACCATAATTCTCCTATTCTAGGCGAGCATATGGGACATTGTCGTGTGACTAAAAAGCTGCATAAGTTTATCTATTAGCTAGAGACGTGATGTTATCTAGTATGTGCATAATTCTATTTAGTGCCAAGTTTGTAATATTACCCCTCATGTTGCAGAAGGATGGTTGGAGTCACTTGTAATTCTCTATCCGTTTGAGTTGGTAGCATTTTATTTGATAGGGCCTTTTCCACAGTTGATTGTTAGCAATAAGTATATCATTTTTGTTTTTATATACTTGACTCGCTAGGTGGAAGTTAGTGCTCTTACTAGTACATTTGCAACTGCTACTAAATACTTCCTCCTCAATCAAATGTTATTCTAACATTCTTGTCCAAAGTGATTTCTTTAAGATAATAGTCCCATATTTATGGTTGAAATATTTCACCATATTTAGTAAGTTATTATTATTATTATTACTATCTATCACTTGTAAAAAACGACGCCAGCGGTTCAGAAAACTTTGGTTTCATGCTACCATCAGCCAACGGTTTAAATCCCTGCTTCAAACATAACAATGAATACATATCCACATATTTTTCAGAAGAGCTTGCCTGTTTAGACCAGAAGGACTCGGACCTGCCAGCAAAACAGTACACTGTTGATACGTCTATATCACACAGCCTTCTCTGGAACTCGATGCACAAACGTGTCCCTAACCCCTATAGAATGAGAGAACGACAATTAAAAAGCTAAAAGACTACCGCAAAGAATATAGGAAACATGCCTTCCGTTGGTGACTACTTCGTACGGCAGATAGTAAAACCACAGCACAAAGCTCGTCTGAGAAAGATATTTGGTAAGTCATTGCGGCGACTACCTGTAAGGAAAACAAAGCATAAGCATCAATAACTCTTAGAGTTTGGTCACTTGCGTGTTGGTGTTCCGCGAGGACCAGAGTGACGTTCTTTCCATCTTTCACACATCCAGAAATGTAAGCATGGCACGACATAGAAAATTCGCCGGTGTAAAGGTCGAGAGCGTCCTACCGTTTGAGAAGATCGATCCAAGTTAACTAGGGCACTAAAACGAAAGGAAGCATACCTCCAGCAGCTGCTGCCCTGTGGTATCAAGAGCTACAGGATTGAGAGGAACAATGCTGATTGGAGCTATAATAGTAAGACACAATGCTCACAAGAACAAACATTTAGTCTATAGAACTGACCACTATCAAGTCCATTAGAATGGACAGGAACAATGCTGGTTGGAGTTGTAAGAAGATGGATGAACACATGATGCTCACAAGAATTAACATTTAGTCTATAGAACTAAACACTGTTAAGAGCATTGGGATTGACAGGAACAATGCTGGTTGGATCTGTAAGAAAATCAATGAATTCATGCACTTTAACTGTAGGATTAGCCTTAGCAACTTATTGGCAGTGCTCACACAAACAATCCCCAATCCAGGAATGCTGAAAGAAACCCTTCTCATAATTGATGTTGCTGGAAATCTCCACCAGGCAGTTGCCTACACACGGACGACCAAATCAGGAGAAGCTAACTCAGGCACCATTCCCCAAAGAAAAAGAGAAAAATAAATTCTCCTTTGGAGGTGAGCTAGCTTATAACTTTATATTAAAAATAAATATTATATCAATATTTTATTTTGAGAAAAGTAATTAAATATATTCTCTAATTTTAGTAATTAACAGGAGCTAAAATACAAAATTTAGTTTAATTACTACATAAATCACATTTTAGTATTAACTTTTAGAACCATATTTTTATTTGTTTAAGCAAACCTGTAGGGGAACTGGGATGGTAGTGGATATACTTAAAATATACTTGGATATTCTAGTATATTCTACCATCTAATGGTTATTATTCATTTAGATTAATCTTGTATTTATTATTTAAAAACATGTTTATAATTTATAAATTTATAAATTAATAAACATTCTTAAATACTTTCTAGTATATTATTTTTTATTCTACTATTTAATGGTTGATATGAAATAATATTAATATTGTGTTTATAAATTATAAATATGTTTATAATTATAAAATTTATTTTGGATTAATGAGTAAGAATAACACTACTATTAAGCAAACCAAGTGTTGCTACATGTAAAGAGTAGCAAATTATTTATGGAACTAACCAACAAAAATGAGTCTATCTCTTGTGACATATAGATATAACTTTTGAAGTGCAGATTTTTTTAATTATCTATTGTTATTTTAGAATAAAACAAATTATAATTTTTTCTTTTGAAACTCAAATACTTATAAATCCATTCAAAAATGGTCATGAGAAAATATGGATAAACTACATTTGATCATTCTAAAATCAACCCTAATTATTTATCAATTGAGACTACAAACTGCCAATCATGTTTATAACTAGAATTCTAGTTAAGAATTTCCACAGATATCAATCAATTTATGTAAAAACGGTGAATATAGCATTGAAGGAAATGGACCATACCCTTATAGCAGTGACCTGAGCTTTGTCCCACTGGAAGTCTCCTAAAATGATCTCTAAGAAGGACTTCATTTCTGGTTGTGAAGCAGATAATTGGTTAGATAGTAAGAAGACAATACACATAGACATAAGCTTAACTCCAATTCTCTCTTGAACACAGGTTTTTTCAACCTAGACACTCTAAAGTGGAATGCAAACTCAAATGGTGTAAACCTGGAAGCTTGTGCCATTCACAATCATCCTCTCAACTATTTTTATATCTTCCTTTTTTTAGGTAATTTTAGCACATCAGTATTTATGGTCTTAGCATTTGCCACCTCCCTAGCTCTAGATGTATTGTTGATCAACAAATTCAATTCCAATCAGCTTCAAATCTAATAATAGCTCAAGAGGTTGCATCACATCCTACTACTACAAACCGAATAACAACGTATTTTATCTTATGGTCTCTAGTACATATTGCAGCAATTGCATCAAAAGAGAAAGCTCAAGTGCAGTGGCTGAGAGGAGAAAAAAAACAGCTTAAAAAGTTAGAATTGAGTGAAGGTTGTTTAAGAACTTTCAAATGTAACTATAATGGTTAAAAGTATGCAAATTAATGCAAAAAAATATTAAAGGCATCATTTAGAAATATTCCAAAAAGAAGATAATAGATATGGATTAAGATTGATTAGCTGATTATTTACTAAAGCTGATTAGTAGATAATCACCCTTCCCGCCCTTATTTCTAAGGCTAATAAGCACTATTAAATTTTTTACATTCACATTTTAAACCATAAATTTACATTAATATTTTCTCTTTCTTATTTGAAAGAGAATATTTAGATATTCAGAAAGACACACTACCTATAATTTAAAATTAAAAGTAGATAGAAAATATAAGCCATATAAGAATTAATTCATAATTTATAAAATAACAATTTTACAATATAGAAAAGAATTTATAATTTTAGATTTAATGTTTATTGGGATTGCACTATTTATGAGGTCTAAAGTTCAATAATAGCATGTGATCTCCAATTTAGGTACTTTATGATTTAGGAGTAATTCTAATGCAATCTAAATTTTTTTGCATCACAATGGCTAAATTAATATAATTATTATTATTGTTACTAATTATTTTATTCATAAACAAATCTAAAAGACTTAATGAAATGATTAAGTCAAGCCTTAACCATGGGCCATACTATATTTAATATGATTTTAAGTTTTACATTTTACAACATATAATTTAATATTAGACAACATGAAATATATTAATCTGCTACCCCTTAAAAATTAGCTAATATTTATTTGAAGTTTATATACTGTTTATGTTTCTTATAATATCAACATTTATTCTAGTTTATAATATCAAAGATTTTTCACAAGATATTTTTAGAATATTCAAGTAGAGTTTCACTTGACTACATCTATTTAAACAAAATTTAAAATCCTAGCTATGGCTTCAGCTTCTTCGTCCGCTTCACTTCTTGCCTGCTCGATCCTATTTATTTCATATGCAGCAGCGACAATCCCAAATAACATAGTAAGTGGTCCAAAGTCTTTCTTGATAGCAACTTTGTTTCTCTACCTCTTTTTGTAGAATTGCTACTCGTTCGAAGCCACATCATTGTTCATCCTCGACCCCAACAATCCCGGCCAAAACGTTTTTGCTGTAAGCCGAGACGAATCCACGCTGCCACCTTGCAAAAATGGAGTGGGCTTCACCTTCTCGAACAATATCAACAGCACCCCACCAAGGCAGCGTACCGGGGCGTCTTCTTCATCACCAGCAACACTACACTCCCGCACCTCACGGCCGAGCTCAAGTTCCTGCCGGCCTCTCCATTTGCTGGAGCGATTCTTATCTGGGATGGAAAGTTGGATTTCCTCGCCGGCCTGGGAGCTTTCGCTGTTGCTGGAGGGAGAGGGCTGTTTGAAGGAGCCACTGGATCCGTGACAGAGACGAGGCTCACACAAGCTTTGTCTGGCCAGTCGTGGCGGCTTCACGTCGACTTCTATGTTCCCGAAAAGCCAGCGAGTGTTGTTCGCCAACAGGTATAAGAAGAAGAAGAGAATAAATGAAAATAAATACCTGAGCTTATACTGGAAATGCCAAAGGTCATCACACTAAAATATATCTTTTTTCGTGCCTTTGATCCTTCCACCGTGTTGAAATCGGCCATCAAACTTCAAGAGTAATAATCTTGAGTTTCTAATATGGCAAATCACTGCCTAGGTTGAGCATTCCACTGTAAGATATAAATTTTCTCTTCTTCATAATATTTTCTCCTTACCATTACTTTCTGCTACTTGATACAATCATCTTGTTGGTGGCTGTAAAACAAAAAATCAAATAAAATCAAAGTAGAAATGTTTCAGGTGATCCAACTCACGGTTGAAGTTATTACCTGCAAACACTGAGAGAAAAATGGGAAAAAGAGCTTAAAAATCCCTGAACAAAAAAACGATGATTCGCCTCAAAATCCAGCTCTTGTTTCATTACAGAGCGAATCAGCCATTCCGTGTTGAAAACTTGAAGCCTGACCCTTGAAGCGTTTCTAGCTTGCATGGCATCGGCTTTGCAAGAGATGACGAGTGAGTTTGACACTGGCATAGTAAGCTCCTCAATCCGGGACATGACCTGCAAATAAAAACGATCATATTCGTTTCCCATGAAGCTAGGAAAAAGTCTACCTTGCCACAGCCAGATTCGATAAGCTCACGGAGAACTTATATGAGGGGTCAGACAAGCATGTAATCCTTGAAACAGTGGCTTCGCTCTTGCGCGTTTGATCACACTTGCGACATCAGTGTTATAGTTTGCCTTGAAGTCAGCATCCTCCAGAGCGAAAGGAATAGGATCTAATCATCAAAGTTTATTGATCTTAAAATGAAGTTCTTACCTACGAATGTTTTAGCTTCGACACTTGATCGTAACCATTCTGGCGATAAAATCCAGGCTCTATCACATAGACATTTCACACAATTTAGAGAAAGACAATTACAATTTACCCGATAGAAACAGCTGCACAGAAGTTCATAGTTCGTCGAACTTGGCCTGTCAAGTTGTGAGTGCACTTGCATCTGTAACTTGCCCTCCAAGCGTTTCAACAAACTGCAAACAGATACCTTTTGATTCAAAGCTTGTAAACCAGTAGCTTTGCACCTTGGTTAGTAGTCGCTTGTGCTGCTAACCACTGGACTTCTTCTCCGCATGTCTGGATTGGTTCCACATTCTTTCCAGCTGCAGTGTCTGGAGAATCACGAGGTGGCTGAGAAAATGCAAGTAACGGTTGCAGGAGTGATCCGTTACTTGCATTTAGCCACCTCATGATTCTCAGCCCCTTTTCGTTCCGATTTCTTTTGCTAGTGCCCTTTTTCTTTATGGCCTTTGTAGTCCCGGGAGGATCTGAAAGCATCCCGTAAAGAAAAACAACTACAAACTGCATGTATGGTGTGCAATTTGTAAACCATGCGTGGATGATCGTACGTGGCCACTTACAAGCGGGTATTGTCCAAGTGGCAGCATCACATTGGCTGAATCCAGGTCTACACACGTGTACACTGTTGAATGTTCCTGAAATATTGTTCATTAGTATTCCCTAGAATCTAATGACCATTCCCATCATGTTCATGACCCATAATATGACCCATTTTATACCCATCAGGCACCCATACCAAGGGTCATCCAAGTAGGATTCAAGGACGCCCTTTTCATGAATCTCAAGTCCAATTCATAGTTTTTTCCCAATTATCTAAGTATCCCTAGTCATTTTCATTTATTAAGCTCACAATGTCATAGCAAAGTAAAATACTAGAAGAGAAAATTGACATAATACAAGGCAAATAAATTCTTCTTATAATGTGCTCATATATAACATTGTAGTGTAAGTTTAATCAACTAGAAGGACCATGGGGTAGGCAAAGATTTTTAACAACTGTTGAAACATAAAGTACCACAACTAATAACACTTGCTAATAGGTTATACAATTTGACTTGACCATCTTATATTACTAACAATTCCATGTATTACCAAAGCTACAAGTGCAAGGATTGTCTTATGGACAGCAACATGAAATCAATGACAAATTAAAAAGATAACAAACTAAAAGGTAGTGTTATATGGCAATAACAAAATAGATAATTTCACCTAAATGCTAAATGTTTTTTTTGTAATTTCAGAAATACACTATGCTTTTAGAGTTTGTCAAATACTAACTGTTATAGTGAAAAATTGAAAATCCAGGGTTTTGGGTGAATAAGGATGGGCCAAACTATCCAATGTATGCTATTTGTTGTGATAGGAAAACTGGAATATTTAGAGATTGCAGTGTTGTCCAACTCTGTAAGCAATAACTTTTTTTTTTTTATGCTTCGATGTATTGATCCTTCTTTCACACACCTCTATCAATCATTCTCCTCATTCCATGGAATAAGTCAAGGGTTTCCCTGACCGCATAGTGCTTTGGAGGGGATTTTACTGAACATATGAAGTAGAGATTTGGCTACAGAAAGACTTTAGGCTTGTGGTTCTAGCTGATGGGGTAAAGCTCATCCACATGCTTGTGGCTAGTAGCCTAAGCCAGCTTCTAGGATTGAGCCCAATCAAAAGGGAAAAGATATCAAAGATGACAATGCAAAGGACGGTTATATGACTATTGAAGAGTATCTAGATGAACCATATAGTCTAGAAGATTATGGCTCTTGTTCCTAGAGTAGTAGCAATAATCCTATTCTAAAAGATTTATTAGAAGCCATGACAAATGTATCTTTGTTTACTAAAGGAAATGAGTAAAAAATCAAATGCCTAAGAAAAGCATTTACTAGAATATATAGAATATTCTCATAATGAACTTTGATTCTATTGTTTGTTTGCAAAGTTTAGATAGTTTGGAATTTCATACTTTATAAGAGTTCAAATTCACATTCACCATTTCTTAAGCATTGCTATATGAGACTAAGTTTGAAAGCAATTGATATAGCAAGTCTTGCATGCACTCTTTGCTGGGGTAGCTTGATGAGAACAAAATCTCCCTTGAGCAAGTATGGGTTGTGGGATGCCAACTAGGCTCATTCACGGTATTACACTGAATTCATATTGGCTCACCCAGCCTAAATTCAAAGTGGTGCAATTTTGACAGCCACTTGCTATTCATTTTTGCAAAAAAAGCAATTTTCAAGTTATGAGGATTATCATTTGCAAACCATATCCATACCTATGATGATCTCAATGATCCAAGTGTGCAAGTTCTCAGCCACATTATTGTTAAATTGTAGGCACTCAATGAATTGTGCTAGTTAGATGATTGTGTGGACCTGGAAAACTTGAAGAAGCACATCCATGCCAATGTTGGTTAGTGTGCCAAGTACGATCTTTCTCCAGTGGGGTCTTTATTGTGCCTCAATTGTCATGGAGTGTGCAAAACCTACCCTTAGCATGTTTGCTACCTACTTTAGTTCATCAAATAGCACTTGCCACACTACTGTAAATATGCATTCTTCCATTATGTCAATATAATTGTCATTGATTTCCAACCGTGTTTGTAGAAGCTGGTTGAGATGCACAATTGTAGAATCCTCAAGAATGGCTTCCACCAACTCCTCTTGGACCTGTTAGAGCCTTGACCTGTCACCCCTTGGAGCATGTTCATAACATTCCACACAACATGTAAGGTGGACTTCAAATCCATTTGAAATAGTCTGCCCTGACACAATCTCCTACCATCTTGCTTTGGCACCTTAGCATGGCTAGCGATCATTGAAATTTGCTACTTCCAATGCCAAAGTTTTCTAGCAACTTATGCTTCAACCATTGCACTAGATAGTGGAGGTTCTGGTTATTTGTGGTCACCAACTCCATCTCTATAGCTACATCCAATATCTCTTATGTGCAGAACAAACTGAGTTATACGTCTTCCTTGCTTGCAAGTGTAGTAGCATAGTTGTATTGGTCACTTGCATTGAGGTGGTTAATTTAATGCAAATGCATACAACAGTGAGTGGGGGTTATTTTCCAGCATATCTAAGTGTTATTTATATACTATATGATTTTATAACCATTCATAATTGCTTCACACTTGTTTATGACGAGTGTTGTTTAAGTTAGGTTTTTCTTCTTTGGATGTCTAAACTTAGGTGTAACTCCATTTTCCCTAAGTTTATTTCTTTTTCTCTACCTAGGATGATACACAAGATAAAACATATACCTCTTCATCACTCCCCCATGACAAAGTTACTGCCTGTCCTTAGGCAATCAAATTTTCCAAATTTTGCTCCAGGTTGCTAAGCTTGGTCTTTATAGTGACAAGCTCAATGCTTTGGTGTAGATTGTCGAGTTCCTGACACATAATTTGATTTTCTTGGTTGAGTATTGTGATGTGTTGGTCCTGGCGGTTGATGCACTTTGCATTGGTGGAAGCCAAGATTGTGCTCTTGAGTTCTTGGATTATGTGGTGCTCCATCCACTTTCTTGGTGATTGTCTTAAGGTAGCTCAAGACCTATGCATGGTATTTTTTTGTTTCTTCATCTTATATTGGCTACATCGGCTTGTCAACTAGCTGTTTGCCTCCCTTGATGTGTTGAGCGAGCTCCTCTATAAAGTTTCAAACTGCTAGCTCACTCGGCTGACTTGCAATCTTGTGAGTGAAGGCATGGCTAGCTTTTGACCTTGTAGTGCTACTGTGGCATCACTAAATATGGAATGGCGCTAGATTTCGAATTTGGACACGGAACGAACACCATTGTGTTCAGGACAATCTCTACATTCCGTAGATATGCCAAATGCGTAAATCTAGACACTTTCCATAAATAGTATTTGGGACCAAAATGAGACTAACACAAAGGGCATGATAGCAAGGGTGTTTGGCAGACACGGTAAGCTATCATTTAACGAATATTGAGGGATTAATCTCAATATCGTGGGGGTTCTTGATACTAGCAAGTGCAAGCCAATGACTCAAGTTTCTCAAACCAGACCGAGTATGCTCAGCAAGAAACACATAGGGTTCTTACCTTATGTTTATCCAATCTAAGTACATGGTCATTGACCAGTTTCTCAACTAGCTCAAGTGGGAAACTGATAACGGGTCCAGCAATACTAACCTCTTGGCATCATGGCAGTAAGGAAAGAATATTCGAAAGGATTAGCCAAAAGGTAACTTTCGATACCCAAAGTCACATTCGCGTGTGAGACACAAAATCCCTAGGCCCCAAAGTGGAGCCGAAAGGGTGCCACGTGGTAGTGGCTGAAGCGAAAGCCAAACGAGCGTAACACATTTGGACTAAAAGCTCTTACTTGAAAGGTTGAGAGTGGGAGTGGAACTCCTAACGAAGTGCTTGAGGAATGAGCACGAAACAAGCAATAAGCGAGGCTCCAAAAAGGGACCCAAAAGGACCAACACATGACATGTGGAAGTGTCTAAGATGGACCCGAGTTGGAGTCCGAAGTGGAGTCCGAGAAGGACCCCGAGATGGAGTCTGAGGTGGAGTCCGAGGTGGAGTCTAAGGTGGACCCGAGATGGATCCGAGATTGAGTCCGAGACAGACCCGAGACGGAGTCAGAGATGGACCCGAAATGGATCCGAGCTGGAGTCCAAGATGGAGTCCGAGATGGACCTGAAATGGAGTCCGAGATGGACCCGAAATGGAGTCTGAGGTGGATCCGAGATTGAGTCCGAGACGGACTCGAGGTGGAGTCCGAGATGGACCCGAAATGGACCCGAGATGGAGTCCGAGGTGGAGTCCGAGATGGACCCGAGATGGAGTCCGAGATGGAGTTTGAGATGGACCCGAGATGGAGTCCGAGATGGACCCGAGGTGGAGTCTGAGATGGACCTGAGGTGGAGCCCGAGATGGAGTCCAAGATGGAGTCCGAGATGGAGTCCGAGATGGACCCAAGATGGAGTCCGAGATGGACCCGAGATGGAGTCCGAAGTCGAGACCAAGACTAGGACCGAGACCAGGATCGAGACCGAGACCGAGATCGGGACCGAGACTGGGACCGAGGCCGAGACCGAGGCCGAGTCCGAGTCCAAGTCCGAGTCCGAGTCCAAGTCCGAGTCCGAGTTTGAGTCCGAGTCCGAGTTCGAGTCTGAGAGGGTGAAAGCCCAAAGCGTTCGTCTCCCAGACCCTGGGGGGTTTGGCAAGCTCCAAAAGTATAGTAGGGGGAGGATTGCAGTGGAGCCAGTTTGGCCAGGAAAGGCTAGTTTGGCCCAGGAAGGCCGGATCCAGTGTTGGGTGATGAGCTGCCCACTGAGAAGTCCAAGACTAGAGTGAACACGGACCAACAAACGGGGTAGCTTGGTGAAGTGTTCAAGAGCCGGCTCTAGTTCCCCCGGGAGATCGACTGGCCGATGCTCCTAGTCCAAGTGTGGGTGGCACTACCTACTTGGATACCTGGTGTGGCTTAACGGAACCTTGCTCTAAGCCCATGGCTAGAGCACCCAAAGGTAGAAGGCGAGGAGAGTACCCACGAGGCCCGCGTAGGGCCACGGTGTTCCGAAACGTTGCCCCAAAGTCCCAGACTATGGAAAGGAAGAGGAGCAGCCCTCTAGTGTGGTGACAAGCGACACAGTCACACAGTGAGGAAGTCCCCGAGGACAGTTGGACTTAGTGGTCGGGCCTGTGGGCCTTGATCCAGCGGCAGTGTTGGTGAACACGACCATGGATAGGAAGGGACTTGGTAGGGACCGGAAAAGAGACATTGGGGAAGGCTATTCCCCATGTCTGCAGGCATCCTGAGGATGCTATGGAGTGGATCTGGGATAGCCACTCATGGATGCATGGCCTAGTCTTTGAGAGACGGGATTGTAATGCAGGTGGTGTTGGACCACTGATGTGACCAAGGTGGATGGGCATGGCCTAGCGTAACGGGCTGGTATGTCAGTGGTACCTTGGGGTGTCGGTCATGGGATCGGACATGTGGAGCATTTGGACCAAGTGCACAGGTTGAGTGGAGTGGATGCCATTCGCGGGGCTGGCAAGCCCCAAGTTCTGAATGGGACTTATGGAGGTTGCGAATGAGACTCTTCCAAGTGGTCGGAGGAGTAGTTAAATGACTAAAGTAGAATGGAAAAATTAGTCGCTTACAACTTGGTATCGGAGCTGTTCCTTAGTCCGACTTTTATTGGTGCTCAAGTATATCACCACTGGTGTTGGCATCGGAAGGTTCGAAGAGTGGGCCTATCCTTGAGGAGTAGCAGGTCAGGAAGACATGGCTCTCCATTATAGTTCATGTGTGAACTTGTAGACAATGTGGTGGATAGAAAAGGGCTAATAATGGAACGACTTTGGGATCTTGGGAATAGTGCAAGGTTTTCCTCATTGAGTTGAGGATGTGATCCAAATGAGCGTTTGACTCAGCAAACTGGCTAATATAGTTGTGGTAAACAACTATAGTTGGGATCACAGGGAAGATATAGACTCCCAAATGATAAAGGAGTCACAAGATTACCCTCATGAAGTTGAGGTTGGTGCTCATGAATGGGAGACCAGAAGTAATGACCGCGGGAGGTCAAATACGGAAAAGGACACAAGTCCTTGAAATGGTAGCCGAAACTACCTCTAATAAATGCTGGAACAACCCAAGGAGTTGGGGGTGTATTTAGAAAATGAGTTGGTATTCTCATCACATGGACAAGTGGTCCTAAAGGGCAAAACGTTGCCCCTAGAGAACAAATCAAGTGTCGGAGTAACACTTGCAAAAGATGGTCCTTGGAGTAGGACATGAATACAAGGAGTTGTATTCCAATGAGCTAGCACTTCAAAAGTAGGACCTCATGGGTCATCGGATTAACAAAGTCTAAAAAGTTGAATGACTCCAATAGAGTCAAAGTATAATCCTAAGGGCTTGAGGAAAGCATTTGGACTGAGGTGTGTGGTGCCCCACGAAGGATGGGGAGGATCTTGAGATCCAAGCATGAGAGCAGTGTGTGTCTCATTGATGGCAGAAGGTGCCATGCTAAAGTCGTGGGAAGGAGTTTCCCAGAAGAAAACAACTTTGACGCAAAGTTGTGCGTGAACTCTATGGTGCAGAATGGATAATTGGCATAAGCGACAACCATATTGGTCTTGGCAAAAAGACCTAGACACAAGTAAAAAGTGTCATAAAGGTAGGCTCGTGGAGCCAATGGTGTGAAGACACCGAATGTGCCAAGGCGTGCTGCCTTGAGGTCAAGTTGGCGGGTTTATGAGAACCCATTCGAAAGGAATCCCAATGGAAATGGGAATAGCATAGCCTATGCTGGAAGGCATGCGGTTAGAGTGTGGTGACCCAGATAATGATGGAGGTGTGGAAGCACTAGCAATGAGTTGTAGGACTTGACAACTATGAGGCAATTAAGCAAAAGGTGCAAAATAAGTCGTTAAACTGGTAAAAGGCAACTACCTAAGACTTCTTATTGGGATAAGGAAGTTAGATATACTCTTATGGGGGATAAATTGCTTATGTTGCGATATAGTAAGTCAATGTCAAAAGGGGAATGCTCATTGTCAAAGAGACCATCATTGGGACACCCAAACGCTCTAGAACACAAAAAGGTGGTGTTTTGTGGCATGAGGTCAATGGATAATGCCCAAGGGATAAAGTCCCTAGTGAATGATGGATAGGGGGTGCTATCCAAATGTCCAAGGTTGCGGAGACGAGAGAAGTCCGTCTACCCAAATTGGACAAAGCCAAAAAGGGGATTTTGGCAAGGCTAGTGATGGGCATATGAAGGCCCATAAGTAGCAACGGTAATCCTAATGTGTGGGATTACGAGGTGAGCAAACCTGGATTGAGGAACCACTCCCTAGGTTGTCGGGTAGGTTCATCCCTAAGAATACTTGCCAAGGCATGGTAGAAACTGCAAAGCTATCTTCCTAGTCTGGAGGAGAATAACCGAAGGAAATGTATGGGGCCAAAAAGGCAAGTAATAAAATGATAGAACTGAACCATAGAAATTGACAGACATGACCAAGGGTGGTATGGAAATTGGGAGTGGAGAATCAAGTGGGTGCTCAAGCATATTGTTACTAACGACCGGGATGCCATGGAGAGTCTAAAGCATGGGATTGTCCATGTTAAGCTATATGGTAATTGGAAAGCTTGCAAATGGAGAGACCTTAGCAAGCTAAGGAACAAAGTTCCTTGAACGTTCCCCTAGGTAGATAAATACCTAGACATCCAAGTGTAAATGGTTTATAGAGCACGTGAAATTAGAGTGGCGTAGCAAAAGCGTGGTCTTCAAGCTTGCCAAGAGGCGAGGCTATCAAGATTAAGGAAGTTGTTCCCGAGTGTTCAAAGAGAGGGCTTTGAACGAAAGTCGATGGTTAAGGACTTTCACGGGTCGGATGACTTGCTAAGTGAGATTGGCAAGTCAGGGGAACGAATACCTTAGTTGAAGGAGCCAACTTCAAAAGGGTGGCCCATAGGGCCAAGCATGGAGGAGTCCATGCATGATCACAGACTGGTCAAGTGAGAAAACTTGGCAGTGCGGAGGAACTAGGTGTAAGCGACTAAATTTTCCATTCTAATTTAATCACTTAACCACACCTCCAACCACTTGGAGGAGTCTCACTCACAACCTCCATAAGTCCTATTTCAGATTTGGGCTTGCTAGCCCCGAGAATGGCGTCCCTGCCACTCAACCTTTGCACTTGATCCAAGTGCTCCACGTGTCCGATCCCATGACCGACACCCCAAGGTACCACCGACATATCAGCCTGTTATGCTAAGGCCATGCCCCTTTACCTTGGTCACACCGGTGGTCTAACACCACCTGCATTGCAGTCCCATCTCTCAAGGACTGGGCCATCCGTCCATGAGTGATCATTCCAGATCCACTCTTTAGCATCCTTAGGATGCCCACAGACATGGGGAATAGCCTTCCCCAATATCCCTTTTCCAGTCTTCACCAAGTCCCTTTCTGCCCATGGCCGTGTTCGCCAACACTGCCACTGGATCGAGGCCCACAGGCCCGACCACTAAGTCCCACGGTCCTCTAGGACTTCCTCACCACTCGACTGTATCCTTGGTCACTACACCAGTGGACTACTCCTCTTCCTTTCCACAGTCTAGGTCTTTGGGACAACATTTAGGAACACCGTGGCCCTACGCAGGCCTCATAGGTACTCTCCCTGCCTTCTGCCTTTGGGTGTTCTAGCCATGGGCTTACAGCGAGGTTTCGTTGAGCCACACCAGGTATCCAAGTAGGTAGTGCCACCCACACTTGGACTGGGAGCATCGGCCAGTCGATCTCCCGGGGGAACTAAAGCCGGCTCTTGAACACTTCACCAAGCTACCCCGCTTGTCGATCCGTATTCACTCTAGTCTTGGACTTCCCAGTGGTCAGTTCATCACCCAACACTGCGTATGGCCTTCTTGGGCCAAACTAGCCTTTCCTGGCCAAACTGGCTCCACTGGGCTCCAACCCCCACACTCTCCCTACTATACTTTTGGAACCCCCTGCAGCCCCCCCCCCGGGGGGATGATCGCTTTGGGCTTTCACCCAACTGCTTGTATTAGTATTCGGACTCGGTCTCGGTCCCGGTTTCGGACTCGGACTCGGTCTCGGTCTCGGCTTCGGCCTTGGTCTCGGTCTCGGTCTCGGGTCCATCTCGGACTCCATCTCGGACTCCATTTCGGACTCCATCTCGGGTCCATCTCAGACTCCATCTCGGATCCATCTCGAACTCCATCTCGGGTCCATCTCGGACTCCATCTTGGGTCCATCTCGGGTCCATCTCGGACTCCATCTCGGATCCATCTCGGACTCCATCTCGGACTCCATCTTGGACTCCATCTCGGGTCCATCTCGGACTCCATGTCGGGTCCAACCTGGACTCCATCTCGGGTCCATCTCGGACTCCATCTCGGGTCCTTCTCGGACTCCAGTTCGGACTCCAACTTGGGTCCATCTCGGGTCCATCTCGGACACTTCCACGTGTCATGTGTTGGTCCTTTTGGGTCCCTTTTTGGATCCTCGCTTATTGCTCGCTTCGTGCTCATTCCTCGAGCACTTCGTTAGGAGTTCCACTCCCGCTCTTGACCTTTCAAGTCAGAGCTTTTAGTCCAAACGTGTTACGCTCGTTTGGCTTTCGCTTCGGCCACTACCACGTGGCACCCTTTCGGCTCCACTTTGGGACCTAGGGATTTTGTGTCTCACACTAAGTTCCTAAGCGGTGATCTATAGCGCGCTTTAAATATAAGTTGGTGCACCAGCGTGGGGAGTCACGCCAGGCATCCTGGGTGATGCCGTCCGTAGATGCATATACAAAGGTTGGGTTCAAGTCCCGACCCTCTAGTGCTTGGGTTCGAGTCCCAACTCACTAGGGCGTGGTGATGGTTTGGAATATAAGGACACTCATATTTCGGTGGTCATGGACTCTCAGTGAGGAGACTGGTTTGTGCACACTGCCAAGTGAGGGATGCCTCGAAGTCGTGATGCACGGTTAGATTGCTGAGTGTGAAAGCTCGGCATATCTAACTTGAACGCTTTGGTGCAAGTGGCACTGAGGTCGTGGTGAATGAGACGGGGACACCTAGTCTCAGTTGCTATGGACCCTTGGCCGAAAGGGTTGGCTTGGGTGCACCACCAAGTGTGGGGTATGCCCCCGGGGTCATGGTGAACAACTTAAAGGTTTGGAAGACCTAATATGTATTGGCAAACCTGTTAAGGTGCCAAGGTTAGATCACTAGGTGATCTTATGGCTAAAACAAGGACAAGGTCCTTGTGAGGTTAAGGGATAAAGTTCCAAGTTCAAAGTGTTGATTGGAACTATTGATGATGGTGTGGCTTAGTCAAGGTGACCAAGTGGGAGGAACACCTAAGGGAAATGAGCTGTCAATGCAATGGCATAATAAGTCCAAGGAAAGTAGTCTCTATAAGAGATCCATCGGAGGGTCTCAAAGTTGGGCCATAATAGAGCCCATAGCAGAAAATGCTAAGGAGACGTACTAGGGGTGAGTACCCTCTGGACTTGGCAAAACAAAGTCTTTGCTATGGAATTGAAAGAATACCTTGAGAATGGAGGTGACGATCCTGTGTTGCATGGTGCAACAATCAAGGATAGGAGCAAAAGATTAGTGGCTAAGAAAAGGGGCCATGGGAATCATGGGATAGAAGCCAAATGGCAAAGTTAGTCTAAGAACACTAATATGTTAGATGCTAACGGATTATTGGAAAGCAATGTGTTTCCAAAGATAGGTTCCCAATTGCTCCGATTTGGCGAAGGGGGAAGCTCCAAGGGATGGAGTGGTAAAGTAGCCAAATGATAAGGCCATAGACAACTCTAACACGAATTACGATAGCTGGAACTTAGTGCCAAGAGTGGCACAATATCGAAGAGAGGATGATGGTGCCCTTAAATAAAGAACTTCCTAGGACGAGAAGTGAAATTGCACCATGTGCAACGTAAGGTGTTGGAGACACTTAGGAAATTGACTCTGAGAAGTCAAAATTAAAAGGTTCCAAAGTGCAAGGGTTATATCGATGGAAAGTGAAACCACTTGAGAATGAGTAGTGGGATTGGGTTAGAGAAGGTGTCTCTAACAAGTTTAGTGAGAACTAAACCAGTAAAAAGGAGAGAACCACCACAAGTGGTCGAATGAGTTTCTAAGTTGAAGAGACTACACGCCTTAGAGGATGGGGAAGGCATAGTGAGCCTTCAATATCAGACCATTGACGAATATTGGCGAGGGGCCAAGGATGGAAACGGTAATACAAGTTGGTATTACTTTATAAAATAAATTATCGTTCAATGAGGACATCGAACTTCGTCTATGGGTGGTGGAGTTGTGAGACACAAAATCCCTAGGCCCCAAAGTGGAACCAAAAGGGTGCCACGTGGTAATGGCCGAAGTGAAAGCCAAACGAGCGTAACACGTTTGGACTAAAAGCTCTGACTTGAAAAGGTCGAGAGTGGGAGTGGAACTCCCAACGAAGTGCTCGAGGAATGAGCACGAAGCGAGCAATAAGCGAGGCTCCAAAAAGGGACCCAAAAGGACCAACACATGACACGTGGAAGTGTCCGAGATGGACACGAGTTAGAGTCTGAAGTGGAGTCTGAGAAGGACCCCGAGATGGAGTCTGAGCTAGAGTCCAAGGTGGAGTCCGAGGTGGAGTCCGAGGTGGAGTCCGAGGTGGACCCGAGATGGATCCGAGATTGAGTCCGAAACAGACCCGAGACGGAGTCCGAGATGGACCCGAAATGGACCCGAGCTGGAGTCCAAGATGGAGTCCGAGATGGACCCGAGATGGAGTCCGAGATGGACCCGAGATGGAGTCCGAGATGGACCCGAGATGGAGTCCGAGATGGATCCAAGATTGAGTCTGAGATGGACCCGAAATGGACCTGAGATGGAGTCCGAGGTGGAGTCCGAGGTGGAGTCCGAGATGGACCCGAGATGGAGTCTGAGATGGACCCGAGATGGACCCGAGATGGAGTTCGAGATGGACCCGAGGTGGAGTCCGAGATGGACCCGAGGTGGAGCCCGAGATGGAGTTCGAGATGGAGTCCGAGATGGAGTCTGAGATGGACCCGAGATGGAGTCCGAGATGGAGTCCGAGATGGACCCGAGATGGAGTCCAAAGTCGAGACCGAGACCAGGACCGAGACCGGGACCGAGACCGAGATCGAGATCGGGACTGAGACCGAGACCAAGTCCGAGTCCGAGTCCAAGTTCAAGTCTGAGAGGGTGAAAGCCCAAAGCGTTCGTCTCCCAGACCCTGGGGGGTTTGGCGAGCTCCAAAAGTATAGTAGGGGGAGGACTGTAGTGGAGCCAGTTTGGCCAGGAAAGGCCAGTTTGGCCCAGAAAGGCCGGACCCAGTGTTGGGTGATGAGCTGCCCACTGGGAAGTCCAAGACTAGAGTGAACACGGACCGACAAGCGGGGTAACTTGGTGAAGTGTTCAAGAGCCGGCTCTAGTTCCCCCGGGAGATCGATTGGCCGATGCTCCCAGTCCAAGTGTGGGTGGCACTACTTACTTGGATACCTGGTGTGGCTCAACGGAACCTTGCTCTAAGCCCATGGCTAGAGCACCCAAAGGTAGAAGGCAAGGAGAGTACCCACGAGGCCTGCATAGGGCCACGGTGTTCCGAAACGTTGCCCCAAAGTCCCAGACTGTGGAAAGGAAGAGGAGCAGCCCTCTAGTGTGGTGACAAGCGACACAGTCACACAGTTGTAAGCCACAAATTTTTCCTTTCCAATTTGCCAGCTTACCTCGTCTATCCATCCAACACCGCTTTGGCTTTTGCTAAGTTCCCTTGCCAAGGTTCTCGCCTATGGTACCAGCTCCTACTTGGTCTCAGCTACTCATTGCACGAGCAACGGAGTGTTAGCCATCCATCTACGGATTCCCAAATCACTCCCAATCCCCCTCCCCGGGTTAGACTGGACTTAAGGTTTGGCTACACTCCCCGCAAGCACAAGCAGCCAAGCACACCAAGCTTCCAGGTTCCTAACATCCTTTGGTACCACAAGACTTGATCATGGGACCCTCTAAATCCCAAGTCTTGAATGCAACACTTGCTTCGGGACGCCGGGGCAAAACACCGTGGCCTAGCGGCCTGGTATGGGTACCTCTCGTCCCCCACTTCCATCCCGAAGGAAGGCCCAAGCCCCTAGGAAGGGCGGGGGCCAATGAGCCCCCTGGTTCTCAAGTGGGGCCCCCCTCCCCATGAGCCGGGAGCCCCCCAATTGGTTTCCCTTTTGGGAGTGGGAGTTGTTTTTGAGCCCTTCCTTGGATGGCCCCTCCGGCCCCAACCAAGTCCATGCTCATTCCCACCCAAGGCCCCTCGATCCCAGTCCCAACCTCAATTCAGTTTGGGAGCCCCCCTGGAGAGTCCCTTTTAAACTGGTTCCTGGACCTTACTATCCCTACTATACTTTTGGAACCCCCTGAAGCCCCCCGCCCCCCCCCCCCCCCCCCCTGGGAGACGCACGCTTTGGGCTTTCACCCCTTGACCCGTATTAGTATTTGGACTTAGTCTCTGGCTCGATCTCGGACCCGATTTCGGATCCGACTTCGGATTCGGTCTCGGACTCGATCTCGGACTTGATCTCGGACCCGATCTCGGACCCGACCTCGGACTCGACCTCGGACTCGGTCTCGGACCCGATTTCGGATCTTGGACTCCGTCTCGAACTCGGTCTCGAACTCGGACTCGAACTTGGTCCCCGAGTCGGTCTCGGACTCGATTCCGGACTCTATCTCGAACTCGGTCCTAGAGTCGGTCTTAGACTTGATCTTCGACTTGGTCCCATCCGATGAACTCTTTGTCATTTTGGTCATGCTTTCGGGGTTCCTTTAGCCTACGACACCTCGGGGAGTTGGTTCCTTACAACAGTGAGGAAGTCCCCAAGGAAAGTTGGACATAGTGGTCGGGCCTATGGGCCTTGATCCAGTGGCAGTGTTGGTGAACACAACCATGGACAGGAAGGGACTTGGTGGGGACCAAAAAAGAGACATTGGGGAAGGCTATTCCCCATCCTGAGGATGCTATGGAGTGGATCTGGGATAGCCACTCATGGATGCATGGCCTAGTCTTTGAGAGACGGGATTGTAATGCAGGTGGTGTTGGACCACCGATGTGACCAAGGTGGATGGGCATGGCCTAGCGTAACGGGCTGGTATGTCAGTGGTACCTTGGGGTGTCGGTCATGGGATCGGACACGTGGAGCACTTAGACCAAGTGCACAGGTTGAGTGGAGTGGATGCCATTTGCGGGGC
The DNA here is from genome assembly GCF_000143415.4 of Selaginella moellendorffii. NCBI lineage: Eukaryota > Viridiplantae > Streptophyta > Lycopodiopsida > Selaginellales > Selaginellaceae > Selaginella > Selaginella moellendorffii. The sequence goes on along the minus strand of NW_003314266.1, from coordinate 1,338,824 downwards.
TGGCAAGCCCCAAGTTCTGAATGGGACTTATGGAGGTTGCGAATAAGACTCCTCCAAGTGGTTGGAGGTGCAGTTAAGTGACTAAAGTAGAATGGAAAAATTAGTCGCTTATATTGCGACACTTGCCTACCTGTAAGGTAACATTTTTCATTTTAGTCACAAATCCATTATAGGCAAAATGAGCTATGTTTATTTCAGTCTCAATAGCTTCTAATAGGTGAGCTATCTTAATACTAGTATTTTATGCAACCTTCCTTCTATTGATGATGGCACATAACACCTTAAGCCTAGCATGATAGTTAGTCTTTAAGTAGGTGAAGTTGCCTCCTTATCCAAATGTGTAGTTAGGGAGGACGTATTAATCAAACATGCGATCCTTCTTGCTCACTGCGATTATTTCACCCTTATTGTTTAGGCGAAAAATCTTAACAAATTGGGTGAGTCCAAAAGGATGGACTCACTCGTGAAAAAGAAATGCATACTCCATTGGGTACCACTTTTGCATGAGTTTGATCCCTTGTTGGATCAATATTTCTCTTTCAAACAACTTTGTATAGGCGAGTAACCCAAAAACATTAAGCCAAAACTTGTCATAGAAAGAAAGCATGAGCTCCCAAGACAACTTTACTTGGCCACAATTAAACTCCTTATTGCTAGACAAGATTTCCTTTACATACTTATCTTTTCTAGGCATTTTTGCCATCTATGGAGATTTATAGGCAAAACACTTGGTGTTATATAACTGGGAGATGAAGTGTAATGCTAATAGAGGTGCCCAAGTGAGATCTTGTGTCAATAGTGCTTCGAGAGTGGAGTCGACGGCTTTCTATAGCCAGAGTGGGAGTTGATAATCCCTTAGTTTATGTTAGCACGATTTATAGAAACATTAACTCAAACAAGATTCAATGACTCTCTTAGTGGCATCTTGTTATATACACCCCTCTAATTGGGATCAATGAGCCTCATGGACTTGGCCTTGAAATTCCAAGATAAGTTGCAAGATAACTAATAGTTTTGGCCTTGAAAATTTTGCATCCAAGTGGCAAAATCAATTAGACTTCCAAAGCCTCTTGACTAGAGGAAATTTTCAAATCTCTATGCAAATGACTATTTTAGTATACAATAGATTTAGTATAACAATGGATAATTATAAGAAACAAAAAAGAACGACTCGAAAGATGATCCATAGGATTCAAATATAGAGGAAAGGGCCCATGAATAAGAGTGCGCCCCTTTTTCCAATTGGTTAAGGGTTTTGGGATACTTAGAGTTAAGTGTCCTTGGATTTGAATAATACTAGGTTGGGTGACCTCCTGGGAGCTCCATGAATAATATTAGGTTGGGTGACCTCCTGGGAGCTCCAAATTTATGAGCTTATATTTGGTATCAAAGGGGGTCTCGAGTCCGATTTTGTAATTGGCTAAGAGAATCTTGAGTCCAATTTTGTTAATTGGCTAAGAGAATCGCACCATATGTTAATTGACATCTGGTAGGTCCAATTTGCTCCCGCTAGGCTTGACCCAAGGGGTAGGGTGTCAAGAGAGCGGGGCTTTTAGGAGAGATGTGGCTCTTAATTTCCATTCACGAGGGCATGAATTTACAGGGAAACATGGTGGATTGTAAGCAACTAAAGAGAACGACCCAAAAGACGATCCATGGGGTTCAAATATAGAAGGAAAGGGCCCATGAATAAGAGTGCACCCCCTTTTTCCAATTAGTTAAAAATCTTTGGATACTTAATAATAATAATAATACAATAATTTAACTTACCTCAAAAACATCTCTATCCTCAATAATCTCACTCTCAACACTTAATTCATCAGAAACATTAGTGCTATAGTATGCAACTATGTTCTTCATCCTCCAATAGACCTACTTCTCCAATTAGATAAGGTAAATTGAAAAGCCTATATAAACTAAATACTTCCACATATGCCATTGAGAAATATCCTAGGCCAAACAGTTTTGACATTGCAATAGAAAAAACCAAATGATCTACAAAGAGGAAATAGATTTCACCTCCTACCAGCAAACTTGTCTACCATGCCCATTGAATCCTATCTTGGGCAGCAATATTAAGGACTAAGACAAACTACTAACCCCTAAGTTAATATATCAAATTTATGCTCAACATTAAGCCCTTTTCTATTCCTCTCCTTTATTAAATAATGTGATCATTCTAAATGTATACCTTATACTATCAATCTTCTAAACCATTTGAAGCAAAGTCATTAGTTCACCAAATTGGATCTTTAAGCAAAATGGTTTAGCGCTCCACCACTATTCATCCCACGACTCACCACTTATAAGACCATCATAATCAACAAGAATTTAGTTGATTGTACTGCTCAATGGGCTTTGAAGCTTTAGATATATAATTTTAAGGTTGTATTTTAACATGATAGTTAAGGTTTAAATAAGTGAAATTGCCTTCTTGTCCAAATGTGTAGTTAAAAAGGATGTATTAATCAGGCATATGATCTTTCTTACTCATTATGATTATTTCACCATTGTTGTCTAAGCAAAAAATCTAAGCAAATTGGGTGAGTCCAAAGGGATGGACTCACCCACAAAAGATGCATGCATGCTTTATTAAAAACCATTTTTGCATGAGCTTGATCCCTTGCTTGATTGATATTTCTCCTTTGAGCAACTCCACATAGATAAGTAACCCAAAATCATCAAGCCAAAATTTGTCATAGAGAGAAAACATAAACTCTCTAGATAACTTCACTTGGCTATGGTCAAGAATAACAGTCCATACATGTGCATGTATGGAGTGATAGTGGAAACATGCCATGGCCATCCGATGGGCATATTATGCCATAAAATTGTAGATGAATTGGAGGACAACACATGGGTGGTCTTATGCACTCAGTTGTTCAGACGCTTGTGTATGATTGTCTGCACACAGTCTACAAATTGCATGCCATAGTATGTTGTTGCATTGCATGTGGTTCAGTTATCCTATATGAACCTTGAAGTGCTTGGGGGGAAACTTCTCAAAAATCATCACTTTGGTATCACTTATAAAAAATGATGCTAGCAATTCAGCAAACATTGGTTTCATGCTACCATCAGCCAACAATTTAAATCCTTGCTTCAAACATAGCACTGAATACATTTCCACATATTTTTCAGAAGAGCTTGCTTGTTTAGACCAAAACTTCTCAGACCTGCCAGCAAAACAGTACATTGTTGATACACCTATATCACACAACCTTCTCTAGAACTCACATCCTCTTGTGTACATGAGCTGTATTGAGAATTGAGTTCTATAGCCGTATTGCTATATGATTTGAGCTGTTTGTTCTATTCTCATTCTTTTGTTTTTTCCATGACTGTATTATCATGTGAGAAAGCCGTATTACTTTCTTTCTTTCATGGCCGTTTGTCACAATGTTGGTGTTGCTGTTTGCACATCTTTTCTCCATGGCCGTATTGCTCACCTCCTTTCAGAGACCATTGTTCATCCGACAACTTAAGAAAAACCTTGTCACCAGCTTTGTACTCTTGATGATTACGATGCTCATCAGCCAATCTTTTGTCTTGCTCTTGAGCTTGCCTTATGTTCAACTTTGCCAACTCAAGCTTATCTTGCATATCCTCTAGGAAATCACAAGCATGAGGTACCCGAACCAAAGCCAAATTCAAACTCACAGGACACTTAGGCTCATAGCCATACATCGCCATAAAGGGAGACATGCCCCAATAGCCAATTGGTGAGCACTATTGTGAGCAAATTGAAGCAAAAGCACTTATCCATATCGAGTCAAATTTCCTACAAAAGACCTTAGCATATCTTCTAATACCTAATTCATGCGCTCTGTCTACCCATTAGATTATGGATGGTCACCACTAAACTTGCGAAACTTGCCATTTTTTCTCCATGGCCGTATTGCTCACCACTAAAGATCACAGAACTTGTAAGCATACACATCCAAAGTCAAAGCATACTTCTCAACATCTGACTTCATCTCAAGCCAAAAGAAATGCCTCTTCACCAACATATATGTTCTTAATACCCCTGGATGCCTAGCACTTGGCACATCATGACACTCAACCAAAATCCGTTTGATAAGTTTGTCAACACGAGGAACCACTACATATCCCTTCTTCACCAGGATTCCATTTTGTATCTCGAATGACGCAAACTTGTCACCCTTTAAATCTGTAAAGGCATCCCTCAACAAAACCTTCGCACGAATATCAGTGATAAAAGAGTTGAAGTCAGCAAACTCCTTAAGCTCATCCAAGAGATCATTGGATAAATTCACGAACGAGATAGAATTTACTATCTTGGATAATGCATCAGCTATCTTATTATCACCTCCATGTTTGTACCAGATCTTAATAGACATTTCCTGCAGGAACTCTTGCTAACAAACAAGGCGGCCTTGAAGATCCTTTTGTCAACTGAAGTATTAGAGAGACTAATGGTCTGAATCCACATGGAAGCCCAATCCATACAAATAATGTCACCATTCCTTATCATTCATTGACCCCTTCAGAACAATCCTTGCTCTAGTGTCCAGCTATGTGGCAACAAAAACAATTGCCCTCCGCCTTGTCCTTCTCTCGCTGGTCCAAACGAAGTTTCTTAGCCTCATTGCCATCTTCATGCTTCGAGCCACAATGGAACAATGGCCATTTCTTCCACGAATATAAAGTATTGGCAAGTTGGTCATCACGTTGACTACTCCGTAGACCATCTTGTTGACCAGAGTTGACTGACGGTTTGGGCGAAAAGATCTGAGCCTTAGTGATAGCATCAATCAATGTTGCTAGAAAATCCTTCTTGACCTTCTGCTGCACATCCACTGAGCTCAATCCTTTGATGAAACATTGCACCTTTAGTAGCTCATTATAGGTGCCCATGAGACTAAGGCAAAGATCACAAAACTTGCGAGCATACGCATCCAAAAACAAAGTCCCCTGCCGGATCTCTAACAATTGGTTCACAAGATCAACCTCTTCAAACTTCTTAACAAACAAAGTGCAGAAAACCTTTGTCAAATCAATCCAAGAAGTCAACTTCATATTAGCTTTGATGTAGTTCTTCCACCACGAAAAAGCATGGCCCGTAAGCTTCATCACAAAAAAATCTATCTTCAAGCATAAGCATAAGCATCAATAACTCTTAGAGTTTGGTCACTTGCGTGTTGGTGTTCCACAAGGACCAGCATGACATTCTTTGCATCTTTCACACATCCAGAAATATAAGCATTGCACGACATAGAAAATTCGCTGGTGTAAAGGTCGAGAGCATCCTGCCGTTTGAGAAGATCAATCCAAGTTAACTAGGGCACTAAAACAAAAGGAAGCATACCTCCAACAGCTGCTGCCCTGTGGTATCAAGAGCTATGGGATTGAGAGGAACAATGCTGGTTGGAGCTGCAAGAACAACACACAATGCTGGTTGGAGCTGTAAGAACAACACACAATGATCACAAGAACAAACATTTAGTCTATAGAACTGACCAGGAACAATGCTGGTTGGAGCTGTAAGAAGATGGATGAACACACGATGCTCACAAGAACTAATATTTAGTCTATAGAACTAACCACTGTCAAGAGCATTGGGATTGACAGGAACAATGCTGGTTGGATTTGTAAGAAAATCGATGAATCTGTGCGCTTTAACTGCAGGATTAGCCTTAGCAACTTACTGGCAGTGCTCACACGAACAGTCCCCAATCTAGGAATGCTGAAAGAAACCCTCCTTTCATTCTTCTGAAATCTCCACCGAGCAGTTGCCTACACACGATGACCAGATCAAGAGAAGCTAACTCGGGTGCCATTCCCCAAAGAGAAAGAGAAAAATAAATTTCTCTCACTCTAATCTCAATAATTTGTTGGGACTAGCTAATTTACAACTTGACTAGCAAGGAACTGGACTGAATAAAAATAAGTTTTAAAAGATATTTTATTAGGGTAAAAAAGTGTACCATGACCATCTATACACACATGCTTTATTAGATCACTTAGAACTTTAAAACATTTTATTGGTTGTTTCTCCAGTTGAAGAAAGAGTTCCCCTCCAGGATAAAAGTCTATCACTAAGAAAACATAAGTCATGGTCTGCAAGGAAAAAGTCAATTTAGAAAGCTCTTTTGGCACATGCACAATGAATTTGTTCAAAAGATCAGTGTTAGTTTCAAAGTTGACAGGGATTTATTTCTGCTTATCATCACGCTCTTGTCCATGCTTTTCATGGCAAAATATTGCAAGAACCTTTCAACTCTACTAATTGTACACTACCATCACAAAAAGGCTTTTTAATCCCATATATAAGACCTTCCTGTGTCACCAAACCCAACAGGCTGAAAATGGTGGAGTCCCAGTTTCTCACCACTAGTTTGAATCTGCATTTAAAAAACAAACAAGAAAACTGGAGAGTTTGTTAGACTAAGCATAAGTTAAATAAACCTTTCAAACATTTGGATAGACAACTTTAGAATGTTTAGCCCAAAGGCCGTCAGGTGTCTGGACACGAATAAAAGAAACAGAATCTCAATGCATCCAGCATTGGACTCCTAAACAACCCTCTGTTATTCTTGAACTCCCAAAACTATGACTTTGGCCACTTCTAACGAACGCTCCTGCACGACAAGAACCAAGTTAGTCACAAAAATTGAGAGAAATGAGAGATCATCGAATGTTCCATTCAACATTTCTTCTTGAAACCTGGATCCATACACATACCAAGAATCTTTTTGCAAGCCCTTGGTGTAGCAGGATAAGAAATCTAGGAGCACCCAAGCAGCCTCTTCATTGCTGTATAAGGCTGGCACCAGGATCAGTGCATGTCTGTTTGAACAAGGATATGAGCATATACTCCTTATTGTACGTCTTCTTCCACTTGTGGCAAGAGGTATGCTTGCCAAGATCCAGGGAGCTTATTTCAATTGGAGGGGACTCAAAGGTGCCATGCTCCTACAGTAAAATATGCGTGATGAGACAATGAACACAAACCATAGAGACACATACCTCGCGTATAAAGAAGCTTTGAGTATACATGTACATCTGAACCAGGTCTGTAGCTGCATCATGTCTTGACAACACTGTCGGCTCTAAACCTCACAGCATATCTCTTAACCTAAAGAAATCATCAGCGAGAACAACACAAGGAGAAAACGTACCATAAGAGTTACTCCCGGAGACTTCCCTATCATCTGGTGTATGCTCTTGAACCTGCCACTTCAACTCAGCTAATCTATCTGCTGGCAACTCATTCACAATCAAATTCTTTGCACTCCACAGTTGTGAAACGAATTTCTTTTGATCGATCTTTTTCAAAAGAGGTGGTGCCTCCATGTACCTCACCTGAAACTGGCAAAAGAAAACATCATCAATAAGAAAAACACGAAGAACAAAAGAGAGGAACATTTACCTTGTCAAATGTGATGGTAATGTTTTGCAGCCTTTGATTGTAGACACCCTCGGCCTGTAGACAATAGAGGTGGGTTACAAACTTCCAAAGATTTGCATCAGGAAGCCCTCAAATAGTGGTCATGTGAATCCTGGAAATTAATAGTGTATGTCAGCAAAACACTAACAACTTTGGCACCTTCTTTTTCTGTTCTCTCCAAGAGTCTTTGATGAATGGGTTCACTACCATCAAGTTGCACACCTATAAAGTATTGCAAAAAAAGTTTTAGACAAAAGAATCAAGTTTTTAAGAACTCAGAGAACTTAAATGTGTCTAAGAACTTAAGAGCTTACCTTTCCGATCACAGTTTTTCCTCAGTGCTGTCTGTCAAAAACACTTCACAAGCGGTTTGTCCTCTCACTTTGCAACCTGTTTGGAAAATTGGTTTTATTTTTCTTCTGGAAAGAGAAGCAGACTTGCCTTTGATCAAACTCTAAAATTCAAAGGATTGAGAGGGTGTCCTTGGTGCATAGGAGCCCATTTAGTGATGTATGCAATCCTTCGACCTGGTGTAACTTCTTTTTGATAATGTTCTTGCCTTCCTTGCAAGTCGTTTTTCTTTGAACATTCTCGATATTTTCAAAGCACTAGAATTAAACAAGCAGTTGATTTAGAATACATCAACATCTTGGTGCTCACATAAAAAATGCCTCACATCTGACTTGATGAGGAATTCAACTGAAACCTCACGTCCGACTCCTAACATTTCTTTCCCTTACATCCCACACAAAATTTAGGGACTCCATAGGTTTATCATATGTACTGGAAGAAATCAACTTCACTAATGAGCCTGATTGCACTTTCAAAAAAATACATAAACCTAAAACTCCTTGCTCTTTTAAATGTATAAGAATGATTTCAAACACAGTTAGGGGTAAATAATTATATTAAAAAAAATTATGTTATTTTTTATTTTGAGAATGGTAATTAAATCTGTTATTTAATGTTATTAATTAACAGGAGCTAAATTTTATTAATAAAAGAGTGTTAGTAGTATAAATAATACAATTTAAAAGTTTTTGAAATAAATAATAAAATTTAGTTCAAATTAACGACATTTTAGTGTTAACTTTTAAAACTATACTACTAACTTGAGTGATTCTAATTATATATTAACTAGTTAATTACTAAAACTAGAAAACATACACCACAATACAAAAAATGATATAGTATTTATCTGAATAAGTTTATTTACCAGCAATGTGAAAGTAACTAGAGATGAGTCTATCTTTTGTGACATACACATATAACATTTTGAAGTTCAGTTTTTTTAATCACCCATGTTGTTATTTCAGAGTTATAATTCCATTAAAAAATGGTAGTGAGAAAATGTGGAAAAACTATATTCGATCATTCTAAAATCAACCCAAATTAATTATCGACTTAAGTTTTTTTTCTCTCCTGTATTAGATTCTTTAAGCTGCTCCCTCCAAGCTCCCAAAGATTATGTAAATAGCAATTGAGTGATTGTTAACTCCCTCCCGCTGGCTTAGATTGGTGTGATCTTGAAGTGGAGGCGGATGAGCGGGAAGGCAAAGCACATCAGATCCTGGAACTCACTTATGAGTTATAAACAAAACCATTGTATAATGTTTCTAACTATTTTTTATGGTGGTTAAGATATCAATCAATTTATAAAACAAACAAGGAATATGGCTTGAAGGAAATAGAACATACCCCTCTAACAGCAAATCAAGATTTGTCCCATTAGAAGTCCCCTAAAAGGCTTTCTTTTTTATCCAAGTTTACTTTAACTTGCATTCCACTTTAGAGAGTCTAGTTTGAAAAAACCTGTGTTCAGGAGAGAATTGGATTTCATGGGATCTATTTCCCCCACACCAAGCTTATGTTTATGTGTATTATCATCTCACTATTTGAGTCATTATTTATGTCATGACCAAAAATGAATTCCTTCCAGCATGTGTCACTCACAATCAACCTCTCAACTATTTGTATATATTCATTTTTTTTTTTTGGTAATCTAGCTGCTATTGTTTAGCACATGAGCCTCTGTTCTAGCATTCACCACCTCCCTGGTTCTAAGTTCTCAAATAAATACACTTTCTTCTCAATGACTTCCTTTTGGTGTTTTCACTCAATCTTAATTTTTTTAGCTATTTTTTTTGTCCTCTCAATCGCTACTTTGAGCCTTCCCTTTTGATGCATTTGCTGCAATATGTACTAGAGACCATAAGATAAAATACTTGTTCAGCTGGTATTAATTGGTTTGTAGTAGTAGGGAATGTGTTACCAACAAATTCATTTCCAATCAAATTCAAATCTAATAATAGTTCAAGAGTTTGCACCACATCTTCAAATATAGATATATTAGTTAAAAGTATGCAGATTAGTGCAACAAAATATTAAAGGCATTATTTAGAAATATTCTAAGAAGAAGTTAATAGGTATGGATTAAGGTTGATTAACTGATTGGTTACTAATGTTGATTAGTAAAATAACCCCCCTTATTTCTTGTTTGTCCTAAGGTTCTGAAACACACTAATAGCGTGGTTGTTGCCTCAAATGCAACAGTTACACTGTTCATGGTGAAGAGAGGTAATGAATAATTTCTTTTTCTTTCTTTTATTTGAAAGACAATAGTTGGATATTCAGAAAGACTTACTACCTATAATTTAAGATTAAAAATTAGATAATTCATATTTTATAAAATAATAATTTACAATATAGAAAAGAATTTATGATTGTAGTTTTAATGTTTATTGGGATGACACTATTTATGAGGTCCAAAGACACGTGATTTGCCATTTAGGTACTTTATGATTTAGGAGTAATTCTAATGCAAAAATATATACTTTTTCATTACAATGACTAAATAACTAATAATTATTATTATTATTACTATTATTTTTAATTCATACATAAATCTATAAGAACTTAATGAAATGCTACCTCAATCAAGCCTTAACCAAAATTCATACTATACTATACTATATATCATTTTTCGTGCCTTTGATGTGTTGAACTCGGCTGTCAAACTTCAAGAGTAATAATCTTGAGTTTCTAATATGGACTGTAAGATATATTTTTTCTTTTCTTCATAATATTTTGCTACTTGATACAATCTTCTTGTTGGTGGCTTCTGAAGAAAATCATAAATGGGTGGGGGTTACTAGTGTTGTTTTCTATGGCCTGCTTATCTGTTGAAAGAGAGAGGAGAGAGAGAGAGAGAAGACCCAAAATCAATTAAGATCAGAGTAGAAATGTTTCCTTACAGTTAGGTGATCCAACTCACAGTTGAATTTATTACCTGCAAATAAAATCAAACACTGAGACAAAAATGGGAAAAAGAGCTTAAAAAATCCCCAAACAAAAAAAAGGATGATGCTTCGTAGCTAAGTAACGGTGGTGACAATCGTCAGGCCGTCCTTGACCTCAATATCCAGCTCTTGTTTCATTACAGAGCGAATCAGCCATTCCGTGTCGAAGACTCGAAGCCCGACGCTTGAAGCGTTTCTAGCTTGCATGGCATCGGCTTTGCAAGAGATGACGAATGATTTTGACACTGGCATAGTAAGCTCCTCAATCCGGGACACGACCTGCAAATGAAAATGATCATATTCGTTTCCCATGAAGCTAGGAAAAAGTATACCTTGCCACAGCCAGATTCGATAAGCTCACGGAGAACTTGATCGATATGAGGGGTCAGACAAGCTTGTAATCCTTGAAACAGTGGCTTCGCTCTTGCGCGTTTGATCACGCTTGCGACGTCAGTGTTATAGTTTGCCTTGAAGTCAGCATCCTCCAGAACGAAAGGAATAGGATCTGATCATCAAAGTTTATCGATCAAAAAATGTTCTTTCCAAAGTTCTTACCTACGAATGTTTTAGCTTCGACACTTGATCGTAACCATTCTGGCGATAAAATCCAGGCTCTATCACATAGACATTTCACACAATTTAGAGAAAAACAATTACAATTTACCCGACAGAAACAGCTGCACAGAAGTTCATAGTTCGTCGAACTTGGCCTGTCAAGACGTGAGTGCACTTGCTTCCTGTATCTGTAACTTGCCCTCCAAGCGTTTCGACAAACTGCAAACAGATACCTCTTGATTCAAAGCTTGTAAACCAGTAGCTTTGCACCTTGGTTAGTTGTCGCTTGCGCTGCTCGTCAGCCATATTCATAAACAAAACCACTGGACTTCTTTCCCCGCATGTCTGGATTGGTTCCACATCCTTTCCAGCTGCAGTGTCTGGAGAATCACGAGGCGGCTGAGAAAATGCAAGTAACGGTTGGCAGGAGGGATCACCCTTTTCGTTCCGTTTTCTTTTGCTAGTGCCCTTTTTCCTTACGGCCTTTGAAGTCCCGGGGGGATCTGAAAGCATCCCGTAAAGAAAGACAACTACGAACCGCAAGTTTTACCAGTATGTTGTTGCATTGCATGTTGCTGCGTTGCAGATGGTTCAGTTGAACCTTGAACTGCTCGGGGAAACTTCTCAAAAATCATCACTTTGGTATCACTTGTAAAAAACGACGCTAGCGGTTCAGAAAACTTTGGTTTCGTGCTACCATCAGCCAACGGTTTAAATCCCTGCTTCAAACATAACAATGAATACATATCCACATATTTTTCAGAAGAGCTTGCCTGTTTAGACCAGAAGGACTCGGACCTGCCAGCAAAACAGTACACTGTTGATACGCCTATATCACACAGCCTTCTCTGGAACTCGATGCACAAACGTGTCCCTAACCCCTATAGAATGAGAGAACGACAATTAAAAAGCTAAAAGACTACCGCAAAGAATATAGGAAACATGCCTTCCGTTGGTGACTACTTCGTACGGCAGATAGTAAAACCACAGCACAAAGCTCGTCTGAGAAAGATATTTGGTAAGTCATTGCGGCGACTACCTGTAAGGAAAACAAAGCATAAGCATCAATAACTCTTAGAGTTTGGTCACTTGCGTGTTGGTGTTCCGCGAGGACCAGAGTGACGTTCTTTCCATCTTTCACACATCCAGAAATGTAAGCACGGCACGACGTAGAAAATTCGCCGGTGTAAAGGTCGAGAGCGTCCTGCCGTTTGAGAAGATCGATCCAAGTTAACTAGGGCGCTAAAACGAAAGGAAGCATACCCCCAGCAGCTGCTGCCCTGTGGTATCAAGAGCTACGGGATTGAGAGGAACAATGCTGGTTGGAGCTGTAAGAACAACACACGATGCTCACAAGAACAAACATTTAGTCTATAGAGCTGACCAATGTCAAGTGCATGAGGATGGACAGGAACAATGCTGGTTCGAGCTGTAAGATGGATCAACACACGATGCTCACAAGAACTAACATTTAGTCTATAGAACTAACCAATGTCAAGAGCATTGGGATTGACAGGAACAATGCTGGTTGAATCTGTAAGAAACCGGAATCCGTGCGCTTTAACTGCAGGATTAGCCTTAGCAACTTACCGGCAGCGCTCACACGAACAGTCCCCAATCCAGGAATGCTGAAAGAAACCCTCCTCCCATTCTTCTCGTAATCGATGTCGCCGGAAATCTCCACCGAGCAGTTGCCTACACACGGACGAGATCATGAGAAACTAAATGCCGCCCGGAATCGAAGCAAACCTATGGCGATCGTGGAAGAAGAAGCCATGAGCCAACAAGAACCCTAGCTAAGCCATTTGGGCGCGAAAATTTGGAAAGATTTTGATATTGAGGAGAAATTAGGGTTTATGCGAGCTAGGGTTTCGTGCGCGCAATAATGTCGTCGGGGATGGACGCCTTCAGTGGCGATGAGACGGCGCCATTCTTTGGATTCATCGGCGCTGCCGCAGCTCTCGTCTTCTCTTGTAAGCCAGATTCTTTTTCCTCTTTGATCTAATCGCAATGCGATGGATCAATCGATTACAGGCATGGGAGCTGCCTATGGCACTGCCAAGAGCGGCGTGGGCGTGGCGTCCATGGGCGTCATGAGACCGGAGCTCGTGATGAAATCGATCGTCCCGGTGGTGATGGCTGGAGTTCTCGGCATCTACGGCCTTATCATCGCGGTGATTATCAGCACTGGGATCAATCCCAAGGCGAAATCCTACTACCTCTTCGATGGCTACGCGCATCTCTCTTCCGGATTGGCTTGCGGGCTTGCTGGTCTCTCGGCTGGGATGGCGATTGGAATTGTTGGAGACGCTGGAGTGAGGTAAAGTTTCCAAACTCTTTCTTCGTTTTGCTTCTTCGACTAGTTCACGCTTGTAGACGGTCGAGTGTCTGCTGACTATCTCCAGCTTTAGCTCAACTAAACTATAAGCCAGAGCGATCTCTGGACTGGGCTCAATGATCTTCGAATCATTTGAAGATCGGGAGCTTGGTCCTCACAAGATTTCCCTGCTGGAAACTCCACTCTGTTTTCTTCTCTGGCTTTCTCACTTTCCATCGTTTTCACAGGGCCAACGCTCAACAGCCAAAGCTCTTCGTGGGCATGATCTTGATCCTCATCTTCGCCGAGGCGCTGGCTCTCTACGGATTGATCGTGGGGATCATTCTTTCATCCCGAGCTGGGCAATCGCGAGGCTAGAAGTAAATTATTCCATCGACACATCATGGTCTCTACGTGTAAGAAGAACAAGAGGGAAGAACTTTTTGAGGTCTGTGCCTTTAATCCGGGACCCTTAGGTTCTCTCCAGATTTACTTTTGGTCTTCCTCTTCCTCGTAATAAAACGTGGCAATTTTCCTTCTTGGAGTTTCGTTTGACTGGTAGGAATAGAGAGCGAAAGCGCGGCTAGGTTTTTTCTCACTTGAATCTTTCTATGGCTCAACAGGGACTCCTCTCTAGGTCGCCGCCGAGCGCCAGAGCTGGATTCGTCGCGCCTCGCCAGAGAATCGAAATTCCAGCCAGAGCGAGCTTCGGGAGGACAATGCGGCAGTGCGCTCCACTGATTTCGCTCATCCATCCCAGGGCCAGCGCTTCTCTCGGGTATGTGCCTCGCGCTCCTCGTTTTCGAGTGATAATGGAGTGTTTTAGGATCGTGGAAGATGGTGTCAAGGACGAGAGCGAGAATTTGACCCTGGATGCCATCCGGGACTCGTTGATCCAACAAGAGGATAATATCATCTTTAGCTTGATCGAGCGAGCGCAGTACAAGATGAATACGCGGACGTATGATCCTAACAGGTTTCGCATTCCTGGCTTTGATGGCTCCCTGGTGGAGTTCATGCTCAAAGAAACCGAGTGCCTCCATGCCAAGGCAAGCTTTTTTGTCTTCTCTTTGCTTCTCTCTTTGTCTATTCGTTTCTTTTATGACCACCATGAGATAACTTTGTGAAGTCTTCTTTCTTTTTCGTTTGGCAGGTCCGAAGATACTGCTCCCCTGATGAACACGCTTTTTTCCCAGATGATTTGCCGGAGCCTATACTTCCTCCACTCGAGTATCCCAAGGTGAGAGACATGGGCCATATCTGGGATCCAAGCAATGAAAGCTTGTTTTTGTGCAGGTGCTCCATCAAGCGGCCAAAGCCATCAACATTAACACGAGGATCTGGAAAATGTACTATAGCAACTTGCTGCCTTCCTTTGTATCTGACGGGGATGATGGCAATTATGGCTCAACAGCGGCCTGTGACGTGAAGTGTCTCCAGGTTTGTACTTTCGCGGCACAAAGTCGAGATTTCCTTTAACGACCTTTTCTTTTCTTTTTCCTTTTCAGGCCCTCTCGAAAAGAATACACTACGGGAAGTTCGTTGCCGAGGCCAAGTTTCGTGAGTCACCACATCTATTCGAACCTCATATCCGAGCACAGGTGTTTACATTTTCTTTCAAGATCTGTCTTGACTTCTAGCCTTTCTCTCACCAGGACCCGCAAGAATTAATGAGGCTGGTCACGTTTGAGAGCGTAGAGGCGAGCGTGCAAAAGCGCGTGGAGCACAAAGCAAGAACTTACGGGCAAGAGATTGACGCAAATGGAACCAAGCCGACTCCACTTTACAAAGTAGAACCCAAGCTCGTTGCTCGCCTCTACGGAGATTGGGTGATGCCTTTGACAAAGGACGTCCAAGTCGAATACCTTCTGCGACGTCTCGATTGACCAAAACCATCTGTGATCTCACAGCTTGACGGTAAAGAGAGAGAAAAAAAAGTGATATTTGCGACTGATCTTGTTCTTCCTCTGTGCAGGCACATCTCTCTGAGCAAGTTAGTTGAATCATATATTTTTTGTGTGATATTATGATTATTGTTACCAACAGAAGTGATTCAAACAGAAATTCTTTCTTGTGCCCGTGTTCACTGGCAACGCGAGGCAGCGTTGCGGTTTCTGCGTCAACATCCAAGTTTGTCAACTTCTGCAAGGTGACCACCAGATTTTTATAAGTTTGTTCTAACACACGCGGGCCTCTGTGGTACGAAGAAACAGGAAAGAAGAAGCCAAAATTTTCCCACACTCGTCGGCGTCTGTCAATTTTGCATTGGATCCAACCGACGCGCAGTCTACACTGCTCAAGTTAGTATTCACTTTCAATCTTTTCCTTTTTTCTTTTCCTTTGAGACTTACAGAACATCTGAAACGTCAGCTTGAAAGGCTGGATGCAACGACTCGGGACCAGCTGGTTTCGTCGTGGAACGTAAGGTTTCGTTTCTATGTACGCATTTGATCAGCACTAAACATTCTATCAGCTGGAAATCCTGGATGCATCCTGATTCCTGCCGCGGTATCACAAAATACTATACAAGTTTTTAGTTCTCTACAAAGAATGTGTCTAATCTTCTTTCTCTACAGTGTAACTGGACCGATGGTTTGGAGCTCAAACTGCTTCACCTCATCAGCCAAGGTGCTCAATTTATCGTCGTATAGGTACGGGATTTTGTTGAGCCACACTTTGGAGGTCCTGTTCTTGGGAACCTTGACAAACTCTCGGCAATTCTCCTGGTGCTCGGTGATGGTGTTGTGGAAGTGGAAGTAGGAAATCTGGCCTCTCGAGTAGAGGCTCTTCCCTCTTACGTTCTCCGAGAGATGGACTCCTGCTGAATCCGCCAGCGGCGCTCGCAGCACGTACTTTCGATCGAGACGCACCGATTTTTGGACGTTGATGAAAACAAGCTTCTCGAATCCCCATTGCCTGGAAGAAGATCAAGCGATCGTAAGAACTTGAAGGACGATCTAGGATCAACGAGAACTCTGGAAACTTGAAAGCTCTAAACGATCTTTCTACGTCTACGACCAGAGAGACGATCTTTCTACGAATTTTTTCTGCGATGAGAGGGAGAGAGGTTCTCACCTGGATCTGTCCGTACGATTGCTATTTACACACACATTGTGGCCCATGAGGTTCTGCTCAAACATGATCTGCGAGTAGTTTTGGCCAAGCTCGTCCAGCACGGAATCTAGCGTGGATGGGCCGGGAACGTTTACGTACTCGTCCACGTCGAAGAAGAAGGTCCAATTGGCTGCGTGCTTGTAGCGAAACAAGCAATCGTTCACGACCAGGAACTGGTTATAGTAGTAGCCATCGAAGCGCGCTTGCTCGCGAAAATCCTGGACGGTCACTCGCCCGGATCGGATCCAAGGCTCCAGCACTGATCTCACTCCCTTGGATCGCGCGCCGCCGACGTCGTGGAGCACGAAATGCGATCTTGGTCCGAACAGCCAGGCGTGGTACGCGATCCACTCGCGCAGCCGCTGTGGATTGATGTCGCCAAACAGCGAGGAGCCGCAGTAGAGGTAGTCGTACTTTGGGAGGAACTGGGAGGGAGAGTACGATCCTGGCGCTTCCACAAGCGCGGTGATCTTGGAGGCCGGCGTGGCGGATCCCTTCTCGCCGGCATGGAGGATCAATCGCCCGCCGCTGCCGTTCTCGCCCACGGAGGATTTGAAGTAGCAGTGGACGACTACCACGGTGTAGACGCGGCCATAGCCCCAGTCGGGCAAGATTCTCTTTGCGCGGCCAAAGATGGAAGAAGAAGAAGGAGAGTCCGAGGTGGGCTGGGAGGCCGAGGTGGTGGGCACCCATTCACACGAGAACTCGGGCTTGCCAAAGACGTGGAGGGGCTTGGAGGCGAGGCCCACGACCGCGAAGGACCTCTTCTCTGTTCTATAGCCTCCAGTGAGGACGAATGTGTGGGCGGCGACGCCGATTGGATGGAGATGGCGGACATTGGAGTGTATCCCGGTCCCCTGTTCTTCGAGCGCGGGAATTGGATCAATTGCCTCAGCGGGGACGAAATTCTTGGACATTGACGAGCTGGGCGACGATTTCTCGCAGGACTGCGTGACGGGCATCACGAATTCGACGCTGCTGCTGCTGCTGCCGCTGCTCTTGGTCGTGAAGGACCCGAGGATGACGAGCAGGGAGGCGACGAGGAAGATTGTCCCGACCAGCAGCACATTCGCGGTGGATTTGCCGCTGGCGGAGGCGTGGAGGAGGAGCAGACCCGGCGCTGCAACCGGCGCCTTCATCTGGAAAGCTGGATCGATCGATCCGATTCTGGAATGTGGCATGGAATGGAATTCTTGAGAATTCTGGATTGGGAGAACGATCGATCAATACCCTTTTGCGCTGAAGTGTCGACTCTCACATTTCTACACGGCTGGGCTCCTCGCAGACGCCTTCCGACTTACGGCATAGAAATAGATAGCTTCTTTTCTCTTCTATTTCTCTCGTTCGCGTGGCCCATTGTGAGGCGTACGGCACACCCGCCGTCTCGTACGGACGAGGTCATATCGTTATCGTGGTTGCTAGTGCTTCAATTCCATCCCACCACTGGTGTGGTGCTTTTGGCGATTCTCTCGGACGCTTTTCTCAGTTTTATATACTTGCTCGCAAAGCCATTGTTCTAATTAATCGTTTTCAGATTTTTTCGAGTTTTTCGGTCCTCGCGGCTTCAAATGAAAGTAAAGTCGAGGTTTTGTAAGTTGGAATGCGTTTTGCAAGCATGGAATCCACATTAGCGGTTATTATAATAGTTTCCTTTTCACGTATAATGGTATCCTTTTCACGTCAGGACACAAACCTACACTCCCCGGCAGATCATGGACATGGATCGCTGCAAAGTAACTTCACTGCTGAGCAGATCATGGAGAGGCGTTGAAAATGGGAAGAACATAATCATGACGACTACTTAGCAGAAATGGTGGCGAAGAAGAAGAAGATCCAAAGCCTAAAGTCCCAGAAGTTCAAGTCGAGAAAAGTTCAAGGCGTGGGAGAAGACTTAGCAACAACAATATTCCTTTGGATTGGAGTTCTCGGCTCCTTCTCTGGTTTTGCGATTCCTTGTTTCTTAATATTTGAGAAATATAAAACGAAAGGTTCAATCCTGCCTTTTGCTTATAAGTTACAAACTCAAAATATGGCCAGCGGCAGCAGTGCTAGAACAACTACATAGCGTGGGATCTATCCCGAGAGCTTGCATCAGCATCGAGGCTCTAGTCGAGAGGGCGATAATCATCATCGCCGCTTCCACCACAATTGAATCCTTTGACACCATTGTTGACTAGAAGTCCAGTCTCTTGGAATGTGATGATCTGCGCGGCCTGGATCTAGAGGCGATCGAGATGACCTTTCCATTCGAGAGGACTACAATGTCAAGCGAGCTCCATCTGACAGAAGAGGTCCAATGGCAGGTAGCTGTGGCGACTCCCTGAAGACTTGGAGGGTTCCTCTGTGAATGCACACCGTGTCACGTGATTTGGCTGCCTGATTGAGATAGAGGTAGCATTTTAGGTTATTGCAGCTCTCATGCCCAACTCATCGACTCTCCGCACATAGTTGTGTGGCAAACAAGAGACTATGTGACACTCTGACTAAGATTTGCACCGCTAGTGTTTCAAGTCCCAGCGTTGCAAATCTTAGTCATAGTGCATATAGCGTCTTGTTTGTCCGCTCAACTTCGCCATTTGCTAAGGAGGATACGGTGTCTGCAATAACCGTATTAATAAACTGCGTACCTAAATCGCTCACGAACTCAAGGCGGCAGCCGAATCGCATGCTGATGTTCTTATCTACTCTTTTCACCATATCCAGCCGATCTTCAGCTTTCCTGGACAATACTCTGGTGCTCTGATAGAAGAGAACCAAGATCTCCCTCCTTAACAGGTACTAAATCCCTTTTATATTCTAGTTTAACCACGGCTCCATAGCGGCAAATCCAGTCAGTGTTGTGAAGTTAATTTGCTTCCTACAGGAAAATGCCATGTATGTGATCAGCAATAAACATTTTGTCAGTTGGAAATCCTGTATGGGCCAGCTGGCCTCGGGTATCATATAAGTTTCTAGTCCTTTACAAAGAATGGCTCTGACCTGTTTAATCTTTTTTCTCTACAGTGTTACTGGACCAATGGTTTGTAGCTCAAACTCCTTCACCTTATCAGCCAAAGAGCTCAATCTATCGTCATAAAGGTACGGGACTTTGTTGAGCCACACTTTGGAAGTCTTGTGCTTGGGAACCTTGACAAACTCTCGGCAATTCTCCTGGTGTTCGCTGATGGTGTTGTGGAAGTGGTAGTAAGAAATCTGGTCTTTCGAGTAGATGCTCTTCCCTCTTATATTCTGCGAGAGATGGACTCCTGCGGAATCTGCTAGTGGCGCTCGCAATACGTACTTTCGCTCGAGATGCAACGTTTTTTGGACGTTGACGTTGATGAAAACCAGCTTCTCAAATCCCCATTGTCTGGAAGAAGAAGATGAAGCGACCGTAAGATATAGAAGAAACACCAAGGCGATCTAAAAGGAACTCTAGCTCTAAACGATCACACACACACACACAGAGTCACCTAGATAAGTTCGTACGATTGCTGTCGATGCACACATTGTGGCCCATGGGGGTCTGCTTAAAGATGATCTGAGAGTACTTTTGGCCAAGCTCGTTCAGCACGGAACCCAACGTGGATGGGCCGGGAACGTGTACGTACTCGTCCACGTCGAAGAAAAAGGTCCAATTGGCGGCGTGCTTGTAGCGAAACAAGCAATCGTTCACGACCAGGAACTGGTTATGGTAGTAGCCATCGAAGCGTGCTTGCTCGCGAAAATCCTGGACGGTCACTCGGCCCGATCGGACCCAAGGCTCCAGCACTGATCTCACGCCCTTGGATCGCGCGCCGCCGGCGTCGTGGAGCACGAAATGCGATCTCGGTCCAAACAGCCAGGCGTGGTATGCGATCCACTCGCGAAGCCGCTGTGGATTGACGTCGCCAAACAGCGAGGAGCCGCAGTAGAGGTAGTCGTACTTTGGGAGGAACTGGGAGGGAGAGTATGATCCTGGCGCTTCCACAAGCGCGGTGATCTTGGAGGCCGGCGTGGCGGATCCCTTCTCGCCGGCATGGAGGATCAATCGCCCGCCGCTGCCGTTCTCGCCCACGGAGGATTTGAAGTAGCAGTGGACGACTACCACGGTGTAGACGCGGCCATAGCCCCAGTCGGGCCAGATTTTTCTTGCGCTGCCAAAGATGGAAGGAGAGTCCGAGGTGGTGGAGTCGGGCACCCATTCGCACGCGAAATTGGGCTTGCCAAAGACGTGTAGAGACTTGGCGGCGAGGCCCACGACCGCGAAGGATCTGGTCTGGGTTCTATAGCCGCCAGTGAGGACGAATATGTAGGAGGCGATGCCGAATGGATGGAGATGCCGGACGCTGGAGTGTATCCCGGTCCCCTGCTCCTCTGGCGCAGGAATTGGATCAATCGCCGCAGCTGGGCCGAAATTCGTGGACACTGACAAGTTGGACGACGAATTCTCGCAGGACTGTGTGATGGGCATCACGAATTCGACGCTGCTGCTGCTGCTGCTGCTCTTGGTCCCGAGGATGACGAGCAGGGAGGCGAGGAGGAAGATTGTCCCGACCAGCAGCACATTTGTGGTGGAATTGCCGCCGGCAGAGAGGAGAAAAGCCGGTACCTTCATCGGATTGGAAGAATGATCGATCGATGCCCTTTTGCGCTATAGTAATCACTTCTCACATTTCTACACATTTGGGCTAGACGCTTGGCTGACTTCAGGCAAAGATTTTTTTTTCTCTCTCGAACTCGCTTCGTATAATTTTAACACTGTATTAGTGTTGTTATAGGACTCTACCACTTTCTAATAAGTCTAATCTCAAGGCTAAACCATGGGAAAAATAAAATAGTGACCACGGCCTTAAAGTCCAAGAAGAAAAAGTCCAAGCAGCATTTCAAGTCAAACAAACTCAAACGTGGAAGGCTTGGATTTGGAAGAACTACACTTCTTGGGATTGGAACTCTTTTGTTTTGGGAGAGAGTAGCATAGATTATAGACATTCTTCCTCCCTCTTCATGTTGGAGAGGAGCACGTAATGCGCAGACGTCTCGGGGGCGATGCTCGCTCCAGCTCCAGCGATGCGCGTGGCCCGGCCTCGATCGCCATGGACGCCGCAAGCGCTCAGCAAGCTTGTCCACCCGGCCTCAAACGGCTCAAACGGCATGCTGAGCATGAGCTCCTCCCCGGCCTCCAGATCCCCCGTCCTGGCCAGCAGATCCACCAGGCAGCAGTAGCAATCCACGTCGGGAGCGATCCCAAAGTCCTGGATCATCGACAGGAACTGGATCCTGGCCTCGGCCAGGAAGCCGGAGTGGCTGCACGCCGCTAGAACAGTGATGAAGGTGACGGGCGTGGGATCTATCCCGAGCGCTTGCATCTGCCGGTAGCTCTCGATCGCCTCGAGATCCAGGCCCGCCTTTGCGCACGCCCCGATCATCACGTTCCACGAGACTGGATCGTCGGGGGACTGCTCGTCGAAGGCGAGCCTGGCGCTGGCGGCGCTGCCACACTTGGCGTACATGTTGAGGATGGCGGCGTCGAGGATGCGGTCGCGGTGGAAGCCCCCGGCGATGATCCTGGCGTGGATCATCGCCCCCTCGGCCAGCGCTTCGACGCTGGAGCACGCGTCCAGGAGGCTGGAGAGGACCACGATGTCGGGCTTGATCCCCTCGAGCTCCATCCGGCGGAAGAGCTCCATGGCCTGGCGTCCATAGCCGTGGCGAGCGCACGCCGCGATGGTGGAGCTCCACGCCACCCTGTCTCTCTCCGCCATCTCCCCGAAGACCTGGAGCGCCTCCTCCGCGAATCCACACTGCGAGTACATGTTGAGCAGCGCCGTCTGGACGAGGCAGTCCGACTCCACCCCGGCCTGCGCAGCGCACTCGTGGATCGCCCGGCACTGCCGCGGATCGCCCAAGTCCTGGAAAGCCCCGATCGCGCTCACGAACGTGATGTTGTCGCCGGTGATCCCATCCAGATCCATCTCCCGGAAGAGGACGACCGCCTCGCGGCACTGCCCGGCCTGCGCGAATCCACCGATCATCGCCGTGTAGATGAATCGATCCCGGTGGTTCGTCCTCCGGAAGGCCGTGCTCGCCTCGTCCATGCATCCACAGCTGCTATACATGTGGATCAATCCCGCCGCGACGTGGGGATCGGATTCGTAGCCTCGATCTCTCACCACCGCGTGCACGAATCGCCCATCCTGGAGCGATCCCAGGCTGCAGCACACGCCGATAACGATGCTGCAAGCGTAGTCGGAGGGATCCATGCCTTCCAGGAGGGACTTGCGGAAGAACAGTATGGCCTCGAGCAAATGCCCATTGTGGGCATACGCCTTGACGATCTGGGTCCAGGAGAACTCGTTCTTGGGCGCGATGCGATCGAAGACGAGGCGCGCGTCGCGGATCTGGCAGCACTTGCCATACATGTCCACCAGGAGATTGAGCACGTACCGGTCGCTGCGGTAGAGGCCGCGATCGATGTAGGCGGCGAGGCGCTGGCCGCTGCCCAGCGCGCGCTCGTGGCCGCATTGCTTGATGAGGTAGAGGAGATCGGCCTTGTCGACCTGGACGCGCCCGCACAGGAGCTGATCGATCGCCGCCGAGAACCCTAGGGTATAGACGAAGGAAGTGACCACCGATCTTGCCCTTCTAGCTAGGCTCATGGGAGAAGGGGATATTCCCCCTTCTCCCTCACTGGTTAGGGCTTGAGAGATGGCGCGAATCACTAGCTAGGGTTTTAGAGCGGGAAAGAAATTCCTGGATTGGAGGCCACTGCGGATTCCTAGAATCGATCTCACAGCAGAGGAACAAACGAGATCATCCTTGATCGCTGTGGATGCGGGATCTTTGCAACTCAAGGCAAAAATGCGTTGTCCTTAGAGAATGCATACTCTTGGCATGATCACACGACGAATCCATGATATATATCAAGGAAATTGCGCGTAGAAGTCGAGAATTTTGATCATCGATCTCGCTTGGAAGAGCTCTCCGGATCCAAGAACACATCCCAAATGGTGTCCCCTGTTTTGACGATCACTTTCACAGCACTCCTCCTCGTTGCTGCTGCTCGCCCAGACTCGATCGAAGGCATCCGAGTCGAGCTAAGCAAGCGACCCTCTCGGGAATTGGCATCGTCCATCTAGAGCAGCCACTCGCGCGTCAAGTTCTTGTCCGGATCATCATCATCATCATCATCCTCCTCCTCGAGTTCGCGCCCTGCCAATTTCTCCCTGTCCACCTGGGACGAAAGCTGGTGGACGATCTTCCACCTCGGAACGCCCGATCAAGAGATCCTAGCGATCGCTGGATCTCGTGTGGGCGCGCTGCGGCCCTTACGACTAAGTCGAGGAAAGATCTTCCAGCTTCAAGAACGTAAGCTGCAGTGACTCGCGCTGCCGCCTCGCGCCTTCTCATAGCTGCGATGGCAGCAACACTTGCATCTACTATCCCTCCAGCGCGATCGGCCACGCCGGGCGCGGTGGCCCGAGACCGTCACCCTCGTTTACGCCAGAGGTCGCTGGACGGAAAGGATCCCCGTCCCCGACACCCTCTTTGGCTGCGAGAGAAAAAACCGAAGGTCTCTCGGGAGTGATCGGGCTGGGGCGAGGCGCGCTCTCGCTGGTGTCGCAGCTCACCGATTCCCGCCACTCGTACTACTCCGAGATCACGGAGAACAAGTTCTCCTACTGTCTCTCGTCCAAGAACGCGGGCTCCAGAGTGCTCTTCCTGGGCCGTGCTCGCATCCACGGCGAGGGCGTCCACAGGTTTCCAATGCTGTCGAGTCCCGGCCATGGCCGCTACTACTTCGCCGAGCTCCGCGCGATCACGGTTGGATCCAGCGTCATCGCCATCGCTCGAAACGACTCTGGCGCTGTGAGCTCGGGGAGGAATGGTGGCCATGCCGTGATGTTCGACTCGGCCACTCTTCTCACCGATCTCCATTACCAGGCGCATCCAGAATGCCTTCTATCCTCAGGCCTCGCTGCCTAGAACTTGGGGCAACATGTTTAACTTGGAGCTGTGCTACACCAAGCTACAAGTTTCCATTCATGGAGCTCCACTTTGAGAGCGCGCGGATGGTTCTCAGCCAAAAGAACTACATCTTGTCGAATGGATCCGGCTGGGTTTGTGTGGCCATTGCGATGCGCGATCCGGGAGATGTGAGCGTCATTGGCAGTCTGATGCAACGCCACTATCACATTCTTTTCGACAACCCGGGTTCCACCATCTCGTTTGCGCCAGCGACGTGCTCCGAGCTCTGAGTGATGGAGAAGAAAGTTTGCAAAGCTTTTCGAGAAAGAAAGCTTCGAAACTTGAATACTTTCTTGCTTGCTTGCTTGCTAGATTTCGAGCTCTAGTAAACTAGAATAACAAGCATTAGAATTGTATTGAGATGTTACCTTGGGTTTTGGTTTTATATGTTAGAAGTGCAAAGCTAGCACGGCATCACTGGATTGAAGTAGCCCGCAGTGTGCATTAGCACAGCTTTGATCTCTTCGGGGCTAGCTAGTTTTTTCGTTGATTGCTGCAAGCCAGAAGAGAGAACATCAGAAACGATAGTATTAGAAAAGTTGCGGTTTCATCACCTCGGCATAAATTTCCAGTTGGAAGCCATTCGTGAACTTGATGTCGGCCTCTTGCACGTCGACTCCCAGTCCATCGAGAGCGCGCATTGTGGACAGCAACAGACCAGGCCGTTGCTCGCAAAACATGTGTATGCTTATAGCATTGGCACCGCTCGTCTGAACGTCAACCTGGGGTTCCCAACACTATAAATCCATGGAAAAAAAAAAAGTTTGCTTACCTCCATTGGAAACGTCACGCTGGTTTGAAGCTCTTCCTCGAACAAAAGCTTCTGCTTGCTTGCAAAGCTCATAACGGGACTTTGGAGATCGGTGTAGACGGTCTCTATTCTCTGCTGCAGTTCCTTCAGATAGTCAATGGCATCCCCCAGGATTGAGGTCCGATCCATCTGTTACACCCACGAAACTGAGAAAATGAAAGGAAAACGAAAGGCTGACTGACTTTACCTTGCTGATCTTGGGAACAATCGAGCGGAGTGTGTAGAGCCTATCGTTGAGTTTCTTCCTCCGTCTTCGTTCCGCCATGAGGTTCTTCGCGGGTAGTCCTCTCTTCCCTCCGTGGAATCCTGTTGTCTTGTACCCGGTATTGTCCCTTTCGGTAAACTCGGCGGCGCCGCCATCTAAGACGTCTTTGCTTTCGAGGACACTGCTTACAGCCTGTTCTTCTGCATTTGTTGACAGCTTCTTATACGAATCGTCAGCTTCACCGGCTGCTTCACGTTGTCTTGGTAAGTTGCCATCGGAAGAATCCGGATCTAGAACAAGTCCTTCAGATGAGATTGAGCTGCTCGCCGTTTCATAAGGGAGCTGTGCGGCGCATGCGTTCCAACAGGTCCCAGAGGGCGTTGTCAAGTGGTTGCTAGTGGCTCCTGTGAAGTGATTAGCCTCGGAGCCTATAGTCGTTAAAAAACTACCAAAAAATCCCAAATCCTGGAAACCGTTGGGAACTTCAGACCTCAAGAGTTCCTGGTTGGCCAAGACAAGGCTGCTGCTGCTGCTGCTGCTGCTGCAATGTGGAAGAGAACTGGCCAAATTGTGACAAAGAGTTGGAACGGAGGAAGGATCCGGAAAATTCAAGGGAAGAAATGAATTTGATTCCCAATCGCTGTAATGCGGCAGCTCCTGCGAAAAAAGAGAGAAGAAAACCACGCTTGTTTTTCAAGAACCATTCAGCCATACCTGACAAAAGTATTCGACGTCCGCAAAATTGCACGCCTTGTGACCAAGAGCATCCATGATTCAGCTCTGCATTTTTTGCTGGAGAAGAAACGACCGCCTAAAAGCCACAAGCCAGTGCTCCTTTTCTAGTTCTAGCAAGTTCCTCACGCTTCCAGGAAATCTTTGATCTGTTCTAGAGCTTTCAGACAGAGCAGCGCGAATCTCAGCAGTGCGCTATTAAATGCAAAAGAGAAATGCACGAAATCGAAATCTCTGGAAGAAGCGGAGAGAAGGACCCAACACTAATGGGCTCAAATTCATCTCCTATCTTGTTTCTTTATCTAGGAAGACGCAGCAATCAACAACAACACGCGCAGGAAAGCAGCAGAGCGTCGAAGAGGGACACGTACAAAGGAATACCGTCAAGTGTTCAATTCTCTCGGGAGCAAAAGGATGTTTTCTAATCTCGCGATTGCGACTCCCGAGCTTTTACACCTATCAACGACGATATAAAAAGCAGAAATTATTTGGAAACTCTTGTACCTGATGATAGACTGAGAGTGACGCATTCTTGTCTTAGCCAAGCGGCAGCGATACGACCAATCACGTGCTCAAGATGGACAGTTTTACTTGGCAACTTACTTCTTCAACACTAGAGTGGTCCAGCAGAATCTCTAGAAACGTAAGTGAAAAACGCAGAAATAAGATCCAATTTTTTAATCATTTATTCACCTTCTTTAAAACTGTCGTGTGGAAGAACTTGCTGCAGGAGATTCGATAACAATGGTCTCCTTGTTAAAAGCAATGCCTCTGCGCTGCATTTGATCAAGTAACCTGTCAGTTTAGTTCAAAGCGAACGAAAGCATACCATCACCGCAACAGGTGTGAACACTTCGATTGTCTTATAGAGAAAAAACGTAAGCAGAATGCACAGTATTAGTAACATGCAATCCCTTTACTGGTAGAAACTGCCAAGCTTACAAAAGTTGAAGACGACGGGAAGATAAGACGACGGCGAAGAAGAAGTAGAAGAACCAAGTCCATAATCTTCCAGACGCTAGTTTTTCTTCTTCTGAGGCGGAAAACAGACATATTAGAAAACTGGCACCAGAAATGTAAAACGACGTGCCAAGAGATTTTGGCATATGTTGCCTGCAAACCGCGTATACGGCGTAAGACCGATCACAGACACGTCTCTCGAGCTCAGTAGCTATATATACATTCTAAAAAAATGTCGTACATAAGCGAGAAGTACCTTAATGCCGAGCACACGAACAGCTGTCGACGCGTCTTACTCGTCAAAAAGGTTTCCTGAATTCGGGAGCATTTTGGTGGATCACCGCTAAAACATGTGCCGCCTCCATAGCAGTCGTGTCGATCTCTGCACATCATAGAAAGCGTCAGCGAAAGTAATGATCAGAGTGCCTTACCATTGTCTTTGCCAAATTGCCTTAAGAAATGAAGTTTCGGAACTGCGGCCTCATGCACCACATCCGTAGCAGCAGAAGACGACGATTCTTTCGCTGGAGCTGGTCCGCTCATGCTTTCAGATTCACTGTCAATATCTTCCACCTCAAACTCGATCTCTTCTTTCTGCTACATTTACCATGGATGAAAACACATGAGAAAACTAAACTTGAAAGATAACACGCACCTTTTCTTCCACAGCTTCGGAGCACTCTTTGTCCGAATCGCCCATTTCCTCGCATTCAAATTGCACCCGGCAGTCCTCAGTCTCGTCTTTCGCGTCGCTAAGTTCTTCCTGGTTCATGAAAATGTCTTTGCTGTTCTCCTTATCCAAGCAGCTGTCAACCTTCTCCATCCCAGCACCCGACTGTTTTCCCTGGCTGAGATCGTTGTTGAGAATCTCACCACTTTTATCTCTGGTCCTTGGTGGTACGTGAGGTTGTCGTAGAAGAGGATGAACGTTAATCGCCTGAGACGCACTTCCGCTTTCTGATGATCCAGACGACTTTGCTCCAAAAAACGGATGGAAAGCCGGTTGGGGGTAGCTTGGAAAAGGCCTGATGGCAGCTGGTAACTGCTTCTCTGTCGGCTGAAGTAAAAGGGGATGTATACTGTTTGTATGTTGGCCTGCTCGAGAATTTCCCGGTTGTGCATCCGAATGCATACTTGACCGAGATATCACCCTTACGTGAGGGGGAAGATTAAGTGATGGAAGTCCAGGAGCAAGTCTGATGGTCTGTGCTCGGGACCGCTTCCTCGAACTGCAGCCACCAGATGGAGTCCCTGTTCCTGTCAGTAAAGGATGCACTGCTGCGTCACCAGAATGGCCTTGTGTCGGCCTTGCCGGACTATCTATCACTCTCGCATCCACTCTCCAGTCGTATATAAAAGCTTGATGAATATGAGTGTCATCGCAATCTCCACCATCGTCGTCACTGTTAGTAACCTCCCCAAGTGCATCCGTTCCATCCTGAAAGCCTTGATAGATTCAAGACAAGCTTAATATGTACATGGAAGAAAGTACCTCTTGCGATTCTGCTGCGTTCTTTTGCAACGCTCTCATTCGACGCTTGCTCGCTTCATGTAGCCGCCGTTTGGTTTTAGATGCTTCATCGCTTTTGTAGGACTTCTGCGTCCCGATTGCTGTTCGCCATTGGCGCGGCAAAAGAGCAGGATCGCGATGAGGAACAGCATGTTGCCACACCTTATTCCAGTCGTACTTAAAACATTTTAAGGCCTAAAGCATTAAACTACGTCAATGCCATGAAGAAAGATGGTAGTCCACCCTCACCTCCTGGATAGTCTCTTTCTCTTCTACTGTTAGCGAAGAATTTTTCATCCTCCTAACGGCCTGAAAAAAAATCAGCTTGCCTTTATTAATCAATGAAAACCATACCTTGATAGAGTTTTCTGGAGCTCTCGATGAGCTCCGATTTTTTTGTCTTACAAAAATCTGTAAGATCTTTTTAAGTTAAAAAGGAAACAATGCACATGAGCAGACCTGGTGATTGGTCTTCGTAGGAAGAAAACGTTGCTGTATGGCATTCCAATCAGTGTTGAAAGCCATAAGCCCCATAGCAAGGAGTCTTGAAACAGAAAAACAGAGAGTTGTTAGTCCGACCAAATACTTCAACCAAGAAAACACTAACTCGTCTTCTGCGTCCGTGAAGAGCAAACGGTTGGCCGTTGCAGCAGGTGGCGGCTTATGAGGATACAGAGCAGGATTAAAGAACGGAAGAAACCTTTGAGCAGCTGCCACAATGCCTTTAGGAACTAGAGCAATAACCTGCTTTTTAGTGTTCTCGACAAGTAGTGCCGCCAGGGACTTCTTCACTTGAGACTGATTTGAAGGCCTTGGACTGTTTTTCGGTTGCAAATTATCAGGGAGTGGAAACAACGGCTCTCTAACACAACGGGTGTTAGAGGCGCCTGTTTGGACGTGCCGCTGCCTAAATTCCTGAACAGCTGATCGATAAGAAAGGTTAGAATCGATTTTTGAATTTGCAGAAACGACTTACCGACTGCAACTTCGTCCAGAAACTCTTTGACGTGATCAAGCGGAGCAACAGAGAGTACCGAGTGAACTGGCCCAGCAATAAAAGGACACCAAACTCTCACTCCTGTGATGCTCTGCTCTTCCAGCTGTCGATCGTCAACAGACGGGCGAATAAAAGGAGGACGGAAACAAAAGTCCGGGAACGGAAGCTTGCGAAACGAAGCGGAGTCTCGCCTGCTGACAAGCTCCATCAGCATTCGATGGGTATCGATCGCTACTTGCTGCCGAGATGGTTCCAATATGCATAGCGAGAATACTTGAACCAGCAGCTGGACATGCTCGTGAATAAGGGAGTGGAGTTGTCCGATCTGAGCGGCTGAGAAGCAGCTTTCGGGCCGCCGGGCGCTCGAGCTCTCCCCAGCCACGTCCGAAGAAACAACATGGTAAGGAACCAGCGGCCTTAGCGGGTTCTTGGTGAAACCGAGAGGCCGCTCCTTGTTTCGCATCTTTTCGCGTCTCTTCTCCCTCGTTTCTGGCCTTCTTTCCACAAGCTTATCCTTTTGAGACTGCTCGGTATCACTCTCCAGCATCTCCTCGATCTCAAGCTCAAAGTCCTCATCATCTTCATCTTCGTCGTCCTTGACAACCTGCGTCCCTTCTCCCTCGTCTGGCTGGGCCACTGCCGCAAGGAACTTCCGGTATTCCTCCTCGTCATCCACATTGTGGAAGTAGTCGTCCTCGTCCGACTCTTGCAAGAAAGTCTCCAGCTGATCCATTGTCATGTCCGCCAGCGAGTAGTGAGCTCGCGTTCGCTTCGATATAGCATCCATCACGGTCTCTTCGTCCTCGGCGCTGGTAGATGCCACCCCGCCCTCGAGCGCGTACTTGTTCTCCTCGTGAGCCGGGCTGTGGAGCTCGGGAAGAGCCTCCAGCGCATTGCCCATGAGTTCATCCTCGTGCGGCGACGAGCATTCGGCATCGCTCAGGTAGTCGAGAATCGCCTCCTCGTCGCTTCCCAACTCGAGAAACCCCTGATCTTCCTCCTTGTCATCCGCATTATCGTGATCCACCACGACACATCCTTCTTCTTCACTGGCGGCCACACCGGACGCCATACCTGGCAGCGAAGGATCAAAATCGACATCGTCTTCCTCGTCCTCGTCCTCCGCTTCATCCTGGTCGCCTCGCGCCTCGCCCCCCATTGCCCTAAAATCTCCACGATAAGCCCTAAACCGTGCTTTAATTTGAAATTATATTATTAAAATTATTATGACATTGTTTAAAATAAAACATTTCCATTAACAAACCTGTAAAAAATAAAGTTTTATAGGTCCACTAAGTGAATCTTTCTTCTATATATAAACTAATGTTTTTGGGTTAATTGATATGTACATTTCTGTATTTTATTTTCATATTTTATGAATAGAAAAACATGTATTTTTTATATACATACAAGAAAATAATTAAATCTAATCATTTTGTAATCTTAGTTTTTCACTCCTCCTGTGAGCATGATTGTAGCTAATGTGTATGAAACATAGAATGCTGTGACCTAGAGCTAGAGCAGGGCCCTTGCATTTGCCAAGCATGTAATCATATAATGGCATCCAGTTTCTTGAACTTGGTCTCTAGAGGGGACAGCAGCAGAATTGAATTGCTTGTAGTTAACAAACATATCTGCATGGTTGTCATAGAGGATCACCACCCCATTGCCCACAAGATTTCCAAAGCATCTAATCCACACTAAGTATAGCAAGGCACATCCAAAAAGTCCTTTTCCTTGACCCTGAGCAAGAACTGTTGCTTGTTATCATACATTTGCTCCTACTTTGATAAATTTTGAACAATTCAACTGCACTAAACGAGATTGTATCAGTTGTTAAGTTCTTTCTAATTATTAGATTTTATTAAAGCTTGCTGAAATTTTAGTTAAATTTTTTTGTAATATTAATTTGATTGAACTAAAAAAATCACAATTATCATAAAAATAATGGCAAACCAAAGCTAAGTATTTCACATTATAAATATATTATTAGCTTTTTTGTTAGATCAATATCCAAATTCAACTATAATACACTCAAACATAAACATTAAGAATAGTTAAAAGTTTAAAAGCACTAGAGAAATCAACTATAATTCTCAACTAGAGATTCTTGACTACCTGAGCGACGTTGTAGTATTATAGTAGTAGAATTATAGTTTCTCTGCGAATTATAGAAATCATCTATAATTCTCAATTATGACAATTATTACAACAAAAAAATATTTATAGTGATAGCTTTGACAATATAAACTTTTAATGCTATACCTAATGGGATATATTCACATTAGAATAAAACAATAATGCTAGCTGGAAATAGAAATTATATATAATAAAGTCAACTTTTGTGATGCTTTCCCTAGTTTTATGTTTGGATATTGAAAAGGACAGAAATAGCTTTTGTTCATCTTCAAGTTAAGTTAACATTAAATTACAACTTTGTGAGAATCTTGATTATGATGAGCAGAATTTTGTAATTAAGGAGTCAATAACATACAAGATCATTGTCAAGACCATACAAATTATGAAGAGACTTGAATATTAATTACATCACCCCGCCATAGTAGTTTGGATGTCCAGCCGTTGCTTTTAGATTTTAGAAATTACCCATATGAAGCTGCTAAATGTTGTTAGTCTCATCAACTATACAACTTTGATATTATATCCAACTAATACATAGTGAAATTTATTTTGATAACAAGTATTACAATTGCAATACAATTATGTGCAAGGAATTTACGGCACATAAAAACATTTTTATAAATATGACAATATATGTGACGACTATTCTTGTTGATGAATTTTCTAATTTATAATAAAATCAAATTGTGTTTTAAATGTAATATAAGTTTAAGAATTATTGCTCCAACAACTTCAGAACTAAAGAATAAACAGGAAACATGTTCATTAACAAAATCCTCTTATAGTAATATATTTTACAATGTAATTAGACTATGTAGTATGTGATAAAGGCTAAAATATTTTTTATTTATCATAAAAACAATATTTACATAAAGTTATAAAATATGATTATGTCACATTCTTATGAAATAAGTTAAAATCAAACTTAAAGAACTTAACCTATAAGTTGAAAAGTGAGGGTTGTATTTATATATCCCATTAAAGTAACTAAGAAATCTTATTCAAAAGCTTATATCCACTTAAAGTGGGGAAAAAATCTCATTGTATGATGATTGTTTGTGAAGATTAAAGAATATATAAATTAAGAGTTATGTGTGGCATAAAATTTATTAGGGTTGAATATAAAACAGCTAATGATTTCATAAAATATTCAAAATTATTATAAAATTGTTTTCAAATTTAATTTTTAAAACAAAGTTATGTGTGGGTAAGTTATTTATTATATAATTTACTAAGTATTTCTATATAAAAATCAAAGAAAGTACAAAAGGTAAATAATAACATGATTTGAGTTATAAAGAGTGCTATATAACACTAAAACTATGGAAGAAACATTTAATAAATTTCATCATATATACACTACATGTGAAATTTAAGAATTATTAATACATTGTTTTAAATTTTATTATGAGAAATAATCAAATATCTTATTACTTTAATTTTTGGTTTGGACTGGGATGGTAGTGGATATGTCTAGAATATGCTTAAATATTCTAGGATATTCTATCATTTAACACTTATTATTCATTTAGATTAATGTTGTATTTATAATTTATAAATATACATATATTTTTTTTACTTTCTTAAACCCTTTCTTGTATATTCATTTTTATTCTATCTAATGGTTGATTTTCAATAAGAATAATTTTGTGTTTATAAATTATAAACATGCTTATAATCAT
>NW_003314266.1:1289179-1305006 GCF_000143415.4 Selaginella moellendorffii | reverse complement strand
AAGGGCACCCTTTTTTCAGAGCTTAGAACTATTGTGAGGGTTCTTGCAAGCAGGTTAGGGTTTTATGGTGCTTTGTGGCTTCTCTCATGCACTTTTGTCTCTTCCAGATTGTGCATTATAGCAATTTGCTCTTGTGGTGTTGAGGAGATCATTCCCATGGGGGGTTCTAATATGTAGTAAGGATAGTGGGTAAATTAAGTATGGTTGGCTAACTTGATGTATAGTTTAGCACCCACTTGCATGCCTGTCTTTATTTTGCATCTGGCTTAAGTTTACGCCTAAGCTCTATACCATGTTAGTTGATGGAGTACCTATAACCTCATATTAGGCCACCAATATGTTGAAATAGCATCAAACTTCATTTAATTTTATTTTACGTGTTAGTTCTAACATTAAGATGCTAAAAGTTCTAAAACTATTCTAATGTCACAATGTGCTCCTATCCCTTCACTCATTGAGTTATACACTCAGGAATCTGTTTGTACTTTACTCTTTAACTCCTTGAATTACACACTCAGGAGTCATTTGTACTCTAGTTCGTTTACTCCTTGGCTATATGCTTAAGAGTTTAACTTTGTCTTTTCTTTAAGTGGCTCAAGGTTTTGAATTTAGGTTTTGCTCTATTGCCCTTAGCCCACACATTAAAAGGTTAAAGTTCCACTTCATGGTTATCCTATAGTAAAACACCATAGGGTAATATTGTAGGGGCTTTCAAATGTATAATAGTGATAATGGGTAGATTAGGCATGGCTAACCAACTTGACATATAATTAGCTCTTGCTTGAGTATCTATCCTTGTTTTGCATTCAACATAGGTCTAACCCCCCAACTCTATACCATGATAATTGATGGAAAACTTATATCCTCGTGTTAGGCCACCAATATATTGAAATAGCACTAGACTCCGCTTGGCTTTGTTTTTTGTGTTAGTCTTGATATTGAGATGTTAAAAACTCTAGGAGTATTCCAATGCCACTATGTGCTCTTATCCCTTTGTTCTTTAGGCTATAAATTTGGGAGTTAATCCATGCTTCTACTCCTTCATTCCTTGAGCTGAATGCTTAGGAATCATCCATACTTTATTTCATTCACTCTATAGCTATATGCTTAAGAGTTTTGCTTTGTTTCTTCTTTAAATGGCTTAATGCCTTGAACTCAAGTTTTGCTCTATTACCCTTAGTCTATGTGTCTAAAAGTTAGAGTTCCACTTCATAGTTATCCTATAATAAAACACTATAGAGTAGGGTTATGGGGGCTTCCAAATATATAGTAGTGATAGTGAGTAAGTCAGCTATGGTTGACCAACTTGAGGTATAGTCTAGCTCATGCTTATCTTTATTTTGCATCTGGCTAAACTTCATATCCTTGTGTTCAAATTTGCCTTAGTAAATGAAAGAAATGGCCACTATGGCATTAAAAGTGGCATTTTTTATTGTCTACACACCTTGCACCCCACCATTGCAAATTACTTGCTATAATGTGTAATACATTATTTCTTTAAAATATAAACTTAGATTAATTTTGCACTTCTAATGGAGTTATAGAAGCTTCAAAATATAAAAATTTTAATTTATAAAATATCAATCACAAACTTTCACCATAAATATCCCAAGTTTGGTGTGAGATAGTGCACTATAATATAGAGAACATCTATTTACCTTGAAGATTCTTAGATTATCTATTAAATTTCGTTATATTTTATTACATGTTTTTTGGCAAGATCACAAAGCCCTAAAAACCCTAAATCCTAGCAACTTTAAGATTAATTACCATTTTAAGTATTCAATTTTAGCCCAAACATATATTTAAACAGGTATGATGTTGGTCAGCAGCTCGTTGACCACATTAATATTAAGTAGTATAAAGGTAAAATATCATAAAAAAACTTAACTTTGAATAAAATGTAATGTAAAAGGAAGATCTCTCTATGGCAGTACACTTCAGTGACAATCTCCAGAAAATCAATGCTACCAAGAAAATGTCGTCTTGTTGGATGCATTTGATAGGCCATATCCATTCACAAAAACGAAATCAAAAGGTGGCTCGCTCTGTTTGTTTATCACTGTGATAACGGTCTGCTTTATCCAACCGTCCTTATCAACGGTGTTTGCCACCGACGGCTACACTCACGCCAGCTGGCGTGTGCGCTGGAGGCCGTTCGATCCCTAACATATCGACGGCCGCGAGAAAGGACGAATATTCTACGGCATAAAGGGATAGCATTGCACGCCGCCATCGCCACCGGAGATTCACGTGTGCGGCTTCAAGAAATACCGCTTGCGCCAAAATTCTCGACCGCGCGCGCGGCAATGCGGACTCGCTTGGCGCAGCGCCCGGATTTGCCGTCTCAGGGTCAGTGATTCTATCTCTCTTCCTGCCTATCTTGCGGATTCTTGTGTGGAGTCGTGGATTTCGGGCTTGATTCCGGCTGGAGGAAGCAGATGTTCTTCGGGAGCGCTGGATTCCTCTCAGCCGGAAGGAAATGCTGGTGTGATTCGTGAGTAGAGCAGAAATTTGCTGGCTGGAAGATTATTTCGGGGAATTAAAGGGTTGAGGGCTTGCTTTCCTATTTGCTCTTCTTTTTTTAGCTTTGCATAGAGTGGATTGTAAGCTCCTCCGGCATCTTGGGCGATGAATGCTGCGAGCATCCTAGAATTGTCTAAACTTTGCTTGTCGCGGACTTCTCCTCAAATGTAGGCTCTGTCTATTGAATTCGTTTTCTCGTATTTGTCTAACCATGTGTTACTCGTTCCAACGCAGCTTGCGAAACAATCGAGCTGCCGCGCTCTTCTCACTGACGAGACGCGGAAGAATTCTTTTCAAAGAGACTCCGAGATGCCACCGTCAGCGATGCAAGATGTTTTTCCCTCGACGCCAGGCAAGGTGAAGATGGAGAGAAACAACTACTTTGGACGAGTTTCCAACAGATGGCATTCTTCCGGGTCGGGGAGGTATTTCTTCTGGATGTTTGTTTCGGTAGCGCTTATGTTCTATGCGTTCTTCCACATATCGGCTCCACCGGCAGTCCAAACAGGATTGGAATCCAGGCACTTTGGGAACAGGGCCTTAGCTTGGGGGGGATCGAAATGGGAGAAGCAAGTCAGACACTCTGCTCGGACCAAGAGAGAAAACGGGATGGTAGTTTTAGTCACAGGCGCTGCTGGCTTCGTCGGCACTCACGTATCGCTGGCTCTCAAGAAACGGGGTGACGGTGTGGTCGGACTGGACAACTTCAACAGCTACTACGACCCTTCACTCAAGCGAGCAAGGCAGGAGCTTCTGGAGAAGCAGTCGGTCTTCATTGTCGACGGGGACGTGAACAACTCGGAGCTCCTCGCCAAGCTCTTCAGCATGGTTTTGTTCTTTCATTTTAGGATTTTGGTTTAAATCTAACTTTTGCATTGTCTAGATTTACCATTTCCTTCTAACTTTTTGTCATTTCTCTTCTTTTGCTCTTTCTTTGTTCGTTTTCATGGCAGATCAGCAATCTCCTCCTTTGACTCTTGAGCAGCAGTTGGTATAATTGCTTGATGCTATGTTCTTGCAATTGAACAACCAAACTCAGTTGATGGTAGCATTCACGGCATGTGGTACAATTCTTTCTACTCTTGGTGCTAATCCTCGCGTTTGGCCAGAGTTCTTTCGTAGGAATCCTGGGGATGATGTGTATCATTGGTTCGATCACTTCACGCTGATTGCCACATATCATTCTTGGGATGATGCTTAATGTTTGCGTGAGTTTCCCACATGTCTTCAAGAGATGGCGTTGCAGTGGTACAATGGTTTGAGTGTAGCCACTTATGGGGATTGGAGTGTTCTTCCAGACATCTTCAAATGTGCCTTCAGACATGCCGATGACTGTGGTGATGCCTTCTAACAATTGCATCATCTTCGCCAAGGGCCATTTGAGTTGGTGATGCAATTTGGCATTCGTTTCCGAAGTCTTTTGCTTCGTGCGGAGCCAAATATGTCGGAGCGAATCAAGCTAAGAATGTTGTGGCCAGCACTTCATCAAGATATTGTCGGACTTATGCATGCACTTGCTCCCACCACCCTTAACAATGCTCTTCGCTTGACACAACGTTATGAGACGTCGCCTTTTCCACTTCTCGCTGCATGTCCTTCAGCTCCATTTTCTATGGGTGATGGTCTTGTTCCAATGGAGGTTGATGCTGCTGCTATTCGAGTCCAAGGACAAGGGCGAAGACGTGGTTGTGGCTGTGATGTTCGCTACTGGACATGTGATGAAGTTAGTCATACTTATTGGTGTTGTTAGTGTTTTCCGGATTGGCAACCTCTATTTCCTGGCTGGAGACCTTGGCGTCAGCAACATCCCGTTGGTGCTACTGCAGTGGAAGGTTTGAACATCTAGATGCATCCGGGAAATGAGGAGTTATGTGAGTAATGGAGGGACCTTGCGCGAATAATTCAGTGACCCCTCCATCTTTCTTTCGGGAGTATCATCAAGGGGTTCATTCGGCACCGGTTCATCCAGTGTTTACTTTTCAAGTTCATTTTTATAACAAGAGGTCTCCTATTATTCTCTCCATGTTGGTTGATACAAGTTTGAGTTTATCTTCTATTGCTCGACTTGTTGTCGTCTACACTTACGTCGTGCGGTGGAACCAGTTTTCATTCTTTATGGCAGCAGCTGTACACATGCATATGCACGGGATGAGGCGGACCTGGTTGTGCGTATGGGTAATCTCGAGCTTGAGTTGCAGTCATTGTAGGTGGTGCCAAGTCAATCTTTTGACTTCATTCTTAGTATGGATTGGTTACAGCGCAATCATGCCAAGTGTGACTTTGAGGCTTCTCCCCCTTGTCTCATACTTCCTTATGTTTCATTCATTCCTCTCACTTCCGTACCTCTTCGTCCCTCTACTTCTACCTCTGCTTCCATTACTTTTGTTCCCCCACTATTTCCTCCTATGTTTCCATCTTGTTCTACTCTTCCCTTTTCCGATCCCTCTGATAATCTTTGTGTTGCAGTAGTTGACTAGCTCATGAAGGAGTATTTTGATCTCTTTGAATTTGACTTATCGTTCAGGGCCAAGATTGCCACATGTCATCCGATTCCAACCGAGGATGCTCGTCCAATCAAGATTCCTATTCGTCGTCGGTCACCCAAGGAGATCAAGATTTTACATGTAAATGTCAAGGAGATGTTGGAGAAGGGTGCTATTTGGAAGTCGCAAAGTCCTTGGGTATATGAACCTCATCTTGTGACGAAACCTGATGGGAGTATTTGTTTCTGCATAAACTATCGTCCGTTAAATGAAGTGATGATCCTAGATGTGTACCTTCTTCCTCACACTACTGATCTCTTAGATCGTCTGGGGCGAAGTCGTTGGTTAACTAAGCTAGATCTTGCTTTTGGGTACTGGCAAGTACCAATGGCCGAAGAAGATATTCCTAAGATTGTTTTTCATACACCATTTGGTTTGTATGAGTTTTTGATGATGCTGTTTAGTTTGAACAATGCTCCAGCAACTTTCCAGCAGATGATGGATGAGGTTCTTTGCGATATGCCGGAGGTGACTATTGATTTCATTGATGATGTCTTGATCCACTCAGAGGGGATGTGGGAAGAGCACATTCGTGATATTTGTAAATTGTTGTATCGGCTACGCAACATTGGTTTAAAGCTGAAGCAGTCAAAATGCATATTTAAGTCCAAGGACACAATTTATCTTGAGTACTGTATTTTATATGAGGGTTTGTAAGTTGATCCCAACAAATCTGTGGCTGTTCTAAAGTTCCCTATTCCAAAGTGTGTGAATGATGTGTAGCGCTTCCTCGGCAAGGTGCAGTATCTCAGTCGTTTTGTGGATCATCTTTCTAATTGCACTGCACCATTGCGAGCATTGCTGAAGTCATCAATGCCATCTTTCATCTGGTCTCCGGATTATGAGCGGACGTTCCTGGATCTCAAAGAGCTATTGACAACTCCTCTGGTTTTGGCATTTCCTAATTATACTCGACCTTTTATTTTGCGCGTGAATGCTTCTGACATTGGTCTTGGATGTGTGTTGATGCAAGAGAGCTCAAGTGTGCTTGGTCAGTGCCATCCTATTGCGTATATAAGCTGTGCATTACAACCAGCAGAGATGAACTACTCCACAACAGAGAAGGAGTGTTTAGTAGTAATCTAGAGTTTCGAAAAACTTTATGCATATCTACATGGTTCTCGGACGTTACTTGAAGGTGACCATACTAATGTTACTTCATTATTGAAGTAGAAGAACTTGGTTGGTCG
Source organism: Selaginella moellendorffii (assembly GCF_000143415.4). NCBI lineage: Eukaryota > Viridiplantae > Streptophyta > Lycopodiopsida > Selaginellales > Selaginellaceae > Selaginella > Selaginella moellendorffii. The sequence goes on along the minus strand of NW_003314266.1, from coordinate 1,298,747 downwards.
TACTACTCGATGGGCTTTGAAGCTTGAGATATATGATTTTGATGTTGTTCATTGCCCAGGGAGTTCTATAGCTAATGCTGATGCCCTTTCTCGAGCTCCTCTTCCTTCTCCACTCTCTTCTCATGTTTCTGACGAGCCTGTTGTTCCAGCATCTGTGGATTTTCTAAATGAGGATTCTATGTCGTCAGTGGTTGTTGTATTTGACGTTCAATGTCCACAAGGCACGAAGCAAGATCTACCTTCTCTTGATGAGGTTCGCGAGGCTCAAAAGATTGAGCCGTGGATTTGAAGGCTTCGAGATGGGTTTGAGAATCCTACATCACTTGTTGATGACTTGCCTTTTCGGCATTTATATTTTCAATATCATCTTGAAGACAACCTTCTTTATTTTGTGGGAACGGATCTTGATGATCATTTATAGTTGGTGGTGCCTTTTGTCTTTATTCCGCAGTTTCTCCATGCCTACCATGATTCTCCTGTTCTAGGTGGGCATATAGGATATCGTCGTGTAACCGAGAAGCTGCGCAGGTCTTTTTATTGGCGAAGATACGATGTGATATTATTCGGTATGTGCGCAGTTGCGTTTGGTGCTAAGCTCGTAATACTCCCCCTCGTGCTGCAAAAGTACAGTTAGAGTCAATTACAGTTTTCCGTCCATTTGAGTTAGTGGCATTTGATTTTATGGGACATTTTCCATGGTCAACTGCTAGCAATGAGTATGTTATTATTACTTCTGACTACTTGACTCGTTGGGTGGAAGTTGGTGCTCTCACTAGTGCCTCTGCAACTGTTGTTGGATACTTCCTCCTCAATCGAGTGGTATTCCAACATTTTTGTCTAGAGTAGATTCTTTCAAATAATGGTCCTGCATTTATGGCTGAGGCATTTCATGTTTTGACCTCTCGATTGGGGATATGCCACATTTTCACGAGTGCTTATCATCCACAATCACGGTCTGGTGGAATGGCTTGTTCGGACATTCAAAAAAATGATTGTGAAATATGTGAACTTTCAGCATTCGAATTGGGATGGTTATTTGCCGTCTCTTCGATATGCATATGTCACAAGGATGTAGAGTTCTGTTGGTGCTTCACCATATAAACTCCTATATGGTCATGATCCAATATTACTAATGGAGCTAGGTTTATCTTCGCAATTGCCACGAGCTGGCGATGCTAGGTCATGGGATTAATATTTGATGAGCATTCTTCCACTTGTCCGAGTAGAGTCTACTGAACACTTAAGCTGCGTACAAGTGGGACAACAATGGTGCTACAATTCCCATCATCGTCCACATGTGGAATACAAAGTGGATGATTTGGTGTTAGTTCGTTTTCTCTATTTTACGGTATATGGTTTATCTAAGGGACTCCCTACGCAGTGGAAAGGATCATATTGGGTGTTGCGGCAAATTAGACCACAAGTTTATGAGGTTTGGCATGACGTCTAGTAAGTCGATCCTCCAAAGATTGTGCATGTGCAACAGTTGAAACGCTTTATACAAAGGGATCAGGAGCAGTTAATACCACCTACAAATTTGCCAATGTGTCCCCTAACGTTCCTCTAGATCCCGGCCTGTCTAGAAGTGAAGCCTGATAGTCTTCCATTATTCCGAGACGAGGGGATGATGTGAGGGCCAAGTGTATGGCTACGATGCCGTATATTAATATTAGCGTAGTGGGATTTTGGTAGCCGTCAGATTGGTTTCAATTTGAACCACTTGCTCTTGTATATAAGCTAGGGCTTTTGGGCTAATAGATATGCACATTTTTTGTATTCTCTTTTCATATTCCAAACACTCACAACATTATAAATATATTATTAACTTTTTTTTTAGATCAATATCAAAATTCAACTATAATATACTCAAACATAAACATTAAGAATAGTTAAAAGTTTAAAAGCACAAGCGAAATCAACTATAATTCTCAACTACAGATTCTCGACTATCTGAGCAATGTTGTAGTATTATAGTTGTAGAATTATAGTTTCTCTGAGAATTATAGAAATTTTCTATAATTCTCAATTATGACAATTATTACAACAAAAAAACATTTATAGTGATAGCTTTAACAATATAAACTATACCTAATGGGATATATTCACATTAGAATAAAACAATAGTGCTAGCTGGAAATAGAAATTATATATAATAAAGTCAACTTTTGCCCTAGTTTTATGTTTGGATATTGAGAAGGACGAAAATAGCTTTTGTTCATCTTCAAGTTAAGTTAACATGAAATTACAACTTTGTGAGAATCTTGATTATGATGAGAAGAATTTTGTAATTAAGGAATCAATAACATACAAGATCATTTTCAAGACCATACAAATTATGAAGAGACTTGAATATTAATTACATCACCCACCATAGTAGTTTAGATGTCCAGCCATTGCTTTTAAATTTTAGAAATTACCCATATGAAGCTGCTAAATGTTGTTAGTCTCATCAACTATACAACTTTGATATTATATCCAACTAATACATAGTGAAATTTATTTTGATAACAAGTATTACAATTACAATACAATTATGTGCAAGGAATTTAAGGCACATAAAAGCATTTTTATAAATATGACAATTTATGTGACGACTATTCTTGTTGATGAATTTTTTATTTTATATTAAAATCAATTTGTGTTGTATAATATAGTATAATTTTATCAATTATTGCTCCAAAAATTTCAGAACTAAAGAATAAACAGGAAACAATGTTCATTAACAAAATCCTCTTATAGTAATATATTTTACAATGTAATTAGACTATGTAGTATGTGATAAAGGCTAAAATATTTTTTATTTATTATAAAAACAATATTTACATAAAGTTATAAAATATGATTATGTTGCATTCTTATCAAATAAGTTAAAAACAAACTTGAAGAATTCAACCTATAAGTTGAAAAGTGAGGGTTGTATTTATATATCCCATTAAAGTAACTAAGAAATCTTATTCAAAATTTTATATCCACTTAAAGTGGGGAAAAAATCTCATTTTATGATAATTGTTTGTTAAGATTAAAGAATATAAATTAAGAGTTATGTGTAGCATAAACTTTATTAGGGTTTAATATAAAACAGCTAATAATTTCATAAAATATTCAAATTATTATAAAATATTTTGCAAATAAAAATTATAAATTTAATTTTTAAAATAAAGTTATGTGTGGGTAAGTTATTTATTATATAATTTACTAAGTATTTCTATATAAAAATCAAAGAAAGTAAAAAAGGTAAATAATAACATGATTTGAGTTATAAAGAGTGCTATATAACACTATGGAAGAAACATTTAATCAATTTCATCATATATACACTACATGTGAAATTTAATAATTATTAATACATTGTTTTAAATTTTATTATGAGAAATAATCAAAATATCTTATTACTTTAATTTTTGGTTTGCTTAAGCAAACCTATAGGGGACTGGGATGGTAGTGGATATGTCTAGAATATGCTTGAATATTCTAGAATATTCTATGATTTAACAGTTTTTATTCATTTAGATTAATCTTGTATTTATAATTTATAAACATGCTTATAATTTATGTACTTTCTTAAACCCTTTCTAGTGTATTCTTTTTTATTTTATCTAATGGTTGATTTGCAATGAGATTAATTTTGTGTTTATAAATTACAAATATGCTTATAATTATAAACTCTATTTGATAAATTGGATTAATAAGTAGCAATAACACTACTATTAAGGAAACCAAATGTTGCTACATGCAATATGTAGCAATTTGTTTTGAATTTTATCTATCACAACAAATATGTAATTACCCATGGGAGCATTATATATTTACACATGTGTGCATTTATTTATTTATTTTTGAGTTGCATGCAGAATTATTATGCACACAATCAAGTTCAATTCCTATATAAGCAACATGATTATGTATATAATATTTTGTTATAGGGTATACCATGTATGCATAGGGCATAACACCTCAAATTACCACATAAAACTGATGCCATATCATCTTAAACAACAGATGACATCACTACAAATCTAGTGAGGGTATGCTTGCCAAGCAAGGTCTAGGGTTTTATGGTGCTTTGTGGCTTTTCTCATGCACTCTCTTCTCTTCCAGATTGTGCATTGCAACAATTTGCTCCTATGGTGTTGAGGAGATCATTCCCATGGGGGGTTCTAATATGTAATAGAGATAGTGGGTAGGTTGGGCATAATTGATTAACTTAATGCATAGTTTAGCACCTATTTGCATACATGTCTTTATTTTGCACCTGGCTTGGGTTTAAGCTCAAGCTCTATACCATGTTAGCTAATAGAATATTTATATCCTTGTGTTAGGCCACCAATATGTTGAAATAACATTAAACTCTATTTGGTTTTGTTTTGCATGCTAGTTCTAACATTAGGATACTAAAAATTCTAGGACTGTTCTAATGTCACAATGTGCTCCTATCCCTTCACTCATTGAGTTATACGCTTGGGAGTTATTTGTACTTTACTCTTTAACTCTTTGAATTGCACACTCAGAAGTCATTTGTGCTCTAGTTCATTCACTCCTTAACTGTATATTCAAGAGTTTAGCTTTGTCTTTTCTTTAAGTGAATTAAGGTTCTAAATGCAAGTTTTGCTCTATTGCCCTTAGCCCACATGTCCAAGGGTTAAAGTTTTGCTTTATGGTTATCCTATAGTAAAACACCATAGGGTAACATTGTGGGGGCTTTTAAATATATAATAGTGATAGTGGGTAAGTCAAGCATGACTAACCAATTTGACACATAGTTTAGCTCTTGCTTGAGTACTTATCTTTGTTTTGCATTTGACTTGGGTCTAAGCGCCAAGCTCTATACCATGATAATTGATGGAGTATTTATATCCTCACGTTAGGCCACTGATATATTGAAATAGCATTAGACTCCATTTGGCTTTGTTTTCTGTACTAGTCTTGACATTGGGATGTTATAAACTCTAAGAGTGTTCCAATGCCACTATGTGCTCTTATCCCTTTGTTCCTCGAGCTATAAATTCGGGAGTTAGTCCATGCTTTTACTCTTTCATTCCTTGAGCTGAATGCTTAGAAATCATCCATACTTTAGTTCATTCGCTTTGTAGTTATATGGTTAGGAGTTTTGCTTCATCTCTTCTTTAAATGGCTTAAAGCCTTGAACTCAAGTTTTGCTCCATTGCCCTTAGTCTACATGTCTAAGTGTTAAAGTTCCACTTCATGGTTATCCTATAATAAAATATTATAAGGTAGTGTTGTGGGGGCTTTCAAATATATAGTGATAATGGCTAGGTTAGGCATGGTTGATCAACTTGAGGTATAGTTTAGCTCTTGCTTGCATGCTTATCTTTATTTTGCATCTGGCTAAATTCCATATCCTCGTGTTAGACCACTAATATGCTAAAATAACACTAGACTTTATTTAACTTCATTTTACGTATTGGTTTTGACATTGGGATGCTGGAAGCTCTAGAACTATTTTAACACTCTGTGCCCCTATCTTTTTACTCCTTTTGTTGAACACTTGGGAGTTTCTTTATGCTCTTACTCCTTCACTCCTTGAGTTGAATGCTCATAAGTCATTTCGTGCTTTAATTCCTTCACTCATTGGTTATATATTTGGAGTTTGGCTTTGTCTCTTAGTTTAGTGGCTCAAGTGAATTTGGGTTTTGTTCCACTACTATAGCACACCTTAAGCCAACTGGAAAAGGGGCAATTGCTTGATGAGAGAGCCTTTAGTGGCTATTTTTTCCTCATTTATCCCTTAAGGTTCCAAGGATCCACGGTGACAGTATATCCAAATTTCATCCCATGATCACATGCGTTACACTCACCCCCCCTTTAGAGATGTCAATGTTGTTACCTCCATTTTCGGCTTGAATCTACCAATCCTTTCATTGTGTAGACTAACTATTCCATGTGAGGCAACTAGTCATCCACCCGCACCGCAGTCCCACGGTGGATACCTTCGTCCGTGGATACTCCACACAAGAGGAAGGACGTACACATGGATGTTCAATATGTACGATTTCAAATTTAGGGTTAGGAATATACCTTGCTCAAAGGTATATTATATTTTTAAGTAGCCACTAATCAATAGGAATCGAACCTGTGCCATTTGCTCCGATATCAATTGTAATACACCTTATCTCTCTCCCCTTAAGCCAACTGGAAAAAGGGCAATTGCTTAATGAGAGAGCCCTTAGTGGCTCTTTTTTCCCCATTTATCCCCTAAATTTCCAAGGATCCACGATGACAGTATATCTAAATCTCATCCCATAATCACATACGCTACAATTACCCTTAGCTTACGTGACTAGGGGTTAAAGTTCTACTTTATGGTTATCCTTTGGTAAAACACTATAGGGTAAAGTGTGAAAATTATCCATGAATACCATTGATATGTAAAATATGCTAAAAATTATAGCATCGTGGAATGAAAATTATCACAAAATATTTGTGATAGCTAAGAAGTTAATTGTTGATTGGAATTGTGGGAAAGTTGAGCTTGCAACCATTATAAGGATAAGTGATAATACTTATAGGTCATGCCATCATTAAGGCTCAGTTTTTTTGCCAAAACTGTCAGTCAAATTAGTCAACTTTGGTCAATAGGATGGTCTATAGGGTAGTCAACATGATGACTAATTAGCTGATGCTTCATATTTGGGGAAGAAATGACCATTGCTGTAATGTGGCTTAAAGAATGAAGATGGCAATGAGGTCAAGAAACTTCATTTGAACCAACAAAAGAAAGACAAAGTGGAGGGTAATTGTTTTCATTACTACAAGGCTAGATATCAAGGCAAAGATTGTTTTATTGTGAAGGGATTAAAGAATGTTAAAGTGAATATAGTAGAATTCATCATGAATACAACTTAGGCATTTAATATAGTAGCTTTTCCACACCTTATGGCAAAAGTTCAAGAAGCTAAATTTTGAGGTTATATCAACTCTGTAAAGCTCAATAGTTCTATGCATAATCAACTTGTGAAAGCCAAGGGGGACATTCAAGGTAGTGTGGTTATGATCCAAGTGTTACACTCAACTTTTTGAGTTCTAAAGTGGTGAAGAAACTTGGTTTGCCTTTAGAAAAAAGCTTAATAATCTATGAGGTGGTTATAGCAAATAGATGTAACACTTGTATTTATAGTGAATGGGCTTTGAATGTTCTTTTGACAATTCAAAGGATTTTTAACCATCCTTCATTCCAAATTATAAATCTTGGTTATATGTGCAAAGTGTTTGCAACTTTTGAGGAACAACAAGCTCTCTACTCAAAGTTATTCAAATATAATGTGAGTTTTTCTTGAAGGAGTATTTGATTTCAGTGCATATTATAAGAGTTAATTTCACAAAGATTTAAGTCGTGGTTAATTGGTCTATACCTTCGACTATGCATGATCTTTGTAGTTTCTTTAGTTTAGCTAAAACTTTTTAACGATTTGTGAAGGACTTATCAAAAATAGCTACTCCTTTGGCCAATCTTCTCCAAAACACATCAAAACATAATACTATTCATAAGTGTTTGAAGTAATATTATGTCTTTGCTCCTATGTTGAAACTTTTTTATCCTAAGCAGCTTTTTATGGTCAGGACAAATGCGAGTGATATTGTTATTGGGGCCATATTGCTTCAAGCTGGACATCCTTTCACATATATGTTTGATTGGGGGGGGGGGGTGGCCTTGTGTGCTTATCTTTGTTCTACATTTAACTTGGGTTTAGGCTTAAATTCTATATCATACTAACCCATATCCTCACATTAGGCAATAGTGCCAAACTTTGTTTGGCTTCATTTAGTATGTTGGTTTTAGCATTAAAATGTTAGAAGTTCTAGAACTCTTCCAACATCATTCTATGTTGTTATCCCTTTGCTCATTAGGATGTATGATTTTTCCTTGTTTCTCTCTTCTTCTTAATTACATAAGTGTAAACTATGTGTAACTTGGAGATTTTAAGTTATCTATAGATCATAAACTATTAATGTATATAATCAACTTGGGTGGTAATGAGATCTTCACATTGTTTATCAAAAACTTGGAGACTACTAGCCTCCTTCTAGAACACAAAACTGATGGTGTAGTAAGCGTGGAATGGTTTGATATTGGAGAATATTTTTATTACACTTTTAGTGATGTAGTATATTCATCTCACAAGTTTATAGTTAAAGTTTCTTTTAGAATAATGTTTTCTTGACTTTGACAGAGTTCTGTTGCAAAAATTGAAATTTAAAGACGATAATGTTGCAATTTATTATGAATATAATCCAAAGAACTTTATTAATGTTATAAGAACAAAAAATTGGTAGTACACTTTGATTAATGTCTTTACAGTATCATATAAAAATGAAATTCATAAGCAATCTATGAAGTAATGGGACAAGAAGCATCATCACCAAAATTGAGGTATTGAATGGGAGCTTCTTGTCTTGACACAACATTACACATTACAATGGAGTGCCAATATAAAACTAAAAGTTTCATGATAAACCATTAGAAAGTAATATATAATTTTTCCTCTCATCAATCACATTTTTTTAGCAAGTCTTTTGTGTAGTGAGATTTTACAAAATTCCACTCTACACAATAATAGTCAATTTGCCTCCATTGTCACTTCTCAATCACTTAATAGTTTTCCTAGTATGAGTTTCTCCTATTTCCTTGAAGGTGTGGAAGTAATATAATAATTAGAATTTGTAAATTACCCTAGCTATATCATCAATGGAACTCATAAAATATTAAATACCTCTCACTTTGTGGTACTATTAAATTATATACATCAATAAGTGTATAAATTAAAAAATTTCTAGATTTATTGCTCAAGTTGCTTCAATCTTAACAAATGGTTAGTATGTAACAACCTTGGTAAAATTTTGAAAGAATTACTTTTGTTTAACCTTTAACATTTACTCTCATAGGAGCTATTTAATCCTTTCAACACTCAAATATCATAAATAAGTATGCTAAAGTTCCAAAATTTGTATGTTAGATGTAAATTATACTAAGGCTATATCCAACAAAGTTAGCGAGTATGGTAAGTTAATAAAGATCACACCCTCCAGGATGTTGTGAGGATTGCTCTTGTGGTTGAGATTAGCTAAAATTAATAAGATATGATTACACATCATTAATTGTTTTATTAAAAACAAATTTGCACATAACAAGGAGTATAGAGAACCTTATGATTATTCCTTTTGTTTAAGCTGAACTTGATTATCCTAATTAAAACTATTATATATTGCCAAAAATGATATATTAGTCCTCTACAACTATAGGAATATAGGTTTATTGTTGTTAGATTTTTTGTCTTCCTTGCTTCCCATCTCTGTAAACCCTAAAGAATGAATAAGTGAATCAATTTTCCAAATTATTTATATATTTCTGGTCAATTGTTGAAATGTTAAAATGTTGAAATGTACAATAGAAATTTTAGGTTCATTCGAACTTCAATATTCCCATTTTATTTAGGACCAATAAAGCCCAAAATTTTCTATGGGTTTAAACGAACTTCTAATTCTAGAAAAAGTATTTTATTGTATAAATTGCATTAGAAAGATTCAAAAAATAGAAATTTCTCTGAACCAT
>NW_003314266.1:1193253-1289079 GCF_000143415.4 Selaginella moellendorffii | reverse complement strand
CCTCCGACCACTTGAAGGAGTCTCATTCACAACGTCCATAAGTCCAACTCAGGACTTGGGGCTTGCTAGCCCCGAGAATGGCACCCATGCCACTCAACCTTAGCACTTGGTCCAAGTGCTCCACGTGTCCGATCCCATGATCGACACCCCAAGGTACCACTGACGTATCAGCCCATTACGCTAAGGCTATGCCCATTTACCTTGGTCACACTGGTGGTTCCAACACCACCTGCATTCCAATCCCGTCTCTCAAAGACTGGGTCATCCGTCCATAAGTGATCATCCCAGATCCACTCCTTAACATCCTTAGGATGCCTATAGACATGGGGAATAGCCTTCCCCAATATCTCGGTTCCGTTCCCCACCAAGTCCCTTTTTGTCCTTGGCTGTGTTTGCCAACACTGCCACTGGATCAAGGCCCACCGGCCCGACCACTAAGTCCCACTATCCTCTAGGACTTCCTCACTGTGTGACTGTGTCCTTAGTCACCACACCAGAGGGCTACCCCTCTTCCTATCCACAGTCTGGGACTTTGGGACACCATTTCGGAACACCGTGGCCCTACGTGGGCCTCATGGGTACTCTCCCTGCCTTCCGCCTGTGGGTGCTCTAGCCATAGGCTTAGAGCGAGGTTCCGTTGAGCCACACCAGGTATCCAAGTAGGTAGTGCCACCCACACTTGGACTGGGAGTATCGGCTAAACGATCTCCCGGGGGAACTAGAGCTGGCTCTTGAACACTTCACCAAGCTACCCCATTTGTCGGTCCGTGTTCACTCTAGTCTTGGACTTCCCAGTGGGCAGCTCATCATCCAACACTGGGTCCGGCCTTCCTGGGCCAAACTGGCCTTTCCTGGCCAAACTGGCTCCACTGCAGTCCTCCCCCTACTATACTTTTGGAGCTCACCAAACCCCCTAGGGTCTGGGACACGAACGCTTTGGGCTTTCACCCTCTCAGACTCGAACTCAGACTCGGACTCGGACTCGGACTCGGACTCGAACTTGAGCTCGGGCTCGGCCTCGGTCTCGGTCTTGGTCCCGATCTCGGTCTCGGTCTCGGTCTCGGTCTCGGTCCCGGTCTCGGTCTCGACTTCGGACTCCATCTCGGGTCCATCTCGGACTCCATCTCGGACTCCATCTCGTGTCCATCTCGGGTCCATCTCGGACTCCATCTCGGACTCCATTTCGGGTCCATCTCGGGTCCACCTCGGACTCCACCTCGGACTCCACCTTGGACTCCATCTCAGGTCCATCTCGGACTCCATTTCAGGTCCATCTCGGGTCCACCTCGGACTCCACCTCGGACTCCATCTCGGACTCCATCTCGGACTCCATCTCGGGTCCATCTCGGGTCCATCTCGGGTCCATCTCGGACTCCACCTCGGACTCCACCTCGGACTCCATCTTGGGTCCATCTCGAACACTTCCACGTGTCATGTGTTGGTCCTTTTTGGGTCCCTTTTTGGAGCCTCGCCTATGGCTCGCTTCGTGCTCATTCCTCGAGCACTTCGTTGGGAGTTCCACTCCCGCTCTTGATTTTTCAAGTCGGAGCTTTTGGTCCAAACGTGTTACGCTCGTTTGGCTCTCGCTTCGGCCACTACCACGTGGCGCCCTTCCGGCTCCACTTTGGGGCCTAGGGATTTTGTGTCTCACAGCTAAGACACCCTAATGGTAGAATGTGGGGAAAATACCCACAAGCTTATGTTAGGTTATGGTGTTTCAAAATGTCATCTTAAAGTTTTTTCTTGTGAAAAGGAAGAAAAATGGTCTTCTTATTTACTAATCATACATAGTGGGAAGTCCCAAAGGTTATTAAGATGGGCTTTCAAGCTTTGACCTAGTAACAGTATTGGTAAGCACTATTGTGGATGGAAAGGGATTTGGTGAGAATCGAAAAAGGTATAGTGGGGGATGGTGTTTCAGCATCTTAAGGATGTTATAGTGTGGTTATAGAATAATCACTCATGGACAGATAGCCCAATTTTGGAGAGATAAGAAGTGGTTTTCAACTACTAATGAAACAATAAAAATGAATATGGCCTTAGTGTAAGAGGTTAGTACTTCAGTTATACCTTTAGATGTTTAAAGTGGGATTAAGCACGTGAAGCACTTGAACCAAACAACATAGCTTTGAGATCACTTCTAAAGGCTAATAAGTACCCTAAGTTGAGATGAGGATATATAGAGATTATGAGGGAAACTCTTCTAAATGGTCGAAAGTGTGGTTAAGTGATTAAAATAAAATGAAAAATTTACTTGCTTATAGATTCCTTTAGTTTTAGTGTATTTTAACTACACTTGACTTTTCATTTTGTATGTGGATGCTTTTAAAATCAGTCTCGAGGGTGTGTTGATGCAAGAGAGCACGAGTGTGCCTAGTGAACTCTATCTCTTTCACCTTTATGTCTGCATTGAATTTAGTCATCCATCTGTAATGCAGTTTCATAGTGGATAGGGGTAGGAATATACTTTGCTCAAAGGTATATTGTATTTTAAGTAGCCATTAATCAATGGGAATTGAACCCATGCCATTTGCTCTGATATCACATGTAACAGACTCTATTTCTCTCCCCTTAAGCTAACTAAAAAAGGGGTAATTGTTTAATAAGAGAGCCTTTAGTGGTTATTTTATCCTCATTTATCCCCCAAAGTTATAAGGATCTATAGTGATAATATATCCAAATCTCATTTTATGATCACAAACGTTATAGGTGAATTACTTCACAATAAAGAAAGAGTATTTAGTAATAGTTTGGGGCTTTGAAAAACTTCATGCATATTTGCATAGCACTTGGATATTACTAGTAAGTTATCATATTGCAATTATTTCATTATTGAAGTGAAAGAATTTGGTTGGTTATACTGCTTAGTAGGCTACAAAGTTTCAAATGTGTGATTTTAAGGTTTTTTCAATGGCTTAAGGAGTTTTATAGTTAATGTTGATGCTCTTTTTTGAGCTCCTTTTCCTTTTTTCACTCTATTCTTTTATTCTTAACAAACATATTATTCTAGCATCAATGAATAAAGTTTTTTTGCTATTGATAGTTGTACTTAATATTTAGTATCCACAAGATATGGACTAAAATTGACCTTCTCTTGACGAAGTTTATGAAGATCAAAAATTTGAGCTCTGTGTTTGAAGGCTTCATTATGGGTTTAAAAATCTTGTATCACTTGCTAATAACTTCTCGTTTCTGCATTTATATTTTCAATATCGCTTTGAGAATGATTTTTTTTATTTTATAGAGATTGATTTTGATGATCATTTATAACTAATAGTGCTTTCAATCTTTATTTTATACTTTCTTTATACCTACCATGACTCCCCTATTCTAAACGGGCATATAGGATGCTTGAGAAGTTGCATAAGTCTTTTTATTAGTTAGAGATATAATGCAATATTATTTAGTATGTGCATAGTTAAATTTAATGCCAAACTTGTTATACTCCCCCTTATGTTATAAAAGGATTGTTGGAATCAATTACAATTTCCTATCAATTTGAGTTAATAACATTTGACTTAATGGGTTTTTTTTCATAGCTGACTGCTAGCAATGATACATTATTATTATTTTTGATAATTTAACTTGTTGGGTGGAAGTTAATACTTTTGCTAGTGCATCTGTGACTACTATTAAATACTTCTTCCTCAATTAAATGGTATTCCATCAATCTTATATAAAGTGGATTCTCTCAGATGATAGTTCTGTATTTATAGTTGAGGTACTTCATGTCTTAATGTCTTAGTTAAGGATTTATGAGTGTTTATCATCCACAAATAGATGGTTTAATGAAATAGTTCATTCAGACTTTCAAATGGATAATTGTTAAATATGTGAACTTTCAGTATTTGGATTAAGATGCTATCTCTTTGGTATACATATATCATTAGGGTATAAAGTTTTGTTAGTGCTTCACTATATAAACTCTTATATAATTATAATCCAATATTGCCAACTAAGTTAAGTTTACATTTATGATTCCTATGAGTTATTGATGCTAGGTCCTAATATTAATATTTGATGTGCATTTTTCCATAGATTTGAGTGGAGTTTACTTATAGCATAGTAATCATATGATAAGATTTAGATATACTGTCATTAAAATTTTAGGGGATAAATAGGAATAAAATAGCTATTAAAAGCTCTTTTATCAAACAATTGCCTTTTTTTTTAGTTAAGTTAAGGCAAAAAAGATCAAAAGTGTTACATATGGTATTAGAGCAAATGAAATGGGTTCAATTTCTATTAATTAATAGTTATTTAAAATATAATATACTTTTGAGTATGGTATATTCTTACCCTTAAAACTGAAATTATATATGTCCATTTTTGTAAGACATAGTAACCCCCTAGAGGATTATATGCAGTCTAACTGTACAACTATGATATTAAATATTAATATTAGTGTAGTGGGATTTGGTAGCTATTAAATTGATTTCATCAATATGAACCATTTACTCTTTTATATCATTTAGGGTTTTGAGCTAATTGAATATGCACAATGTTGTAAACCATTTCTATATTCACTATATATAAAGAGAGAGAGAGAAGAGAGAGAATTTAATTTTTTATTTTTAGCTTCATTTTAAATTCAAATTTGCCTTAGTAAATTAAAGAAATAGCCACTATGGCATAAATGTTTTATTAGTACAAGAATTTTGATTGAAGAATAAGTCTAGACTCCATTTTTATATTAGTAAGGCTACTTAAAAGTGACATTTTTTATTGTCTACACATCTTGGAAATATTTTATAAGACCTTAAAATTGACAGAAGCTTCAAAATGTAAAAATTTTAATTTATAAAATATCAATTACAAGCTTTCACCATAAATATCCCAAGTTTGGTGTGAGCTATATTGTATAGTGCACCATAATATAGAGAACATCTATTTACCTTGAAGATTCTTAAATTTCGTTATTGTTGATCACAAAGCCCTAAAAGCCCTAAATCCTAGCAACTTTAAGATTAATTACCATTCTAAGTATTCAATTTTAGCCCAAATATATATTTAAACAGGTATGATGAGCTCGTTGACCACATTTAGACATTAATATTATTACACCTAGTAGTATAAAGGTAAAATATCATTAAAAAAACTTAACTTTGAATAAAATGTAATGTAAAAGGAAGATCTCTCTATGGCAGTACACTTCAGTGACAATCTCCAGAAAATTGATGCTACCAAGAAAATGTCGTCTTGTTGGATGCATTTGATAGGCCATATCCATTCACAAAAACGAAATTAAAAGGTGGCTCGCTCTGTTTGTTTATCACTGTGATAACGGTCTGCTTTATCCAACCGTCCTTATCAACGGTGTTTGCCACCGACGGCTACACTCACGCCAGCTGGCGTGTGCGCTGGAGGCCGTTCGATCCCTAACATATCGACGGCCGCGAGAAAGGACGAATATTCTACGGCATAAAGGGATAGCATTGCACGCCGCCATCGCCACCGGAGATTCACGTGTGCGGCTTCAAGAAATACCGCTTGCGCCAAAATTCTCGACCGCGCGCGCGGCAATGCGGACTCGCTTGGCGCAGCGCCCGGATTTGCCGTCTCAGGGTCAGTGATTCTATCTCTCTTCCTGCTATCTTGCGGATTCTTGTGTGGAGTCGTGGATTTCGGGCTTGATTCCGGCTGGAGGAAGCAGATGTTCTTCGGGAGCGCTGGATTCCTCTCAGCCGGAAGGAAATGCTGGTGTGATTCGTGAGTAGAGCAGAAATTTGCTGGCTGGAAGATTATTTCGGGGAATTAAAGGGTTGAGGGCTTGCTTTCCTATTTGCTCTTCTTTTTTTAGCTTTGCATAGAGTGGATTGTAAGCTCCTCCGGCATCTTGGGCGATGAATGCTGCGAGCATCCTAGAATTGTCTAAACTTTGCTTGTCGCGGACTTCTCCTCAAATGTAGGCTCTGTCTATTGAATTCGTTTTCTCGTATTTGTCTAACCATGTGTTACTCGTTCCAACGCAGCTTGCGAAACAATCGAGCTGCCGCGCTCTTCTCACTGACGAGACGCGGAAGAATTCTTTTCAAAGAGACTCCGAGATGCCACCGTCAGCGATGCAAGATGTTTTTCCCTCGACGCCAGGCAAGGTGAAGATGGAGAGAAACAACTACTTTGGACGAGTTTCCAACAGATGGCATTCTTCCGGGTCGGGGAGGTATTTCTTCTGGATGTTTGTTTCGGTAGCGCTTATGTTCTACGCGTTCTTCCACATATCGGCTCCACCGGCAGTCCAAACAGGATTGGAATCCAGGCACTTTGGGAACAGGGCCTTAGCTTGGGGGGGATCGAAATGGGAGAAGCAAGTCAGACACTCTGCTCGGACCAAGAGAGAAAACGGGATGGTAGTTTTAGTCACAGGCGCTGCTGGCTTCGTCGGCACTCACGTATCGCTGGCTCTCAAGAAACGGGGTGACGGTGTGGTCGGACTGGACAACTTCAACAGCTACTACGACCCTTCACTCAAGCGAGCAAGGCAGGAACTTCTGGAGAAGCAGTCGGTCTTCATCGTCGACGGGGACGTGAACAACTCGGAGCTCCTCGCCAAGCTCTTCAGCATGGTTCCGTTCACTCATGTCATGCACCTGGCGGCGCAGGCGGGTGTCAGATACGCCATGCAAAACCCGGCCTCGTATGTCAACTCCAATATCGCTGGACTGGTGACACTGTTTGAAGCTTGCAAGTCGGCCAATCCACAGCCTTCGATCGTCTGGGCCTCGTCGAGCTCCGTCTATGGGCTCAACTCCAAGGTTCCGTTCTCCGAGGTGGACAGGACCGACCAGCCGGCGAGCTTGTACGCCGCGACGAAGAAAGCTGGCGAAGCCATCGCTCACAGCTACAACCACATATACGGGCTCTCCATCACCGGTTTGAGGTTCTTCACGGTTTATGGACCTTACGGACGCCCGGACATGGCTTACTTCTCCTTCACCAAGGACATCTTACAGGGAAAGCCGATCAACATCTACCAAGGACCGGATCAAACCGACCTCGCCCGCGACTTCACGTACATCGACGACATTGTCAAGGGGTGCTTGGGTGCTCTGGACACGGCGCTTCTCAGCACTGGAACAGGCGGGAAGAAACGAGGCCCGGCTCAGCTCCGAGTCTACAACTTGGGCAACACGTCCCCGGTGACGGTCCCCGAGCTGGTTAGCATCCTGGAGAAGCATCTCAAGGTGAAAGCGAAGAAGAACTTCGTCAAGATGCCGAGAAACGGGGACGTTCCATTCACTCACGCGAATGTGACTCTGGCGAGGAACGAGCTGCGCTACAATCCCAGCACGGATCTCTACACGGGGCTCAAGAAGTTCGTCAAGTGGTACGAGAGCTACTATGGTTTGACGAGCGGCTTGAGCGGTAGCAGGAAGAACAGGGCGATCGAATCGAGCTGATGAAAGGGATCGATTGGTGGTGGTGGTGGTGGTGGTGGTGGAAATAAAACGAGCGAGGAGCTACTACGGTGTTCATAGTGGTCAGGAGAAATTTTTTCTTTCTCTCTTTCTTTCGTTTCCATGGTTTCTAGGATGAGAATTCTTTTCGCTTGTACAGACAGGGAATAACCGGCTGAAGAACATAGAGCCGGTCATATATAATGACGATCATCATCTAATCTCCCTCTCTCTCTCTCTCTCTCTCTCTCTCTCTCTCTCTCTCTCGGATGATATCTTGTCCTCTAGGATAGGCTAGGGCTAGTGGGAGGAGCAATGCACGAGGAGCGATCGAAGGCGCCAGTGCTTGTTCGATTGAAAGGGAAATGCGGCGATGTGCGCTGCGCAGTGAAAGTGAATGGTTGTCAGGAGCGATCGATTGCCGCAGGTTTGATCTAGGGGAATTTCTTGCTTTTTCTTCGGTCACAGATCGTTGGATCGTGACGCGAGGAGTGGTGCCGACACTGTCAGGCAAAGAAAGAGGGCTGGAGCTTTACAGAAGATGCCGAAGGTTTTGGCAATTCTCTTTTTTGGTTGTTTGTGACGAAAGCTATGGATGAATGCAGGAAGAATCATCAGAAGAAGCTATGTACGGTGATTTTCAGTGCATCATCAGGCCACGCTCGTGAGTTCCTCTATGATTTGCTTGTATTGTTTAATCGAGCTTCCTAGTAGTGGAGACCAGATTAGCATGCTTGTCTGTCTCTTTCACGTCTTGCGTTGTTAAGTTGCTAGATCATCTTCAAGTGTTCTGGTGCTTGCAGTCATGTCCTCTTATATCTCCAGTTTGCTAGTTACATCGGAGATATGTCGTCTAGTTTTGCCACCTCGTGCTTCTTTTGCCTGTGAACGAGTGAGAGAACAATGTCTGCAAAGTTTAATGTTTTAGTTGTCCTGTTGCTTGGCTCGTTTCTCGTTCCTAGTGAAGCTCAAGTCCTTGCGACTGATTCGAGCCCTGCATTGCAGAGAATGGAAAAGGATTTTGTCAGCTGGGTGAACTGGATTGGTTCCCTCAAGCATTCCATGTTCGGAAAGACAGCTGGGAACAGGATCAAAGTTGCGAGGACGATTGTGGTGAGCAAGACAATTGGGGAGGGTGACTACACGACGGTTCAAGCGGCTTTGAACTCTATACCTGACTACAATGGCGAGCGCATTGTCATCCAAATCAATCCCGGCTACTACAGGTGATATTTCTTTCAGTTGTTGCTTTCGATTCTCAATTTCATTTGTATCCAGAGAAAAAGTTACGGTTCCAATAACGAAGCCTTACATTACACTTCAGGGCTGTGGAGCGTGGCTTACCATCATCGACTGGAATGATACAGCAAGCAGTCCTGGTCCTGGCGGACAGCCGTTGGGAACCTTTGAGAGTGCAACAGTTGGGATTTACGCGTCGTTTTTCATTGCTAAGAACATTACGTTTAAGGTAATCGTCGTGTTCATGGCTCGATCTTTCATGGCTTCGGATTTTGCAGAATTCTGCTGTGTTTTTTCCTGGAGCACCCGGGAAACAAGCTGTTGCTCTTAGAATTTCTGGTGACACAGCTGCTTTTTATGGTTGTCATTTCTTGGGATCCCAAGACACTCTATACGATCACAGTGGCCGTCACTACTTCAGAGAGTGCTACATTGAGGGATCTATAGATTTCATATTCGGAGATGGCCATTCATATTACTACGTAAGTGTTACTGTTGTTCTCGAGCAATTTTCTCAACCCGCTTTTTTCAGAAATCTCATCTACACGCTGCTGCTGAGAATTGTGGTGGAATTGGTGCATTAGCAGCCCAAAAGCGAACCAACCAAAGCGAACGAACTGGTTTTTCTTTTGTGAACTGCAGGGTCACCGGTTCTGGAACAATCTTTCTAGGACGAGCTTGGGGTGACTTCTCTCGGGTTGTTTATGCATTTACGTACATGGATAACATAGTTGTCCCGGAGGGTTGGGACAACTGGGGAGACCCCAATAAAGAGCAGTAAGTTGTTCCTCTCCAGTTTTCTCGATTCTGATAAATTGCTTGCCCCTCAGCACTGTGTTTTTTGGGCAGTACAAGTGCTCGGGACCAGGAGCGAATCATGCAGGACGTGTAGCGTGGTCTCACGAGCTCACACCGGGACAGGCACAACCTTTTCTAGATCCAAGCTTCATTGATGGCTCTCAGTGGCTCCCAACTTAGAGAGGTACGGTATTTTGAATTTTAATCTCGTAGCAAAGTCTCACTTCAGTTGTCTTTGTAGACAGAGCTGGACGTGTATATAATTTATAGTTGAAGGAAAAGCATTTGCTGCTTTGCGCACGATTGCTTGTCATAGTTTGCGACATTTTCTTACTTTTCTAATGCCTGGGCCTGTAGTATCTTCCAATCTGTTCGGCTGATTTACTCTTTCTGCATCCACAGCGAACTCTCGTAAGTATCCTATTCATATCCGATTCCAATCCACAGGGCTCCGTGCATTTTTCGAGCTGGAAAATCAGATTACTTGCAACTTGGTTGATCCAGGTACCGTGAAAGTTTGCCAGCAAGCGAAGTCTTTAAATCTCGTGCTAGAAGCTTGCTTATCTTGGTTGCAGTCAGCAGTGAGAGATACAAATCCGTCTGCACGGCGGAGATTTGCTTCGATGTCGATGGAATAGAAATTCCAGTGAAACTTTGTGAGAGACGTCGTCTTCTCCAGACGGGCGGGCATTTATTTCGTCCGGGCGATGCCTTCTTCGGCAGCGGTGCCTGTGGGATCCAAAGAAGAGCGACTACAAAGTACATAGACCGGTGGACAGTAAGCGAGTTACGCGGTGCAACCACTCAGAGTTAATGGTCCATGGACGACATTCCGTGAAAGCAGTGAACATTTATGGATCCAACAACCAAGCTTTGACGAGCGGTTCGTGGTTCGTTCTTCTTTCCTTCCTTTTTTTACTTCGTTCTTTGAGTTTGTTTATTTTATTTTTTTCGTTTTCGTTTTTGTTTTTTTTTTTGGTTTTGCTTGCTGCTACATATTTGATTCTGATGTCTCTGTTCATTATAGTTATTGTTTTCAGCTTCTTCTGCATGGCATTTGTGAGGGAACGCAGCACTCAACCAGTTGCTGCTGCCAAGGGAGCACAGCACAATCTGTGTTGATAGCGAAGGCTCCTTTTCTTGAGGTATTCTTTTCTTTTTCCGAGCATTAAACTCCTGATCTTTGCAAGCAATCAGGTACAATAATTTCGCGTGCCCAGCCATTTTCTATGCCTCCATTTCATCAGGTAAGCAAGAAGAGAAAGAGAGAGCAAAAAAAAAAGAGAGAGAAAAACTTTCGGAAAGATCCATCAAGCAAAGCTCTCTTTCGTTTGCAGCAAACACAGGCTGTCTCTCTCGCTCGATCAACTTGTCAAGATGGGTGGAAAATAAAAAAGGAAAGAGCTTTTGCTCGCATGGCCCTCCCGTGACGCCGAGATCTATTAAAATCCTCACGTTTTGAGCTTCAAGGGAGGTGGCGTAGCAATCCACATTACTTACATCGCTCTTTTCCCTCCCTCTTTCTTCGGTGAGTTTTTTTGGGGAGTTTTCAATGTGTAGTAGCGTTGTTTTCGTGCCGCCGTATATTCCCCTCTCGCTCTCTCCTTTTTTGGCTTTCCACCGCCTTTTAAGTTCGAACAAACACTCACTAGAAGCCCGAGACGAGAATCTTTGAATCATCGTACTTAAGGAAAGTCCTGGTGAAGCTTTTCTAGCTTTGCCTTTGGGTCGTTCTCAATCCACACAATTCCAATAGAACGACATGGTTTCTCCATATCAGATAAGAGAAACTTTTCTTTCTGATCGATACAAACAGGTATGATTTTGAAAATAATTAGTCAAAGTTGGCGTATTAGTGGAAGAAAAAAATTCATGGGAAAAATACAAACTCGTACGTTTTCTGTCAACCTTTTAGGCCTATAAACAATGGGTTTAAACCTAACCGGCTATAACAAGCGCGGCATTTTTCCATTCTTTCTTTCCCTCCTCTCCCAAAATTCTTTCCCACCTAGCCGATAGCTCCGGCCCATAGCTCCGGCCATGGCTGCCAGGGATGCCTCCTCCTTCCTCGCCGCCTTGTTCCTCCTCTCTCGCGGCTCGCGACGCATCTCCATTCTCGTCTTGTCAACCTTAATCCTTTCGCATCCTCGCGGCGCCGCGGCGACGAGAAATCTCCTCCAATCCTTCAGCACCGAGGGGCATCTGGCCGCGCGGATTCTCGTCGTGGATCAGAGCGGGAATGGCGATTTCGTGACTGTCCAGGACGCAGTGAACGCGATCCCGGACGGGAACGATCAGAGAGTGACGATACGAATTGGTCCGGGAATCTACTGGTAAGGATCAGCATTCTCTCCTCCCTGGCTCTCGCTCTCTTTCTTTCTTCCTCCTCGATTGCTCTGTTCTTGGGAATTTCCTCTTCTTGCCTCGATCGATCAATCTCAACGACTTCTCGCGATCCCAGTGACAATCTTGGCCGATAATTCCCGCCAGCGATCCATTCTTGCCGATTCTTGGCGCTCACGGGTCCCAGATTTCGCACGGCAGCGTAGAATATTTCCATGAAACGGGGAAGAAATTTTGGCATCGATGCAAAGCACACCCCGCCGCAAAATCCAAGCGCCAACGATCCCTTGCGTCGATGTCACGCGCAATGCACCGCGATCGGCCGCTTCCCGCAGCTCCAATTGCGGGCAAAACGATCGATCACCATCGTCGCAAGGATCTTCAAACGGCGAATCTTGGGCGGCATCTTCGCGCTGCCGGTTTATTCGCGCGAATCTCCGCATCTCCGTGACCGTCAGTCAGATAGGGCGGTCAGTATGGCCAGTAGAGAAGAGAATTTTCTTTTCTTTCTCTCTTCCAGCCATGGCGCTCTTCTCGTGATGATCTGATGAGACATTCTTTCTTATCATTTTCTTGCCTTTGTTTCTTCCCCTTTGCTTCTTCCAGGCGTCTCATTGTCTGTGGGTTTGTTTTTTCGGTTCCAGGGAGAAAGTGGTGGTTCCAGCTACGAAGCCGTTCTTAACTTTCCAGGGCGCTGGGATTGATCGTAGCCTCATCGTCTGGAATTCCACCGCCAGCGACCTCGGCCCCGATGGACAGCCGCTTACGGCCTATAGAACCGCGTCAGTGACGATCGTAGGGGCGAATTTCATAGCCAGAGACATCAGTTTTCAGGTACTTCCACTCTTTTTTGTCTCCTTTTCTTTGTGCGTGAATTGTGTGTGCGTGTTTGCGTGTGCGTGACCTTTGCGTGGTTTCTATCTGTCAATCGATTTATAAGCTCTTGGCTCACACAAAAATGGTTTTTTTTTTGTTCTTGTGATAGAACACTGCACCTCCACCACCACCCGGTGTCAATGGACGTCAAGCAGCGGCTTTCCGGATCTCTGGCGACATGGCTGCATTCTACAACTGTGGCTTTTACGGCGCGCAGGACACGCTCTGCGACGATGTCGGACGCCACTACTTCAAAGGTTGCTTCATCCAAGGCTCCATCGATTTCATCTTTGGCAATGGCCGCTCGCTCTACGAGGTGAGCATCAAAACTTTCCGCCTTCCTTTCCGTGTTTTTTAATGCCGGGAGTGCTGCAGCAATGCGAGCTTCACTCCATAGCGGATTCTTACGGCTCCGTAGCAGCACAAGATCGGCAGAGCCAAACGGAAAACACAGGATTCTCGTTCGTCAACTGCAAAGTTACCGGAACCGGGATTTTGTATCTCGGACGAGCAATGGGACCGTACTCCCGCATTGTCTACTCGAACAGCTACT
Organism: Selaginella moellendorffii; assembly: GCF_000143415.4. Classification (NCBI taxonomy): domain Eukaryota; kingdom Viridiplantae; phylum Streptophyta; class Lycopodiopsida; order Selaginellales; family Selaginellaceae; genus Selaginella; species Selaginella moellendorffii. The sequence goes on along the minus strand of NW_003314266.1, from coordinate 1,275,873 downwards.
TCGACAATATAATCGATGTACGTGGCTGGGACGATTGGGATCACGACGCATCCAGAGACAGGTAAAAAGAGGATCTTTCTCTTCTTTTTTGTAAAAATCTTAACTTCCTCTTCTGTAGAACTGTCTCGTTTGGACAATACAAATGCTATGGTCCCGGAGCCACTTCTTCGCTGAGAGTGCCGTGGGCTCGCGAGCTCTCAGACATGGAGGTAACTCCATTTCTTTCGCTCAGCTTTGTCGATGGCACGCAATGGCTTCCTTCGACGTGATCGAGCTCTCTCCTCGAGAGCCCCACAGTAAGGACAGGTTTTACACTCCAAAAGAAGCAATACAGGCGAGATACGAAAGAAAAGGCGAGCGAGATTATAGTGTACTATAGAGCCATTCTTTTCGTCTCAAAGTTTTATTGTTTGTGAAGCACAGATTAAAAAGCTTCCTTGGAAGCTGAGCGAGCAAACAAAGCAAGCCTCGGAATTTCGAGAGCTCGATCAAATCAAAAGCTATCGAAGAATCTAGTTTTTATCATGAAGTATACTTAGCACTCTCTTTGAGCTATGGCGATGAGAGATCTTTGCAAATCATGAATCTCATCTGAGAAGAATACTTTAGCACTCTCTTGGAGCTATGGCGATGAGAGATCTTTGCAAATCAAACCCAATTCGAAAGGTCTGCTGCTGGACGTTGCCAATGACCGAGATGGGCATGGAAGACGGCGCGAAAGCCAGGCAAAACGTCCCGGAGCGATCCACCGGGATGAGAATATTCCCGCCGGGCAGCACCATGTCCACGTCATTGTCGAAGTGGAGCACCAGCGATGGGATCTGGACCGTCGGCAACCCCTGGAAATTGAAACACGTGTCGAGCAGGTAGACCCCGGGCGCCGGCGGTAGGTTCCGCGACGCCGCGCGGTACGCGTCGCGCAGCACGGCGTAGGCCGCCGGCACGACGCGCGTCACGGAGGTGCCCGAGTCGAGGATGGCGCCGCCGGTGCCGTTGCCCGTGAGCGCAAACTGCGCGGGCGGTATGGGCAGCGCGGTACCGCCGACGCTGATCCCAGTGAGGATGGCGTAGTAGAACGTGTCGATTCTAGGGTTCTTGAGCAGCGGCGTGAATCTGGCGGCGAAGGGTATGGCGGTGCGCCCGAAGATGAGCGGCGACGAGCGCGATTGGAGCTGGCTGTAGCGATCCACCAGGCAATAGGAGAATGCGGGGCCGATGGAGGCCGCGATCTGGGAGAAGAAGGAGAGCGTGCCGCCGCCCATCCCCAGGAGCCCCGCCTCGCCGCGGAAGAGGCCCGAGTTGCTATGGCCGCATCCAAACGCGATATTTCGCATCGCGGTGCTGGAATTCGGCCCCAGGTAGAAGGATTCTATGCCAAGATCGCCGCTGCTAGCGGAGCTATCGCCATAGACGACGCGGTAGCTACATCCCATGCCTTGGCAGGCGCTGTAATCCAGCGCCTGGCACAGCGCCGAGCCGCAGTAGACGCGGCGGTAGCTCGACGAATTGGAGGGATCGTAGATTGGATCGACCTGAGAGTAGCAGGAAGAACAGGGCGCGCACTGGATCCAGGTGACATCGCTGCCGGTGTCGAGCTCCAGGTAGTAGGATCTCTGCGGGCTTCCAATTCCCATCCTCGCGAAGTATTCGCCGCTGCCCAGGCTCAATCCCGAGGAGACCTGGGCGGTCTGGAGGAGCGATCGTCCGCGGCGGTGGCGATGATCGCTCGACTGGATGCGGTGGTGGATCCAGCGGAGGCGAGCCTCGTCCCGCTCCATTGCGGCGTGGATGTCGTGGAGAGGATCGTGATGATGGGGATCGCCATTGCGCCGGGAGCTCCGGTGGAGGATCTCGATGGCGAGCTCCTCCTCGTTTTCTTGAAGCTCGTGATCTTGGCGCTGGGGGCGCGGATTTGCAGCCGCCGGGGCAGTGGCACGCGATGCGAATGGCGGGAAAGATAAAATTTTAAAATGCCCGGGGGTAAAGGTGATGAGCTCGTTGTGTTCTTTGTGACCGCCTTCTAACTCGTGGGATTGGCGCAGCGAGAGCAAGGTGGCGAAGAGGATCAACACGAAGATTTTCATCGGGGATCTGGATCGAAGAACAAGAACACATGAAGGCGCTTTAAACCTTTGATAGCTTTGCTTTGCTCCATTGGCATTTTGTTCTTTTGCTTTTGGGCTTTGTCCTTCTCACAGCCGTTTTCTCCCCGATGCACTGCAATGGGCTTTGGTATAAGCGACCTCGCGTCCAAGCGTTTTACACGAATGCGGGGATTTTATTTCGTGATTCTCGAGTTACAAAGTTAGCACCAACAAATCACCGGTAAACCGCGAAATTTGGTTTCCTTCCCAAGTATTTACGGATCTGGCAGAGATTTTTATTGTTCTTGACAGTTTCTTCCTTTTCCTTTTCTGAAGGTGTCGCACAAAAGAATTGGGAATCAAATTTTGTACAGACGAGCCAGGTTTTCTTCCTCGTTGTTTGCTATAGTTCACGTAACCATTGTACGCCGTCAATGAAGTTTACTTGCAGGAAAGGCCTGGCTTCCTCGTCCGTGAGCTCGTGAGACCACCGAACACGGCCTAGTTCGTTAGCTCCCGGTCCGAAACACTTGTACTGACCATAATAAACTGTCCTGTTCGTTGATGTAGGTGACAAGAGTGAGAAAAAGATAGAAAATCTCGCGAGAACTTACTGCTGCCTGCTCGCGACGCCCCAATCATTCCACCCCTCGGAGACAACGTTGCTGTCCATGTAGGTGAAGAGATAGACGACTCGAGAGTAAGCTCCCCAAGCTCGTCCTAAGAAAATGGTGCCACTTCCTGTCACTGTGCAGGCAATAAATATGAAGCCAGAGTTCTCGCGAGGGTCTCCCCTGTTCTGAGCGGTGACTGAGCCAAAGCTGTCGGCGATGGCGTGGAGCTCACAGGCCTGTACATGAGAAAAGAAAAAGATCAGGTAGACAAAGAAAAAGAGAGAAAGGCGACTAACAGTTCTCCAGTTTCTCGCAAGAATTGTTCTATTCTACCTTGAAGACGGACTTCGCATGGCCGAAGATAAAGTCAATGGAGCCTTCGATGTAGCAGTCCCGGAAGTAGTGACGTCCCTCGTAATCGAAGAGCGTGTCCTGGGCGCCATAGAAGCCACACGAGTAGAAGGCAGCCATGTCGCCGGCGACCAAAACAGCCACCGCTTGGCGATTGAAAGCTCCCGGTGGCGGCCGTGGTGCATTGTTCTGCGAGCGAACAGTCAGGCCTCTTTTCCAAAAGAGGAGAATGAATTCTATGGAAGAAACATGAGGCTCTCCTTTCGATCGATCGAAGAAAGCGAGATTGAGAAAAGCGAGGAAAAGCTTACCCTGAAGCTGATGTACTTGGCGATGAAATTCGGAGCAAAGGCGCTGAAAGTAGCGCTGTTGGCAGTCCCGAAAGTGCTGGCCGAGTCGCTCCAGGAGATGGTGGTGAAATCTCTCCCGGCACCTTGGAGAAGAATGTAAGGCTTCATGTATGGAATCGTGATCTTCTCCCTATAAAACAAAGATTTTTTTTTTCTCTGTTTTTCTTGGACAAGCTCCTATGATACTTACTGGTAAACTCCAGCTCCAACTTGGATGATCACCCAATGCTGGTTCCCAACCGGGACGGCATCGATTGCTGCTTGGATGGACCTGAAAACTCCCGCCGTCTGCGACGATAGGAGGGAGCTTTGGTCGACCACCAAGAACTTGAGCAGCCCATCGCCGCCGATTGCTCTCGGGATGAAATCGTCGCCGCCCTGCTGCTCCGCCGGGTGGATCTTGCTCCTCCGCGTCATCCCCTGCCACTGCGAAGGAATGGAGGCGTTCCTCCACGAATCGACGCTCGCGACCAGGAGAAGAGCCATCGCCAGGAACACGAGCATTGCTATGCTAGAGGAGAGAAAAGGAGCTGGATTGCTATGCTCTAAGGGAGGAGAACGAAATCAAACAAGGAAAACTGGGAAAAGAAAGAAAAGTGGCTGTAAATTTTTTCTTGTTTGCTGCTGGAATTGAAGTTCTCCTGCGGCGAGGCATCAACCACCATGTTTGGACAGAATCTCTTTTGCTTTTGTTGCATGGATTTCACGAGAGAGCAGCAGGCGGAGCGAGGATTTGGGCAGAGCATTGCTCGTTTCTTTTGCAAAAAGTTGGACCCCCCAACCAAAAAAGTCATATGACATCCCTCGAGATGGACACCTTCCCCGAGTCCGGAAGGAATGCCTCTCTCTCTCTCTCTCTCTCTCTCTCAATATTGACTCCCGCCTTTTGACACATACAAAATTGTTCAAAGCTCTTACTGAAAGCAACTTCTTGGTAGATATAAAGGTATGGAAAAGCATGGAATGCATATTTTTATAAAGAAAGGGTTCGTTATCAAAAAGGTGACGAGGTCATCTCTGTGCTCTACTAAAAGCTCTCCCCATGCTTCCATTACACCTGAAGTAGCTTCCTGCAACATCTGATCTGATCGGTACTTTTTCTCTAATCTCTCTCTTAAGATGTTTATTAAAATAACCCTTTTCTAGACATTTTGGTCTTGCGGATAAACTTCTATACTGGTACATGGCGAGAGAGAGCAAGCATTGACCAAGGGTTTAAACCCTGAGTCAATGCTTGCTCTCTTGTTGCGTATCACTATAGAAGTTTCAAAGAGCTACTTTTGTATTTCACGATGTAGTTGTTGCAGAAAAACATGCTCATCACTATAGATGAAGAGAGCAACCACATTCAAAGTTCTTGCCTGTTATTGCATTCTTGCCTAGGTCCAATTTGAGACTCACTCTTGCAAATAACAATAACACAAAAAGTAATTAGTGCAGCCATGAAAAAAAAAATGGAGCTTAAAAAATGCATGGGAGCTTAGGGGAAAAAAGTATTCAAAATATGCTGAAATTAGAAATAATTTACTGCTCATTGCATGCAACAATGTTTGGTTTGTTTAATAGTAGTGTCGTTCTTGTTTAGTAATATTGAAATAATCCAATAAAACATGTTTATAAATTATATATCAAGATTAATCTATTATATATCAACTGTTAGATAGATGGTAGAATAAACAAGAATATACTGGGAAGTGTTTAGGAAAGTTTAGAAATTTTAAACATATAAAATACAAGATTAATATAAATGAATAATAGGTAGAATATCCTATAATATCCAAGCCTATTCTAGATATATCCTTTACAGGTTTGCTTAAGCAAACAAAAAATTGAAAATGAGTAATTATTTTTGTGTTAATTTTAACTAAACTAACATCTTTTTATTAGTGTAAGAAAAACAAAATTTAATAATTTTTAAAAATATTAAAATTTATAGAAACCAAAAATAGATTAAGTTTATGGATAATCTCAGAATATGCTTAGAGTTATGTTGTAATTTTTAAAATCTCAAAATAAAGGGCAGGGAGTTATTTACATATATATAATTAAAAATTAAAAATTTAGTTACTCAATATATTTAGAAAAACTATTATTAGGTGTACTCTTTAGTAACTATAAATATTAGAAAATATATAGATTTCTTTTTCATGTATAAGTAAAATAAAGTATATATTTTTTATAATTAATACATGAACAATGATAATAATTATATTTAATATACAAATATTGATATAAAACAATTAGTGGTAAAATGAGAATCATAAATTTCAAAAAAGTAAAAAGGGCTTCAAGAAGATAATATAAGATATATTTTATTTTCAAAAATTTGTCATTGAATGCAGTAACACTTGGTTTGCTTAAAAGTACTGTTTATTATTTAAACCAATTGATAAATTAGAAATTTATGATTAGAAACATATTTATATTTTATAGATAGATGGTAGAATAAACTAGAATATACTAGAAAGTGTTTAGGAAATTTTATAAATTATAAATACAAGATTAATATAAATGAATAAGAACTGTCTTAGATAGTAGAATATCCACTTTATAGTTTAAGAGTATATACAAAATATTCAAGCATATTCTAGATATATCCAGTACTGGGTTTGCTTAAGAAAAAAAATTATATAAAAATGCTTTGTGAATACTCATTACAGCTTGTTTTTACAGAAAAAATTTAGGACATACCTTTTAAAGTACACCAAAATTCATTTGATAACACTTCAGTGTTCTAGACCTGGATTCTCCAAGGACCTGAATACCATATGAAGGTCAAGTTTGCCTATTGCCAAATATATCAAAACATTGTAATCAATATTAAAACATAACTGAAATATTATGGATTTCTTAGATTTAATTTCAACTTTGAACTACATTTTTTTTTTCATGAATTTTAAATGGAAAGAGAAGCTTTCTAACATCCTTTACTTTTATCAGTATCAAATAACCTTAAATGAACTTGAAAGAGTCTTTGATGCTCATTAGCACATTGTTGACATTCCAGCAGATCATGAAGCATGAGGAACAGAATGACAATTACATGGATTGGAGTTCGGTCACTAGTAGCCACCTTAAAACATCTTTTCAGGCTGAGAATCACCTTGACCTGGCAAACTCTCACTCCTGAAAACATCCACTTCCAAGGCTATTTCCTTTGGGATTCCAGCAATTCCTTGCCCACCAAGTTCTTGGAGTAGAGGTTCTTTAGGTAGTCTCTAAACACGCAAGGGTTGTAGGCTGCTGGATGCTCCGTGTCTACAAACTTGGGAATCGGAGATACTCTAACGTCGGAAGCTGGATCGTAGAAGAGCCCGACTGATACCCGAGCTTTATCGGCATTTACGATCGCTCTGTGCTCGACGCTCTTGAGCTTCCCATTGCTATAAATCTGTCCCAAAAGACGAAAAGCACACATATCAACCATTCTACAAGTTATTTGCTAGCTTGCCTGAAGCTGGTCGCCAATGTTGATAACAAGAGCACCAGGAACCGACCTGACCGTCTTCCACTTCTCCTGGACCTTCACTTGGAGTCCGACGATATCACTGTCCTGCAAGAGAATCGTGAGACCACCAACATCGGAGTGACTACGCAGTCCAATTGCAAGCTCAGGACTCGGGCAAGGAGGATAATAATTAAGCCGCAGCGCCACGTTGTGCTCACCAAACTCCCCCTCCAAATAGTCCGGGCCTAAGCCGAGACCCTCAGACAATGCTCGCAGGAGATGGCGGGCCAGAAACTTGGCTTGATCCACAAATTCCCCAGCAATCAACCTGGACGATCCATGAAAACTTAGAGAAAACCAGGCAAGAGAATTGGATGAACCAAGTCTAGCACTTAGACTTACTCGTAAGAGCTTGGTTTGGTCGGCCATGGATGTGGCTGATCCTGGCGCTCCGGTAGAAATCGATGCAAAAGATTGTCTTGCCAGTCTAGAAACACCTCCTTGAGCGGATTGACGCTCGTGCCGTACCTCACGGCGGCGTCTATGTCCGTACTATAGGAGACCATCTTCTCCGCGAGCGGCAGCTGGAAGAATTCGTGAGCCACGGCGAGCATCCGCCGCGTGAGATCACTGCCGATGCCGTGATTGATAACCTAGATCCAGTTCCTTGAGACGATTCCATACGCGGCACAGTTTCTTACCTGGAAGAAGCCCCATCTCTCGCTCGCATCCAGCAGCTCGGCGATTACGTCCTCCTTGCTGCGATCGGATGAAGTAGGCTTGGAATCCAGCAGCGGGGAGACATCGATCACCGGGATTTCGTCGGCGTGGAGCGCCAGATCTTGAGGAGAGAGCCTCTGATCGAGGGGCTTGACATAGAAATCTGGGACCCTGTCTATGCCGCTATCGACGAGCGCCTTGGCACCGTCTAGCTTGTTCCATCCAGCGGCCATAGCCACGCAATTTAAAATAAAAGAGAATCTATCAAGATGCTTCTTAAGTGAAAATCAAATGGACGGCTTCGATTGAAAGTCCTTACAAATGGGCGGGAGAGATTACGTCTCTGCCCTAAATATTTTGGAATATGGCTGGAGCGGGAGAGCAGCGAAGCTAGGCCGGCGAGCTCTTCGATCGATCGCCGCGAAGATTCCGACTCCGACCAAGGTGATGAAGATCGCCGCAAGAATTCCAAGTCCTGGATGCGGAAATGGTAAGAAGCCGCTCGATCAGTGCTTCTTTTTTTCTTTTCACAGGCTCGATTGCCCGCTGGATCAAGGTCTCAAGGACGCACTGAGGAGAGATCTGGAGGAAACCTGCGAAGAGAATGGTAGGGTCGATCTCGAAATATTTCAAAGCTTCGATCCATTCAAATTCTCTGTGGCAGTGGATCCGGATGTGATCTCGGACGTCGAGGACGAATGGGTCGATTGTGACGAGACGGTGTTTGGAAGCCAGCTCGTCAAGAACCCGTTCGAAGATCTCGATGTCGAAGAGATCAGTACAAGCCTTCCAAATGCAAACTATGTCAAGGTTTGCTTCTTAACTGTCTTTCGCAAAATTTTCACTCCAGGCTGTGTTGTCCCAGGCTTGCATGGTTTACGCGACCGACGAGACCTTGAAGCTCGAGGAGGATCGCAATTAGAGCCGATCACGTCCCCAAAGGTTGATGGAGTTTCTTTGAAAGGATATGAGTTACAGGCTTGTTTTTTTCTTTTACCAGATCGTCCTTGTTGATTCTTCAGTCGGAGCACAAGGTCTTAAGTAAAAACATTCGCATTCTTCCCAATGTAAACGAATATAATGATTGAAGGAAGTGCTATGTCTGGTTGGTTCTGCTTGAGCTCTATGGCTGCACATCGACGATTTATTTGATACCACATATACTTAAAAAAAAAAAAAAGAAGTAAAATCCAGATAAAAATCAATTTCTATCAAGCATTAAAATACCATCCATGCCTCTCAATGTTACAATTAGAAATGCCCTGCAACAGACCAGCATTGCATTGACACAACTAAACACAGCTAAATGAATCCTAACTTTGCATTAAGTAAAAATTATTTGAGATTTTATCAAGCTATGCCTTTAATTCTTCATGATTTATTTATTACATCCTCAACAATTGGACACCAAGATGGGATCTATGCCATCTTATGAGACTCCATCCTTGCAGCTCATTACCTCATTGTTATTTTAAAAAATACAAATAATTGTGAAAACATGACTCACAAATTAATGCTATTTAAATAAATAATAATATGAGTTGGTACTACTAAACTCTTTTTACAAAAACTAAGTATTATAATCCATTTAATTATCTTATTTAAACGTGTGTTTTTTTTTACCTTCATTGACTTTTTGGCCAAGCTCTTTATTTATATATATGAAGCTTATATTTTTATTATTACTACCAAGATGGTTCTTAAAACAATTCTTGTCTTGAATTTAGAATTATTTAAAATGTTAAATATTTTGAAACTAAATCTGAGATGTAGTTCCTAAAAATTAAAAGCTAATCATTAAAATTTTAATATATAAAGAGTCTTTTTATTTTGATTTATTTATATATATATATATATATTATAAACACAATTATACCAATCTATATATCTATAAAGTTTTAGTGTTTTCACTATTAATTTACAAGTTAAACATCAAAGAATACATTTTTATTTAACAGTGTGAGTGCATGGAATATGAAAAGGGAATATAGAAATGTGCATATTAATTAGCCCAAAAACCCTAGCTTATATACAGGAGCGAGTGGTCCGGATTGAAACCAATCCGACGGCTACCAAAATCCCACTACGCTAATATTAGTATACGGCATCGTAGCCATACACTTGGCCCTCACATCATCCCCTCCTCTCGGAATAATGGAAGGCCGTCAGGGTTCTCTTGTAGATGGGCCGGGATCTGGAGGAACGTCAGGAGGAGGCATTGGTGGATCTGTAGACGGTATTACCTACTCTTGATCCCTTTGTATGAAGCGTTTTAACCGCTGCACATGCACAATCTCCAGAGGATCGGCCTGCTGAACGTCATGCCGAACCTCATAAACTTGTGGTCCAACTTGCCGTAACACCCGATACGGTCCTTTCCACTGCGCAAGGAGCCCCTTAGATAAACCACGTACCGCAAGATGGGGAAAACGAACTAACACCAAATCATCCACTTTGTACTCCGCAGGTGGACGATGATGGGAATTGTAGCGCCGTTGTTGTCCCACTTGTACGCGGCCTAAGTGTTCAGCAAACTCTGCTCGGACAAGTGGAAGAATGCTTGTCAAATATTGATCCCATGACCTAGTATCAGGAGCTCGTGGCAATCGCAAAGGTAAACCCAGCTCTGTTGGTAATATTGGATCATGACCATATAGAAGTTTATATGGTGAAGCACCAACAGAACTGCACCCCTGTGACATAGGCATACCAAAGAGACGGCAAATAACTATCCCAATCCGAATGCTGAAAGCTCACATACTTCGCAATCATCCCTTTGAATGTCCAAACGAGCCGTTCCACCAAACCGTCTGATTGTGGATGATAAACACTCGTAAAAGTGTGGCGTATCCCCAACTGAGATGTCAAAACATGAAATACCTCAGCCATAAATGCGGGACCATTATCCGAAAGAATCCGCTCTGGACCAGATGAAAGATGACGTTGATGACTTCAGCAACGCTCGCAATGGTGTAGTGCGATCGGAAAGATGATCCACAAAACGACCAAGATACTGCACCTTACCCAAAAAGCGCTGCACATCATTCACACACTTCGGACTAGGGAACTTTAGAACAGCCACAAGTTTGTCAGGATCAACTTGCAAACCCTCACGAAAAATACGGTACCCAAGATAAGTTGTGTCCTTGGACCCAAACACGCACTTTGACCGCTTCAGCTTTAAACTAACGTCGCGTAGCCGATCCAACACTTTACAAACATCACGAACGTGCTCCTCCCATGTCCCCTCCGAGTGGATCAAAACATCATCAATGAAGTCAGACGTCACCTCCGGCATATCGCAAAGAACCTCGTCCATCATCCGTTGAAAAGTTGCTGGAGCATTGTTTAAACCAAACGGCATCACCAAAAACTCGTACAAACCAAATGGTGTACGAAAAGCAGTCTTAGGAATATCGTCTTCGGCCATCGGTACTTGCCAATACCCAGAAGCAAGATCTAGCTTGGTGAACCAACGACTTCGCCCCAAACGATCCAAGAGATCAGCAGTGTGAGGAAGAGGGTACACGTTCGGGATCATCACTTCATTTAACGGACGATAGTCAATGCAGAAACGAATACTCCCATCAGGCTTCGTCACAAGATGAGGTTCACATGCCCAAGGACTCCACGACTTCCAAATAACACCCTTCTCCAACATCTCCTTGACGTTTGCACGTAAAATCTTGATCTCCTTGGGTGACCGACGACGAACAGGAACCTTGATTGGACGAGCATCCCCGGTTGGAATGGGATGACGTGTGGCAGTCTTGGCCCCAGACGATAGGTCAAATTCAAAGAGATCAGAATACTCCTTCATGAGCTGGTCAACAGCTGCAACACAAAGATCATCAGAGGGATCAGAAAAGGGAAGAGTAGAACAAGATGGAAACACAAGAGGAAACAGTGGGGGAACAAAAGTAATGGAAGCAAAGGTAGAAGTAAAGGGACGAAGAGGTGAGAGGAATGGATGAAACATAAAGAAGTATAAGACAAGGGGGAGAAGCCTCAAAGTCACACTTGGCATGATTGCGCTGCAACCAATCCATACCAAGAATGAGGTCAAAAGCTTGACTCGGCACCACCCGCAACGACTGCAACTCAAGCTCGAGATCGCCCACACGCACAACCAGGTCCGCCTCATCTCGTGCACATGCATGTGTACGGCCGTTGCCATAAAGAATGAAAACTGGATCCGCCGCATGACGCAAGTGTAGATGACAACGTGTGGCAACAAGTCGAGCAATAGAAGATAAACTCAAACCTGTATCAACCAACACGGAGAGAAGAATAGGAGACCTCTTGTTATAAAAACGAGCTTGGAAAGTAAACACTGGATGAACCGGTGCTGAGTGAACCCCTTGATGATACTCCCGAAAGAAAGATGGAGGGGTCACTAATTTATTCGTGCAAGGTCCCTCCATTACTCGCGCAACTCCTCGTTTCCCGAATGCACCTCGGTATCCAAACCTTCCACCGCAGCAGCACCAATGGGACGTTGCTAACGCCAAGGTCTCCACCCAAGAAATGGAGGTCGCCAATCCGGAAAGCGCCGATAACGCCGATAAGTATGACCAACTTCATCACACGCCCAGCAACGAATATCACGGCCACGACCACGTCCTTGCCCTTGTCCTTGGACTCGAGTAGCAGCAGCATCAACTTCCATGGGAACAGGACCATCACTCATAGGAAGTGGAGCTGAAGGACGTGTAGCAAGAAGTGGAAGAGGCGACGTCTCATAACATTGTGCCAAGCGAAGAGCATCGTCAAGAGTGGCAGGAGCAAGTGCATGCACAAGTCCGACAAGATCTTGACGAAGTGTTAGCCACAACATTCCTAGCTTGATCCGCTCCGACATATTTGGCTCCGCACGAAGCAAAAGTCTTCGGAAACGAATGCTAAATTGCATCACCGACTCAGATGGCCCTTGGCGAAGACAATGCAATTGTTGGAAGGCATCATCACAATCATCGACGTGGCCGAAGGTGCGTTTGAAGACATCCGGAAGAACACTCCAATCGCCACGAGTGGCTGCGCTCAATCCATTGTACCACTGCAAAGCCGTCCCTTGGAGACATATGGGGAACTCACGCAAACGTCGAGCATCATCCCAAGAATGATATGTGGCAATCACCGTGAAGTGATCAAACCAATGGTACACATCATCCCCAGGATTCCCACGAAAGAACTCCGGCCGAACGCGAGGATTGGCACCAAAAGCAGGAGGAGTTGTACCATGTGCCATGAACGCCGCCATCAACTGAGTTTGGTTGTTCAATTGCAAGCGCATAACATCAAGCAATTGAACCAACTGCTGCTCTAGAGTCAAAGGAGGAGATTGCGGATCGGCCATGAAGATGAATGAAAAAGAAAGAGCAAAAGAAGAGAAATGACAAAAGGCTGGAAAGAAATGGTAGATCTAGACAATGCAAAAAGTTAGATTTAAACCAAAATCCTGAAAGGAAAGAACAAAAGAAAGGAAATGGGAAAAACTAGATCTAAACTGAAATCCCAAATCCAAGCACTCCCCAGGGATAATCAAAGGTGCCTCTCACCTCCACCAATGTGAGTGCATGGAATATGGAAAGGGAATATAGAAATGTGCATATTAATTAACCCAAAAACTCTAGTTTATATACAGGAGCGAGTGGTCCGGATTGAAACCAATCCGACGGCTACCAAAATCCCACTACGCTAATATTAGTATACGGCATCGTAGCCGTACACTTGGCCCTCACAATAAATATTTTTTTGGTATAGTTGATTGATGAAATATTTGTAAAATAAAACAGTAATACTACGTTATAGTTATAAGTTATAGTTTATAACTTATTATAAAATTAAAAATTAGCAGAGTTATAATAAATTAAAATTGAAATAATTTTTTAATAGTTGTATTTCATAAAGTTTATAAGTGAACTACAATCAGTTGTAAACTATTAACTATTTCTATAAAAAATTAATAGTAATTTTTTTAATGTTTTGTTTAATTTAAATATTAAATAATTTATAACATAAAAATTTGTAATAATATATAAATATAATAATTTTAAAATTTACTCAGTTTTTAATAAAAATATAAAATATATAAATACAATATACATATACATATATATACATATATATGATACACTAATTATTATAGTATAATATATGGACCATCCATTTAAGAAGCCTCCTCTTGGGGTGCTTTATTGTTTTTTATACAAAGTATCCAAGCTTGCCTCCAAGTCAAAAAGTGTGAATGAAGACTCATAGTTCTTATGCTTCATGTTAAACTAATGATGTTTGAGTTTATTGTTTTCGGCATGCCTCTTGTGCTTTTTCAACAATCTCTTTGACAATTGTACTCTATTGCCCTTTTACTGACTGGAAGAATGAAAAAGGCCTAGTAGTTCTTTGTGATCTTTTATACTCGCAAAAGGAGGCTTAATTTATATATATCATAAAAGGTAATTAGTTTTAAATAACCAGCAGTGGAACCAAGAAGAAATCCATGCTTAGAAACCTCTCCACGCCAATCAGAAGAAAGAGGTTCTGTTTATTCTCCTTCTTCGTTTCATTCGGAGACTCTGCAGGACATGAAAGGCACTGCTCAGGAAATACGCTCCAGCAGGTAAATAAAAACTCTGGAATCAAAGATGTGGTGTTGAGACGAATCTTGTAGATGAGAGACAAGACGAAACAAGCCGCAGAGACGACTAAATAAACACTGGCTGGAACTGGAGAGAAGATGAAAGAGAGCATGTATACGGACAACAAGATGGCATAGAAAAAAAATGCACACCTTTAGAAGGACACCTTGAGGACCCGAAAACTTGGAGGACTGGTTCCCACCGAGATTCTTCTTGCCATACATTGCTTGATCACTGTGTCCAACGTTTTGGATGGAGGAGAAGGAGAGTAAGAAATAGTCATAGAGGTAGTAGAGTCCCGGGCGCTGTGGTGACTATAAAAATGTCTATCTATCTCTCTGGAAACTTAAACTTTGTTTGCAGTTTGGAATTGATACTGACAATATCTTTGTGGAAATCATGAGCGAGCTAGAGCAACTTATTCGGATGTGGTTCTTCTCCTCAAGAAGTTGAGGTTTGACACAAAGCATTCGGACAGGTATAGACGATTGGAAGGATATAAAATTTGCTGGACCCCCACGTCGCCACAATTTTTATTCGTTGCAGCACTGTAGAAGGTTAGCACCTTGTTTGTTTCATGCTACAGTTTGACCATCGAAAATTTCCATGTGACCAAGTCAGGTGGTTTGACAATGACAATGACCACAGACGGTTAAAGCTCAAGTCCATGACAATTGTGAAAATGGAGATGGTTTTTTAAAAATATTTTTACGCATCTAACTTGGTTCTTTTTTTCTTAACAGGTGCACGCATACAGATCAGAAGATCAACCAAGTGTTTACCGAAACTGGCAGCAACGCGCTCGCATCATAAATCGTTGCCCAAGCAGCTTAAGAGTGATATCTCTAATTTGTAAAAGCTGGAGGCTCACGACATTGAAAAGGTGTTTGGCATTTGAATATTAATTTCTGCATCATGCTAAATCAATACATTGTTGCAGAAAACTAATACATTCCAGTCTCTCATCGGCAATCGAGCAAGATCGATCAAGCATGATCAAGCATTGACGAAACAAACAGAATTAGGCACGAATCTGATTACACCAGACTAGGAGACGGAACTTTCTCGTCTGAACCCATCTTGGATTTAAAAGACATGCTAGTGTGGTATTGGACTGTCATTCATGTTTGTCCGTTGTTATAGTCGATGGGGCCTAGAGACAGAAACCCCTATGAGAGGGCAGGAGTTTGGAGGCTCAAGTGGAAGCGCTCGCGGATTTGGAACAGATGAAAGCACTGCAGTATAAAGGTCCATGTTCCTTGAACGCCACTGAGATTGTTTGGCTCGCAGGCACCATTATTTCATTGGCAGCTGTCTTTTAGTCAGACACTGTTCTACGGGAATTCAAGGGAGAAAAGTTCCTAAAGGAAAATAGTCTTCGAGCTCTAAAATTAAACGTTTGACCATTTGGTCAGAAAAGTGCGCAACGCGGAGGAGACTAAAAGAATATTTTATGGGCCCCAGCGATAGGCCAGATTGACGACACCATCGAGGTCTTCCACCAAGAACGCAAGGCGATCGAGCTGATTAGGCATGGGTGCCAGGATTTCCAGTGGCGACTTCCAGAGCGGGATAGTTGTGGACGTTGGGTTGAAGATGTATTCGCGCTGTGAGGCTGCGAGAGGCCTCGATCAGAATATGGGAACTTGATGATCGCGGCATATGCCCAGGGCGGGCAGATCGACCAACGACATCTCTACGAGGATTTCGGATTGAAAGCCAGCGACACCTAGGGGAGACAGGTATAGTCATACTCTAAGGTCTTCACGGACGCTGCTGTGAAGGCTGCCGCAGGGTGCCGGAGGAGGCTGGATCTCACGTGCCAAGTTTTCAGGCAAGTCATCCCAGCGCAAACTGCTGGAACGCGATGCTGACAGCTTAGCTAGCTCGGAAGTGATTCGGCTATACAGGGAGATGAGTTCCGCAGGGATCAAACCGGACTTGCGCTGGAGCTCTCGCTGCTTGCTCGATGCTTGGGGCTAAGCTCGCAACCAGGTTGACGCTGCTTTCATGTCTTCTAGCCAGCTCCTGGTGGCCTGGAACGCCATGGTCGCGGCTTATGCTCAAAACGGAAATGACCTCAGTGGTAGCGAGCAGGATCATAGTAGCCTACGCTTACAGCGATTGAATGGAAAAACACAGATGACCGGCTACCCTTCTGCAAAATGTGTATAAAAAGCTTTTCTCAAACCGCTAGTCAGCTAAGGTTCGTCTAAACTACACGGAAAAGTTTTTACGCTTCTAGATTAACTATTCCACGTTCAATGTGCTTTCGAGGTTCGTAAGAAGTTCTTCACTAACACTCACCAAGGACGGCGAGAGGATGAAGATGGATTGCCAGAGAGAAAGCTCTCAGACTAGTTTGAGAAACAAAGACCAATATACTAAAAAGACAAAAACCAATATACTAAAAAGTGTTTAGGAAATTTTATAAATTAAGATTAATATAAATGAATAAGAACTGTCTTCGATAGTAGAATATCCACTTTATAGTTTAAGAGTATATACAAAATATTCAAGCATATTCTAGATATATCCAGTACTGTGTTTGCTTAAGAAAATAATAATAATAATTATTATTATATAAAAATGATTTGTGAATGCTCATTACAACTTGTTTTTACGGAAAAAATTTAGGAAGTACACTAAAATTCATTTGATAACACTTCAGTGTTCTAGACCTGGATTCTCCAAGGACCTGAATACCATATGAAGGCCATGTTTGCCTATTGCCAAATATATCAAAACATTGTAATCAATATTAAAACATAACTGAAATATTATGAATTCCTTAGATTTAATTTCAACTTTGAACTACATTTTCTTTTTCATGAATTTTAAATGGAAAGAGAAGCTTTCTAACATCCTTTACTTTTATCAGTATCAAATAACCTTCATTATAAGTAAATGAACTTGAAAGAGTCTTTGATGCTCATTAGCACATTGTTGACATTCCAGCAGATCATGAAGCATGAGGAAAAGAATGACAATTACATGGATTGGAGTTCGGTCACTAGTAGCCACCTTAAAACATCTTTTCAGGCTGAGAATCACCTTGACCTGCCAAACTCTCACTCCTGAAAACATCCACTTCCGAGGCTATTTCCTTTGGGATTCCAGCAATTCCTTGCCCACCAAGTTCTTGGAGTAGAGGTTCTTCAGGTAGTCTCTAAACACGCAAGGGTTGTAGGCTGCTGGATGCTCCGTGTCTACAAACTTGGGAATCGGAGATACTCTAACGTCGGAAGCTGGATCGTAGAAGAGCCCGACTGATACCCGAGCTTTATCGGCATTTACGATCGCTCTGTGCTCGACGCTCTTGAGCTTTCCATTGCTATAAATCTGTCCAAAAGACGAAAAGCACACATATCAACCATTCTACAAGTTATTTGCTAGCTTGCCTGAAGCTGGTCGCCAATGTTGATAACAAGAGCACCAGGAACCGACCTGACCGTCTTCCACTTCTCCTGGACCTTCACTTGGAGTCCGACGATATCACTGTCCTGCAAGAGAATCGTGAGACCACCAACATCGGAGTGACTACTCAGTCCAATTGCAAGCTCAGGACTCGGGCAAGGAGGATAATAATTGAGCCGCAGCGCCACGTTGTGCTCACCAAACTCCCCCTCCAAATAGTCCGGGCCTAAGCCGAGACCCTCAGACAATGCTCGCAGGAGATGGCGGGCCAGAAACTTGGCTTGATCCACAAATTCCCCAGCAATCAACCTGGACGATCCATGAAAACTTAGAGAAAACCAGGCAAGAGAATTGGATGAACCAAGTCTAGCACTTAGACTTACTCGTAAGAGCTTGGTTTGGTCGGCCATGGATGTGGCTGATCCTGGCGCTCCGGTAGAAATCGATGCAAAAGATTGTCTTGCCAGTCTAGAAACACCTCCTTGAGCGGATTGAAGCTCGTGCCGTACCTCACGGCGGCGTCTATGTCCGTACTATAGGAGACCATCTTCTCCGCGAGCGGCAGCTGGAAGAATTCGTGAGCCACGGCGAGCATCCGCCGCGTGAGATCGCTGCCGATGCCGTGATTGATAACCTAGATCCAGTTCCTGTTGAGACGATTCCATACGCGGCACAGTTTCTTACCTGGAAGAAGCCCCATCTCTCGCTCGCATCCAGCAGCTCGGCGATTACGTCCTCCTTGCTGCGATCGGATGAAGTAGGCTTGGAATCCAGCAGCGGGGAGACATCGATCACCGGGATTTCGTCGGCGTGGAGCGCCAGATCTTGAGGAGAGAGCCTCTGATCGAGGGGCTTGACATAGAAATCTGCCTGTCTATGCCGCTATCGACGAGCGCCTTGGCACCGTCTAGCTTGTTCCATCCAGCGGCCATAGCCACGCAATTTAAAATAAAAGAGAATCTATCAAGATGCTTCTCAAGTGAAAATCAAATGGACGGCTTCGATTGAAAGTCTTTACAAATGGGCGGGGGAGATTACGTCTCTGCCCTAGAGCAGAACAAATATTTTGGAATATGGCTGGAGCGGGAGAGCAGCGCCATGGATTCAAGAAAGCCAGGCCGGCGAGCTCTTCGATCGATCGCCGCGCAGATTCCGACTCCGACCAAGGTGATGAAGATCGCCGCAAGCATTCCAAGTTCTGGATGCGGAAATGGTAAGAAGCCGCTCGATGTCTCTCTCCAGTGCTTCTTTTTTTCTTTTCACAGGCTCGATTGCCCGCTGGATCAAGGTCTCAAGGACGCACTGAGGAGAGATCTGGAGGAAATCTGCGAAGAGAATGGTACGGTCGATCTCGAAATATTTCAAAGCTTCGATCCATTCAAATTCTCTGTGGCAGTGGATCCGGATGTGATCTCGGACGTCGAGGACGAATGGGTCGATTGTGACGAGACGGTGTTTGGAAGCCAGCTCGTCAAGAACCCGTTCGAAGATCTCGATGTCGAAGAGATCAGTACAAGCCTTCCAAATGCAAACTATGTCAAGGTCTGCTTCTTAACTTTCTTTCGCAAAAATTTCATTCCAAGGCTGTGTTGTCCAAGGCTTGCATGGTTTACGTGACCGACGAGACCTTGAAGTTCGAGGAGGATCGCAATTAGAGCCGATCACGTCCCCAAAGGTTGATGGAGTTTCTTCGAAAGGATATGAATTACAGGCTTGTTTTTTTTTCTTTCACCAGATCGTCCTTGTTGATTCTTCAGTTGGAGCACAAGGTCTTAAGGAAAAACATTCGCATTCTTCCCAATGTAAACGAATATAATGATTGAAGGAAGTGCTACGTCTGGTTGGTTCTGCTTGAGCTCTATGGCTGCACGTCGACGATTTATTTGATACCACATATACTTAAAAAAAAAAATCAAGTAGAATCTAGATAAAAATCAATTTCTATCAAGCATTAAAATACCATCCATGCCTCTCAATGTTACAACTAGGAGGATGTTGTCAGTCTTGATGTCCCTGTGAGCCATGCCCATGTCATGCATTTTTCCCACAGTCCTAGCCACATTCTTGATCACCACTGCTGCCTCATGCTCGCTCAGTTTTTTCTTTTTCAACAACACCTCAGTCAACGAGCACTGGCATAGGTCCATGAGGAGGAAATAGTGATCTTCGTCCTTGAAAACATCCACCAGTTGAACCACGCCACTCCTCTCTTTACTCTTGGAGAGTTTTGTGAGTACTCTGATCTCCAATTCAGCTTGGTCTTCAAGAGTAGTCGACTTGCAAGCAAACAATTGACCATCACTCTTACGTTTCACTTTGTACACAATTGATTGCCCTCCCCGACCCTTTCCACCGAGAACAAGTCTCTTATGCTTGCCTGGTTAAACTCCATTGCCTCCATGGATCGCACGAGTGCCCTTTGCTCGTCCATCAATCTCTTTGATTCAGTGCTCTCCCGTTCCTGCTCTTGTGGGAGAGGCAGTTTAAGTAACTCGTAGAGCTCCTCTTTCAGCCCACGAAGTGCACCGAGTAACCCATCTAAGTCAATTCCTTGAAACTGAGCGTCACCCTTGAAAGTTTCTTTAGCCCTACTCTTGCTTTTTTTATACACTTTTCTTTTATACAAAAAGGCCAGAACATGAATCTTCTCACTTTTCTGACCAAATGGTCAAACGCTTAATTTTAGAGCTCGAAGACAATTTCCTTTAGGAACTTTTCTCCCTTGAATTCCCGTAGAACAGTGTCTGACTAAAAGACAGCTGCCAAGGAAATAATGGTGCCTTCGAGCCAAACAATCTCAGTGGCGTTCAAGGAACATGGACCTTTATACTGCAGTTCTTGCATCTGTTCCAAATCCACGAGCGCTTCCACTTGAGCCTCCAAACTCCTGCCCTCTCATAGGGGTTTCTGTCTCTAGGCCCCATCGACTATAACAACGGACAAACATGAATGACAGTCCAATACCACACTAGCATGTCTTTTAAATCCGGGATGGGTTCAGACGAGAAAGTTCCGTCTCCTAGTCTGGTGTAATCAGATTCATGCCTAATTCTGTTTGTTTGGTCAATGCTTGATCATGCTTGATCGATCTTGCTCGATATGCCGATGAGCGACTGCAATGTATTAGTTTTCTGCAACAATGTATTGATTTAGCATGATGCAGAAATTAATATTCAAATGCCAAACACCTTTTCAATGTCGTGAATTAGAGAAGCCTCCAGCTTTTACAAATTAGAGATATCACTCTTAAGCTGCTTGGGCAACGATTTATGATGCGAGCGCGTTGCTGCCAGTTTCGGTAAACACTTGGTTGATCTTCTGATCTATATGCGTGGACCTGTTAAGAAAAAAAGAACAAAGTTAAATGCGTAAAAATATTTTTAAAAGACCATCTCCATTTTCACAATTGTCATGGACTTGAGCTTTAACCGTCTGTGGTCATTGTCATTGTCAAACCACCTGACTTGGTCACATGGAAATTTTCGATGGTCAAACTGTAGCATGAAACAAACAAGGTGCTAACCTTCTATCTGCAACGAATAAAAATTGTGGCGACGTGGGGGTCCAGCAAATTTTATGTCCTTCCAATCGTCTATACCTGTCCGAATGCTTTGTGTCAAACCTCAACTTCTTGAGGAGAAGAACCACATCCGAATAAGTTGCTCTAGCTCGCTCATGATTTCCACAAAGATATTGTCAGTATCAATTCCAAACTGCAAACAAAGTTTAAGTTTCCAGAGAGATAGATAGACATTTTTATAGTCACCACAGCGCCCGGGATTCTACTACCTCTATGACTATTTCTTACTCTCCTTCTCCTCCATCCAAAACGTTGGACATAGTGATCAAGCAATGTATGGCAAGAAGAATCTCGGTGGGAACCAGTTCTCGGGTCCTCAAGGTGCCCTTCTAAAGGTGTGCATTTTTTTTCTATGCCATCTTGTTGTCCGGGACGATTGCATTATGCGTGGGGAGGGAAGATGTGCCGTTGAGTTTTCTTGACTGGACGGATGTGAGCGAGGAAGCCAAAGATCTCATTCTCCAGCTGCTCCACTTGGACCCGAGAAAGAGGCTGCCAATCCATGAAATTAAGAAGCATCCATGGGTAGTCAAGCATTCTGCACGACAACAGGAATTGTCTAATTTGGTGGAGGGCTAATCTGGAGACGACGAAGATGGTTTTGGAGCCGAGCTTGAAGCGAAGGCGAGGCGATCAGGAAGAAGCAGAGCAAAGTTTGATGGCCAAAAAGGTCAAGCTGGATGATAAGAAATGTGCAAAAACAACGCAGGCCGGAGGAGACTAAAGGAATATTTTAGGGGCCCCAGCGATGGATTCCTCGGCCAGATTGACGACACCATCGAGGTCTTCCACCAAGAACGCAAGGCGATCGAGATGTTTAGGCATGGGTGCTAGGGATGCCAGGATTTCCAGTGGCGAGTTCCAGAGCGGGATAGATGTGGACGTTGGGTTCGTGAAGATGTATTCGCGCTGTGAGGCTGCGAGAGGCCTCGATCGGATAGAGGGAACTTGATGATCGCGGCATATGCCCAGGGCGGGCAGATCGACCAACGACATCTCTACGAGGATTTCGGATTGAAAGCCAGCGACACGACTTTCACTGTGGCGGCACTCATCAACGTGCGGCAGGCTCGAGTGAGAGTTTCTACAAGGATACAAAGGTGGTCGTGGTGTGAAACACTTCTCAAGTGCCTGTTTGGAACTCAGGGATTTGGAGGAAGGATTTTGATCTAGGCGTACTTTCAAGGTGGATTATCATAGTTACAGACTCTAAGGTCTTCACGGACGCTGCTGTGAAGGCTGCGCTAGTCTCCATGTCCGCAAGGTGCTGGAGGCAAGTCAGCCCAGCGCAAACTGCTGGAACGCGATGCTGGCAGCTTACGCCCAGCTAGCTCGGAAGTGATTCGGCTATACAGGGAGATGAGCTCCGCAGGGATCAAACCTGACTTGCGCTGGAGCTCTCGCTGCTTGCTCGATGCTTGGGGCTGAGCTCGCAACCAGGTTGACGCTGCTTTCATGTCTTCTAGCCAGCTCCTGGTGGCCTGGAACGCCATGATCGCGGCTTATGCTCAAAACGGAAATGACCTCAGTGGTGGCGAGCAGGATCAAAGTACAGCAATTGAATGGAAAAACACAAATGACTGGTTATCCTTCTGCAAAATGTGTATAAAAAGCTTTTCTCAAACCCTGTCTTCTAGAGCTAGTCAGCTAAGGTTGTCTAAATTACACGGTAAAGTTTTTACGCTTCTAGATTAACTATTCCACGTTCAATGTGCTTTCGTAAGAAGTTCTTCACTAACACTCGCCGAGAGGATGAAGATGGATTGCTGCCTCCACCCGAGAGAAAGCTCTTGGACTAGTATGAGAAACAAAGACCAAATAGTGGTGACATTCCAAAACGTTGGCACGGCCTCACAAACCAATGGACACACTCTCACAAGTCAAAGGTAAACTCTCTTTTCTGTGAGATTCTATTTTTTGTTCCAACATGATTGAAGTCATATGATGCTTCAAAGTGCTAATCGATTTTTCTTGTGCAATGGAAACGAACCTGAACAATCGTCTCGTCCTTTTTATCTTCATGATCGGGTACAGTTTTTCTGTGATATAGCCCCTATAATGTCTATAACACTGTGGAAGGATTTTCTGATCAAGTGTCGCTTTGGCCGAGTGGTTAAGGCGTGTGCCTGCTAAGTACATGGGGTTTCCCCGCGAGAGTTCGAATCTCTCAGGCGACGACTTCTAGTTTTTTATTTACCAGGAATTTTCATGACCTCTATCACCAATAGAGCCTTCACGTTTTCGACAAGCTGGAAAAATAAAAGAAGAAAGATCTAAGCTTTGATGTAGTACCTGACTTTCTTTGGTAGCTCCAGTGATAACAGTGCCACGTTTGGATTTGAGGCACACCACGCGATCCCCAGCTCTCTGGCAATGGGTTTCAAATTTCTACAACCCAGCTCCTAATATTCTAGTCTCTCCGATTCACAAGTTTGTAGACTCGGAGCATCCAGCAGCCTACAAATCTTGCCTGTTTGGAGAGTACATAAAGATCCTTTTCTCCAGGAGTGATCTTCATCGGAATTGTGGCTTGCCAGCCTGGAATCGGGCGACAGTGGAACTTCTTCCAATCCATCCAGCATTTTCACGACACTCTCACAGCGCGATGGAGGAGGACAAAGATTTGTGTTCTCAAGCAGTGGAACTGAACAAAAGCAATAATCTCATCTTCTTTCTCCTCGGCTTGTCCAGGGCATTTTTTAAGTTATAAAACTGTAATTACTTATTTCCAAACATCATTGACAATCTTTCGCAAATTTTTCATTCCACGGCTCAGGCTTGCGTGGTTTACGCCACCGACGAGAACTTGAAGCTCGAGCAGGATCACAACTAGAGCCAATCACTACTTTGCTCAATCAATTGCTTTCTTTGTCTTGATCGTCCTCGTTGATTATTAGCAGTTCTTCGAATAAAAACAAAATCACATTCTTCGCTTAATCCTAATATTATTATTTACATGAAAATGGAACAGCTTACGTACAAAACCGAAGTTAGCAATCAATCCTATCAACTCAAGGCGAAGCACTAAGATGGTGGAGGCGGCCTCTCACTCTGGTTACTATTAGAATCGCTCTGCAAGAGACCGGCATTGCATGGACGCAAGCGAGACAATCCGGCACTCCGGACTTTGCCACTGAATGAATCCCAGCCTTGCCTCAGGGCCACCAGAGATTGCCTTTGGAACTCATCGAGACTGTAGCTCTTGCGACTGGAATGCCCGAGTCGACCTCGCTCTAGAGCTGTTCCTATGTGCAGACACAACGCACTCCATCCTCGTTTTACAGCGATCGACGCTGCTGGAGCTGCGGTCGACTTTGTGAAATCCATGATCCCGTGACCCGCATACGAGACCACTGCAAAGAAGAAAAGCCATCAGTGAGAACTCTAGAGGCCCAGAAGAAGGAAATGACTGGTAAACGTTAGCGTACAAGCGATCATCAAACACACGGAAGCACAAAACGAAAGAAACACTGATTTCACCGAAATTTAAGAGTAACTCACACACAAGCATCCACCTAGATGAGCAGTAGCGTCACGAAAACTAGGACTTTTCCTACGAGACATCTGCAAAGAATCAAGAGCCAAAGAAAAAAGTAAGGCAGGGATTGTATCAAAGCTCCAGCTCCAATCTTTCCAGAGAGAAACACGAGTTTCTCGGAGATTGGAGATCCGGCCTTTCTTTCTCGTGGGAGATTCTTACGAGCAAGGCAGAGAAATCGAGCTCAAACAGGCACTTTCCTTGCGAAAGGAAAGAGCTAGGCAGAAAATGCAGGAATTCTAGCAAACTAGATCGAGAAATTGAGCTGAAAACCAAGGACATACCGTCGGAAGGGACGCAAGCGAGGCCGCCAGCGGGAAGCCCAACTCCAACTCCCACCATTGTCACTCCCACGCTGATCCCCACGCCGCATCCAGAGCCGACATAGCCAATGACCTCGGGGCCGAATCCCGGCCCCCATCCCACGCCGCAGCCCAGCCCGAATCCAATCCCCCAGAAGGCGCCATACGTGGGATGGACGGGATTCCAGCGCTCGTACCTCCGGAAGAGATTGATGAGCGTCATCGCGCGCAAGATCACGAGCTGGAAGTGGAAGAGCCCTAAAATATGTTTTTCCCTCCTCATCCGCCACGAAACAATACTGGCCAGCCACGTGTCCTCGATCTATTCCATGGTTTAGATTTATTCACAGCAATACAACACCAAAAAATTTAATACATTACCTCCATATTTTCTTAATTTGTAACTTTGTGTGTGTAGTTTTTCTTTTCGCTTTTGGCAAATCTTTGTTCTTCCAAGCTTCTCGGAAGCGCTCCTTTGTCTTTCTTCCAAACTTGTGGGAAGCCGCGACCAAAATCTCTCCACTCCACCCCAATGCGCGCGATCTCGCGAGCTCGCGAGCTCACATCCTGGGAGAAGTGGATCCAACCGAGCTCTTCCTCCTGCTCAAGTAAGATCCCAGCTTCATGAACGGCTTGCTCTTCTTCTTCTTCTCCGACTTGTCCGACTTGTCCGACTTCTCGGGATTCTCCGCGATCGGGAGCGACGTCTTGAGCGGCGAAACTTTGAGCTGGAGGAGCTGCGCAATGGACTCGGCCGAGACGTCCGCCGAGACGAAGCTGTGGTCGGTCGCGGTGTAGTCCAAGCTCCTCCTCGCCATCGTGTGATGGTGTGGCGGCTCCATCCTTCGGTCCGGAGTTTGCACCGTCGCTCCGGCTTGCAAGGGAGATCCTCCTCTGTACGTCGTCGACGAAGCCACTCCAGTGGAGTGGTCCGCGGGCCTGCGTCTTCTTCTCAGTTCGTTCTCTATCGCCGACTTCGCTGCCTCGGCCGTCTCGGCGCGGTGGAGCGCCTGCTTCGCCATCGATCTGTTCGTCTCGACTTCGCCCCGGACGGCCTCCAGCTTCGCTCGGATCTCCCGCTCGCTCGCCTTTGCAGCGTCAACTTTGGCCAGCGCCGCCGCTACTTTCATCTCCGCCAGTTCCTCCGCCTCCTGGAGCCTCTTTCGGAGGTTGTCACACTCTTTCTTTGATTTGCCGAGCGCCTCTTTGTCGCTGGGAGAGCTGATATCTTCCACCGATGATTTCTTCTCGTAGAGCATCTTTAGTTCAGCGAGAGCCATGCTTTCGCCGGCCTTGGCAGCCGCAGCCTCCCTCGTCGCTGCCTCGAGCCGGCTCTCGGCTGTAAATGCCGCAGCTTTGGCCTCCTCGAGCTCCTGCTTTGCTTTGTGGGCTTCCTCCAGAGCGGCCTCGGCAGCTAGCCGGGACTCGTCCGCTTCAAACGTCACCTTTTGTAAAGCCTGTGAAACTCCAGCGATTGTGTCTTTTGCCTTGGCCTCCAGCGCAACCAGTGCTGCGAGCTCGGTTCGGACCTTTTGCAGCTCCGCCGAGGCGCTTGAAGAAGGCAGGGCCTCGGACTCGGCAGCGTCTTTGAGAGCTTCCAGCTCCATCTTTGCCTTGACGAGTTGGTCTCGCAGCGACTCGGAAAGAGCGGCGAGCATGTTCTTCTCCTCCACCAAAGTGTCTAGTTTCGATCTCAAATTTGCGAGCTCCTGAGCCGCGTCGCCTGCCGCTTTCGTAGCCTTCGTCTCTGAAACCCGGGCTTCTTCTACCTCGGCTTTCACCTTGTCGAGTTTGGATCTCAAGCCGGCGATCTCCTCCAGCAGCTTCTCTTCGGACTCTTTTGTCGCAGCTAGCTCGTTCTTAAGCCCCTCCGTGTTGTCGACGATTTGTGGAGGTTCTGTTGCGTTCTCTGCCAAAACCGAGTTTTTCTCTTCACCTTGATGGCCTTGCTGCTGCTCCTCCAGCGCAGCCACCGAGCTCTCTATCTCAGCATTTAGCCTTTCAACCTCCATTTCCGTGGTGGCCAAATTCGCGACTGCCTCCTCGTACTTCTCCTGGACAACATTTGACACAGCATCGATCTGCGTGTACGTTTCTTCCGCCTGGCGGGCGACCTCTGAACTCGACGGCTTGGACGATAAAACGTTGGCGAGCTGAGAAGTTTTAAACTCGACAAGGCGCTTGGTCTCGAGCAGCTCCTGGAAAAGAGCGTTTTTGGACGTTTGCGCTTGAGAGAGCTGCTGTCTGGTCGCCGCCAAATTCTCGCGAAGCTGCTGGAGCTCCAACGATGCGCGCTTCTGAGAAGAAAAACAGAGAATTTATCAGATCACACGAAGAAGAAAGAGAAAAAAATCTAAGCGAGTACCTCGGCACTAGGAAACTTCAAAGCTTTAGAATCGGCGATCTCCCCAAAGAGATTCACGGCGGCCTTGACAGATTCAAACGGCGCAGTTGTGTCGATCTCTCCCGCCACAGGCGGCGGACTATGATCCGCCATAGCTTCTGCTAAGAAAATTCCAATTAACACCGCCTAGAGCAATCTGCGGTAGAACCCTAATACCTTGTGGAATGATCGACCAAGAAACTCGCGCGATCGCCTAGCCACTTCTGGATCGCATTATGCCCGGCCTGTGCTCTAGCCGCGACGCGCGCGCCCTCGCAATCCACAGCGCCCTAGCCGGAGGACGCCACAAGGGAGAACGAAGAACAACGGAAAATCCGATTATATTACGCTTAAGCGCTCGCCAGTATGATAAGTTTCGGGGCCCAGATAGCCGTGTGAACGGGGACAAATGATGATTCTGCCACGTGGTGGATGAGTCCAGATTACACAAAAATGAGCTAACCGTGTACTGCCAATTGGGCTGGTAGCTTCGACACGTGCCCAACAGTGATTGGAATTCTGGAGGTCCCGGGCTCGAATTCCAAGCGTCGAGCCCGCCTCTTCGCCATGGATTTTAGGGTTCTTGCAATGTGGAGGAATTTTCATGGAAGTTCTGCGCACTTTGGCGGCCACAGCGATCCATTTTCTGGCTGGAGTCCGGCAGATTCGCGATGTGTCCCGGCCCCAGAGGGAATCCGAGAACGAATCAGACAGGGCGGGGCGGCTAGGCGAGCTCGAAGTAGCGCTGCTGTGAGTGAGATTCTTTTTCTTTTTTGTTGTGGATCGTTCTTCACGGCGCGCATGTAGATTCCAAGGCGTGTCTGGCGCGCTGGTCTTCCAGTCGCTGCGGGTGCCTGACAGCGAGCGCAAGGGTCGGAGAGAGATTGATCTGGTCATACTCACCAAGAAGTAAAGTTTTTCTTTGTTGCTTCTTTGATGACTTGATCTCTTTCCAGGAAGATTTATGTGATTGAAGTGAAAAACTGGGCTGGGACTGTGAAAATCCAGCGCGATGGGAGCTGGTGTCAGATTAGGAGAAATGGCACCACGCATACACTGCCAGATGTTGTAAGTTCTTTGGTTTTTCTTTTTCACTTGGACAAGTTTTCTTACACTAAACTCTATTATGCGTAGGTTGAGGACACCAAGTTCCGCGCATCACTGCTCGAGGCATACATTGCGAGAAGGGGTGTCAAACTCCCCACGGATTTTATCGACTATAAAGTCTTTTTGATCAATCCAGACTGCAGGTACTTTCACTCTTTGATCCTAGCTTTTGACTGACGGGCCGAGTCCAGCCCAGTGGATGAAATTTTGTATCAGCCAGAAGTTCTCACCTCGGAGCAGTGGCAATCTTTCCTGGACCAGGAGGTGAGCCAGGAGAGCTGGTTCAGGAGTATCTTGACGACTTTGAACGGCAAGGACACGACATACGAGCAGCTCAAGTACATCCTCAGCACCGCGCCAACTTGGGACAAGTAAGAAATAATTTCCTTTCTTCTACTTGTTTTCATATGGTTTTTCTAACACGGAAGTTTTGCCTGTTTCAAGATTGTATCTCGAGGGAGGCCGGATTGTTGTGGGAGACTTCATGTATTTCAGGGGTCGGCCCGAGGACATGCTTGCCTTGCAAAACGTGAAGCGTTCCAACACTTGTTATGTGGAGATGCAGCATGTAAGGAGTTGGCTGCGAAACACAATTGGTACGCTCTGGATTGGTTTTTTTACCACTTTCCGTTTCTCTAGAAGAGTGTCAAGTCTTCTTGGCTTTGTAGATCGAGTTTCTAGAGCTAACAGTTTTATCTTTCACTGTGGCAGGATTTCTATTTGGGATGAACATGGAAGTGAAGCTCTTATGCACAGCGAGAGATGTGAGAGAAGTTGGAGGATTTTTGAAGAGGAAGCACGCCCAGCAAGTCTTGGAGGTGAGAGTGAGGCCGGATTTGGAGATAGTTTTCCGTGTTGTTGGGAGCAGCAAACCCGAGAGCTTCCTGGTAAACAGTGTCTCCGGCTTGTCTTTGAGCGTTTGATAGTATTACGTTGCAGTATATAGAGCGAACAAAAACAGTTTTTCTTCCAATCGTCCCAGTGTCTTGGTTCTCTTTTCTGGTGAAAGCAAGAAGACGGACACTTCGGCCTGGATCCCGAATCGCTGGAAAAGCTGCCCATCTTCATCCATCTTCATCCAGCAAAAAGGGGAAGGCAGATCCACTAGTTGAGAAGTTTGATTCAAACTTTCAACCCTCATGAGTCGTGACCTAGGAACCGTAACGTTGATGAATGAATCCACCATCAAGAGCTTTTGGATGATCATCAACGGATCCACCACCACCAAGCTGACACAAAACTTTGGATCCCACCAATAGTCAATGATGACATTTTTCTTTGTTTTGTTGTTTAAGAACTTCTGGCTGATATAAAATTTCATCCACTGGGCTGGACTTGGTCATCCTGTCAATCGAAAGAAGAATCAAGAGTGACAGTCAGTCCTTGCGCAGTGGCTGGACCAGGAGGTGTTTTGAACAGCTTTGGACGGCCCACAGATTTTGATGGATGTTAAGTCTAAAGCATGAGATCAACGTATTGTGGAGAATGCTTGGAGAGGAGATGTGATGTGTACATCACTAGTAGGCAGTGAAGGAAATGCTATGTGGAAAACGAGCTGATGGGTGATACCATTTCTATGCAAAGATGTTTTTGGGAAGAAGACTTTTACAGTTCTAGAGAAAAAAAGATTCGAAAGAGAATAAAGAAGGATTTGATGAGTTTGAGTAAACTGGGTAATAATTTAGTAAAATGTAACAGAGCATAATATTGGTTATTTTTAAATAGCAAAACAGAAAAGAGTTGCAGCCATGGAAGAATACAGGATTGAGAGTGTTTGGTTCCGTGCTGCAGTGACTTGAAACATATCTCTTATCACAATGAAAGGTACAGTGACTTGTGGAGCATATAATCACTTAGTTTTGCAAGAATTCCTTGTTGGTGCTTTGAAATCAATTAGGAGAAAACAATTTCTTCAAATTTGACTATTACCATAAATAATTTTCATTGTCTATGATAAAAATACCTGTGACTTTAGATATAGGGGATATTGTGTCTACAAATGCTTTTGATACAGATGGATACTTTGAGTATGGCATAAAGTACCTTTCCAAATGTTGGATGGAATAGTTGAACTTATTTGGAGGGGAAAGAATTGATCCTAATACACAAAGTTTGGTAATTGCTGCGAATAAGGATGGTTGTGTAGATAATAAAATAGAAAAAGGCAAATGGTATAACATTGAATATGTGATTGCACATTGGAGCATTATATATATACATGTGTGGATATAATTTTTGTTTTGAGTTCTATGCAAAAATATTATGCACACAAATCACTTTTTAATTAGTTTTTAAATTAATTTTATAAAATTAATTTTTAATTGGCTATAAAACCAATTAAAATGTGATTAATTTTTATATATATATATATATATATATATATATATATAAAAAAAATATTTTTGTCATATAGGATATGCCATGGATTAAACTCCCACTCAAGACTTGATGCCCTGTGATCTCAAACAACATGATGTTAAATGTATTTGTCTCTCATTTCATGCAGTTCTACCTCATATTTTGATTGTAATACACCCTAATGTAAAGCATGGTGCATCAATTGCTCTCACGAGTGTCATTTCTCACACTTAATTTAGTTAGCAATCAATTGGTGAAAAAGTAACTACAAATGATTGGAGTGCAAAAGTGGGCATTGATTGTAATAGTTTTTCTGAGCAAGTGAATTGTGTTGTTCTTGTGGTAAAATATTAGCTTTATCAATTTCTCATGTTCCTAATTAAGTGCATAAATTTTTGGCATTTCAATAGTTTATTGGACTTAACCATGTTATAGAAATCTTCCAAGAAACCTTTTTTTACATATATTTTTTCTCACACCCTATCTATACATAAAGGATAAATCATAAGAGTGAAAATCTCTCACACAGACTCATACCCTCCTTTTCCCACTCCACAAAGTCATTAATGTATTTTACTACTCACTTGATGAAAAGATCAATTGCACAAAGATAGGAGATGTCATTTATGCAAACTTATGTAAACAAACCCATACCATCATCAAGAATGGCAACTCCAATCTCATAACTTAAACCCTTCAACGAAATCTTGGTAACTGTCGTGGGAGCTACCCAGAACAATAAGAATCTGTGGTTCCTATGTTGAGGTTGTAAGCTATTAAAGGTGAAGAGCAACATCAAATGTTTGTGGAGCATGGAACCAGAAATTAGAAACCCAGAATCTTGGGAATGTCTAAAAAGATGCATGGAAATTTTTTGTGTGGAGGTTTGAACGATTGGCTCTCGAGGAACTTTGTGGTGTCATGAACACCCACATAGGTGGCCAGCCATGCTCAAAAGTATTCTTGTGTGCTGCCAAGCTTCTTCTGGCCGCCACAAAGAAGGCATCATGAGACGCTCTTGATTGATTTCGGCTCCATATTTCACATTTCGTACCGATCAGTTGCCTTTTTGCTGCTGGACAGTATAAAATGGGTTCCCTAATCAGAGATGGTGAAATGCTGCTTGCAAAGTCCGTGGGGGGCATTGGCTGACAAGGATACCATGTCTGAGATGCAAATCAATTTGATTCCAGAGAGATCTTAGCCATGGAGGTTTTAGGGTAGGAGGCCTGCAGAGCTCAAGAAATTCAAACTCAAGAGATCAATCTTGAAATCAAAATGCATGCCAGACAAACCAGTGGAAGCGCTGCAAGAAAGATATATCAGGTAGAATGCACAACCCTTTTATTTAGGCCTTATCATGCCATAAATTACTATATTATTTGTATTTAAAAGTACAAAATAAAATATACGTCTTATTCTAATACAACAGCACTCGGCAATGAGCTTCCACTAGGCCATAGCTCCAAGCTGGGAGCCGGGGACAATCAACACCATCTGGATCCCCAGTGGCGCCAGCTCCAAGCAACGAACATCCTGCCGACGTTGATGATCCGGCCCTGCCTTTGCTCCGCCATGTTGGGAACCACTGCCTGGAACATCCTCAAGAAGTTTACTTGGAAAGCAAAGCTCGGCTGCTGTACATCCTCGGAGGATGGCACGGACTCGTCGCTCATCACGTCCAGCTGAAGCGTTTAGAGCTCGCAAGCTTTGCACGGCGGCATAAACTTTGAATCCGCAGATTCCACCCTCTGCACAGCCAGTTATCAGCACCATCGCCATAGCCGCTAGTACCTCGAGCTTGACGAGCTCAAAAACAAGAGCTTGATCCTCCTAGAGACGCGGTATTTGTAGCAGGATATCTGGCGGGTTTGACACCACAAATAGTCTGTGATTCTTAATTTCAAGCTTTCGATTGACAGGATGATCAATCTTTCCGGGCCAGGAGGAGCAGTGCTAAAGAGCTGCTCGTGCATTTGTATTTTAGGAGACATGGTTGCGTTGCCACTTGCTATGTTGAGATGGAGCACATAAAAGAGTTGGCTGCGATTTGGCAGGATTGCTCCTAGAACATAGAAGTGAAGCTCTTTTGCACAGCAAGAGATGTGAGAAAAGTTGGAGGATTCTTGAAGATGAAGCACACGCAGCATGTCGTGGAGGGAGGTGTTGTGGTATATAGCAAGAACGAAACAAGTTTTTCTTCCAATTGTCGGCCAAAACGGTGAAAATGTGATCTCAGAGAAAGGAGAGCTGTGTCAACCAGAACTTCTGGATGGATGAACCCACCAGCTTTTGGATTGTCAAGCTTTGGATCGACCGTCACCACCACCGATAGTGCGCCAACGTCCTGTTCGCCTCGGCCAGCCGGTGGAGATCATCCCGCTTCTTCCTCGCCGCGCCGCTTCTCTTGGACGCATCCAGCAGCTCGTCCGCCAGCGCCTTGGGCATGCCCATCTTCTTCTTGGCCTTGAACCGGTTCCTGGCCGCCTGGACGATCCAGCGCATGGACAGGCTCTGCTGCCGGTGGAGCGGGATGGCCGCGGGGACGTTGTGCGTGCTCCCGGCGACGCGCACCCTCCGGACCTCGCAGATCGGCTTCACATTCTCCACCGCGGTCTCCAGGATGTGGAGAACGTCGCCGTGGTTCGCCAGGCGCTCAAACGCCTTGAAGCACATCGTCCGGGCCTTGGTCTTCTTCCCCTGGCGCATGCACGAGTTCATAAACTTCTTCACCATGAGGCGCTGCTTGATGTTGAGGTCCTTGACATAGGAGAGCGTGTCGGCCGATCGCTCCATGTATTCGCGGGGCTTGCGCGCGCGCCGCTCCTCCTTGGGCGGCGGCGCCTCCGCCGCGGCCTGCTGCTGCTGCTGCTGCTGCTGCTGGTAGGACTGGCCGCCAAAGCGGAAGAGGCTGTTGAGGAGGAAGTTGTTGGAGCTCGGGGCGCTTACATGGAAATCCCGGCGGAGCAAGGATCCGGCGCCGCCGCTGCCAAGCGCATTCGTCCTGCCCCGGCATTGCGCGCCGCGCCGCGCGATCAGGCGGAGAGAGTGCGCCATTCTTCTTCTGCCCTAGAAACCATAAACCCTAAATCCTAATTGAGACATTGGGACTTAAAACGATTTCTCGAATTTTAGAAGCTTAGATTTCTCAGCGATTGGTCCCGGTAGCCCAGATCGCCTCCCCAGTGTCGGTCAGATAGAGCACCACATTCCCATCGTCCTGGACGACAAGCGCTGATGATTGATCGCAGTTATCGCAGCCCGATTGGTAGAGATACCTCACAAGCTTCCCACCTTCGTCATAGATCGCCAGGTTAGGGCTGGGCTCGAGCTCCACGAAGCATCCATAGCCAAGTCCGTACGTGCCACTGGTCCAAATATCGTCGCGCAAATCTTTGTCGTACAACGCGACGTAACAGCCGCCTCGCATCTCCAGCTTATAGCGAAGGCAGGTGGAGATTAGCGAATCGCGCAGGTACTTAAACGGCGTGTTACTCACTAAGTTGGCCTTAGAGACGCTCTCGCTGCCACTGCTAGCCACGCTTTGGGAGAGAGTTGCGGGCTGAAAACTAAGCAGCTCGTCGCGGGAATTTCTGCGGTGGTACTCGATTCCATAGGTTCCCTCCACGGCAGTCATGTATTCCACGCCTTCGGCGACCACAAGTGCCCAAATGCGGTAGAGAATATCGTAGAATTGGCGTCGAATTTCCAAGGCCGATTCTCGGGAAGAAAATGGAGTGAAGGCTGTGAGGCCATTGCGAATAGGGGCAGTGATCCAAATTCTTATACGGACAACGTATCCTCCTATAGGAATGCTGTGTGTAATGCTAAAGGCCGTTGATATCCAAGGCCTTCTTGTGGTAGCCTGGATGAGATCTCTAATCGCAGTAAATATGATCGTTACCACGTTTCTTGATAGCTCGCTACTGCCACCCCATTTTATTTCAACTGCGCAACACACTGGTGAAAAGATAAGAATGAGAACTATGGCGATGTTGTCAAGATGATTAGATCGACCCATGAAGCATGTAGTTCAAATATTAATACCCCATGTTTATAGCCCAACATGTTTCAACGATAATCCTTGTTTTGTTGTTTTCTTTTCTTTGATTCACAGAGAAAATGGAGCTCCTCTTCTTGTCTAGCAATCAAAAGTCATGCGTAATTGTATCCTTTTGCGATATGGACGAGCAATACAACAAAACAAAGAGTTCTAGGTCTTGTTTATGCATTTAAAGACATTTTAAGAGTAATATCCATCGACATTATTATCCAAAGATCCAAAAATCTCCTAACTACCTTCAACTTTAGCCCTAAAACAAGAGATTGCTATGATCGTCTAGAGGTCGCCGCCGTGGCCACGTCTAGAGGATCCCAGCGTGAACATTTGATTTGAGCACGAACAAGGTGAAAGAGAGATGGAATGCCGCTGGATGAATAATCGATTTCCTGGATAAAAATTCGTTCAGCGATTCGTTCCGGTAGCCCAGATCGCCTCACCAGTGTCGGTCAAATAGAGCACCACATTCCCATCGTCCTGGACGACCAGCGCCGACGATCGATCGCACTTGTCACAGCCGGATTCGTAGAGATACCTCACGAGCTTCCCACCTTCGTCATAGATCGCCAGGTTAGGACTGGGCTCGAGCTCCAGGAAGCATCCATAGCCAAGTCCGTACGTCCCACTGGTCCAAATATCATCCCGGAAATCTCTGTCGTACAACGCGACGTAACAGCCGCCTCGCATCTCCAGCTTATAACGAAGGCTGGTGGAGATTAGCGAATCACGCAGGAACTTAAACGGCGTGTTACTCACTAAGTTGGTCTTAGAGACGCTCTCGCTGCCACTGCTAAGCACGCTTTGGTAGTGTGCGGCGGGATTAACGCCAAGCAGCTCGTCACGGGGATTTGTAGATCGGTGGTACTCGATTCCATAGATTCCCTCCACGGCACTCATAAATTCGACTCCTTCTGCAACCACAACTTCCCAAATGTTGCGGAGAATATCCAATAGATCGCGTCGAATTTCCAAGGCCGATACTTGGGAAGAAAATGGAGAGAAGGCTGTGAGGCCATTGCGAAGAGGGGTAGTGATCCAAATTCTTATATGGACGAAGTGTCCTCCTCCGATAGGAATGCTTCGTGTAATGCTAAAGGCTGTTGATATCCAAGGCCTTCTTGTGCTAACCATGATGAGATTTCTAATCGCGGTAACTATGACGGTTACTATCGATCTCGATAGCGCACTACTGCCACCCCATTCTATATAAACTCCACACACTGGTGAGAAAATAAGAATGAGAACTATGGCGATGCAACTAAATCGCCCCATGGAGGATGTAGTTAGTATTAATTTTATAATCAGCTCGAAACACTTTCAGAAAATTATGGTTGCTATTGTCAACGATGAAAT
Source organism: Selaginella moellendorffii (assembly GCF_000143415.4). Taxonomy (NCBI): domain Eukaryota; kingdom Viridiplantae; phylum Streptophyta; class Lycopodiopsida; order Selaginellales; family Selaginellaceae; genus Selaginella; species Selaginella moellendorffii. The sequence goes on along the minus strand of NW_003314266.1, from coordinate 1,239,570 downwards.
TTTTTCCTTGTTTTGTTATTTAGCCTTGTTTGATTGACAGAGAAAATGGGGCTCTTTCTAACAAAAGTGCAAAACAAAAGTCACGCATAGTAGTGCAAGGTGATTTATATAGCAATACATTGGCGAAACAAACAAAGAATTGGTCTATTGTTGTAAAGTTTAACAAACAATTTCAAAGTTGAGCTCACGGGAATCAAAGCCAAGAACAACAGGATTTCATACAAGTTGAATTGATAACATCATAAAAGTTATGGTTTTACTAATAGTTTTCTTTCAATGCAAAGTCAATCAAAGTCAATAAAGTCTTCGCTAAACCCTAAAGCTCTGGCTATGGCGAAGATCGCCGATACGTGCTGTTTGCCGGCAATCTACTCGGGATTGTCGATTTCACAGCTGTTGGTTGCCAGGAAGCTCAAGCATTCCGGCGCGCATGGATCCGGAGCGGCGATCGCGAGCAAGGCCCTGGGGATCGCGACGCTCTACGTGGGAGCTGGAGCTTGTGGGTTCCTAGGGCTCCTGGGCGGAGCATTCGGCCTCAACACAGTACGTAGATTGCGTCCCAGATCGATCTCACAGCTGTGATCGTCGCACAGGCCGCCGATTACAGGGCCGTGGCGGAGGAAATCCGGAGAGCCGCCCGCCGGGAGCCACGTCTAGAGGATCCCAGCGTGAACATTTGAGAGAGGGAAACAATGCGCTCGAATTTTTGCACAGGAGAATCTGGATTGCTCGGATGTTCTCACAGAAAATCCATTTCCTGGCTCAGCGATTCGTCCCGGTAGCCCAGATCGCCTCGCCAGTGTCGGTCAGGTAGAGCACCACATTCCCATCGTCCTGGACGACCAGCGCCGACGATCGATCGCAGTTGTCACAGCCAGATTCGTAGAGATACCTCACGAGCTTCCCACCTTCGTCATAGATCGCCAGGTTAGGGCTGGGCTCGAGCTCCACAAAGCATCCATAGCCAAGTCCGTACGTGCCACTGGTCCAAATATCGTCGTGAAAAGCTGTGTCGTACAACACGAGGTAACAGCCGCCTCGCATCTCCAGCTTATAGCGAAGGCTGGTGGAGATTAGCGAATCGCGCAGGTACTTAAACGGCGTGTTACTCACTAAGTTGGTCTTAGAGACGCTCTCGCTGCCACTGCCAACCACGCTTTGGAAGCGATTATAAGCGGCGTGATTAACACTAAGCAGCTCGTCGCGGGGATTTGTGGTGCGGTGGTACTCGATTCCATAGATTCCCTCCACGGCGCTCATAAATTCCATGCGCATGCCGACCACAAACTCCCAAACGTAGCGGAGAATATCAAAGAGCTGTTGCCGAATTTCCAGCGTCGATTCTTGGAAAGACGATGGAGCGAAGGCTGTGAGCCCATTGCGAAGAGGAACAGTGATCCAAATCCTTATATGGACGAAGTATCCTCCTCCGACAGGAATGCTCCGTGTGAAGCTATAGCCCATTGATAGCCAAGGCGATCTTGTGGATTTTTGGATGAGGTCTCTAATCGCTGTCATTACTATCGTTGCGATTGGCCTTGTTAGCCTTCGAATTCCGCCATATTGAAGATCTACTGCGCGACTCGCTGGTAAAAGAATGAGAGTAAAAAGTATGCCAATGAGGCAGTAAGTCCTTTCCATGAATTGCACGTAGTTTTCTGCTCCTCATGCCAACAAATATAATGTGCTCTCCCTTGTTTGATTATACAGAGAAAAATTGGCTTTTCCTTTTTGTCGATGGCAAGCAAAAGTCTCGCATTTTTTTTTGTCAAACCAATGTCGCTGCGAGGTGATTGATATACTTTTGCGAGTATGGACTTGTGTACCTGGAATGACAAACATTTGTGAGAAATTGATTGGAGAATTGACAAACAAAACGAAGCTCCCTTACTTGGAATTGGCTCGCTTCTTGTAAGGCGGCGGCTCCCCGGGCTTGTATCCTCCGGAGATGCTCTTGGGCGATAGCTCCGGAAGAACACGGTGGCTCTTGGTGCCTTTCACGATCTTCACACCTTTGACACTATGTGCCTGAGGCAAGGACCATCAGTCTCAAAGAAAGAAACAAAAGGGGAGTACCTTTGGTGAATGATAATGTGAGTGCCTGTGTAGACTTGAGAGCTGCGGCTTTGGAGAAAGCATGGACAACGTATAGCTGTTCTTGATCGGTGGCAATCCATGAGTAGAGCTGCTACACCCGCCGCCGCCGCCGCCGCCGTCTAAATCCATGCACGAACTCCCAGCGTCTGTAGCTCCACCAACATTCACTGATACAGCGGAGCCAACAGAAGTTAACGTCGCTGGCGTTCGCGAATCCCCAGCATGAGATAAAGGACTGGAACCACCTGTGTCTTTCCCGTCCTGTGAAAGCTAAAACGTAACTGAGAAAAACCTCACGACAAAACAATAGCGTAGTACCTCTTTAGCTTTGCTATTCACGTTGAGGCACGGAAGCTGTGTACTAGCCATTGATCGTGGTGTGCTTGCGGCACTCGGATTCCCAGTCCCCAGGCCTTGCAGCTTTGCATCCTCGTCTTTCGACTTTTGAGGGGAAACGTCGTGCATGGCTAGTCTGCGATGACTGCAATGGATAAAAGTTTTACAAAGTGCGAAACCGAGCTTTCTGCCAGTACCTTGGTGACGGCCGCAGACTGTTAGCCCTGTTAGCATTCGCAAAGGCCTGCTGTAGCTTTTCCTTCTCGCGCAGCTCCTTGAAGTAAGGATGTCTCAGCGCCTGCCTGGCCGATATCCTGCTACAAAAAAATTACTGACATGTTTAGTTGCAAGCAAATTCACAAACCTGTCATCCGGGTTATAAGCAAGGAGTTTGTTTAGAAGCTCAACGCAAGCCGGTGACGCATGAGGAATGAGCCTTGCGATCCCAGTCCCGTCTTGCTGGGGGAACTTAAAGTCCGCATGCTGAGATCTCCTGCTGACAAAACAGAGACATTGGAAACAAAGCCGAAAAACGGATCTAATACCTCCTCATTTTGTCTAGCAGCTGCTGTGGAGGTGTTCCCATGACTTTATGAATTTTTTGTATTTGATCCAGCTCATTAGTTCCTGGAAAGAGCAGATGAGTCCTGTTTGATGCTTCCACACGAGAATATACCTGGAAAAAGAGGAAACAAGCTAATAATCTCGAAAAAGACGCATCCAACTCCCCACATATCCATTTTGTAATTGTAGTAGCCGTCTGTAAGAAGGCATTCCGGGGCTCGATACCTGCAGTTTATGCTTAAAAACGAGAAATTGAGCAAAACTCGGATTATTAATTTTCTGGTTACCATCTTGTCGCAAAAAAAAAAAAAGAAGCCTCAGCGAGTTTGTTACCATCTTGTCGAGATGTATTCAGTGTATGGCTGCTTTGAATAAACACCTCGACAACTTCCCAAGTCTGCAAGCTGCAATTCACATGTAAAAAACATTAGAACCACACAGGTTACAGCTGAGAAACACAGTACCTTGAGGGATTCTTCCATGATTAAGATGTTTTCTGGCTTTATGTCTCGATGGAAAATACCGTTTCTGTGCATGTGATCCATTGCTGAAGAAGAAAGCATCTGTCAGCTCAGCGTTGTAACAGTCAGCATACCTTTTAAGAGCTGAAACATATAGCTCTTGATCCGGTCTTCGGAGACATAGGTTCGCCTCCCGCGGATCAATTCGTAGATGTTCATGTCCATGAGCTCGAAAACTAACGCTAACCTTCCCGTAGGCTGATCGCTGCAGAAAAAACATTACTGACGAACGTAAGCACCGCATTTAAACAAAGCGAATGGTTATCTTACTAGAGAACTTCCAAGAGCTTTATCACATTCGTGTGAGGTGAAAGCCTCTGCAAAGCCTGGATTTCTCGGAGATTGGTTACCTGAGCAAATGAGATAAACTACACGGATGAGAAAAAGAAAAGAGGATAAACAGATAAGTCACCTGTTCTAAACTGTCGAAAGTGTTCTTCATACATTTGATAGCTACATATTTGTTGGATTTGTGGCATTGTGCTTTCAGCACCTCCGAGAAGGTGCCTTCGCCTTTCTTGCATATCATACGATACTCTAAAGAGTCCATTTTTCCACAGCAATGAGAAGAAAACAAAGAAGCCAAAGAACAAGGGAGAAAAAAGAAGAGAGAACTCACTGTGCATTTCGAGAAAGCTGCCCTAGAACTGGAGAGGGCTCCTGTACTGCAAGAACCGTGCCGGACATGGCGACACCGATCACGAACGTCGCATGTCCTTCTCATCTCGCATTCGCTGATGGCGATTTCATAGAATCCGGCGCTGATTGACTGCAATGCTGATCACTGAGAGAATCAAAGAATCGACCTAGCGCCGCGATCGTAGAAGAGGAGCAAAGAAGCAACGCGCAGATTTTTGCGCTACCTGACCTGTCTGTTAGGGCTTTCGAAATACTTGCTTTATACTGGAAAAAAAGAAGAAGAAGGAAGCTGCCACGTGGCAAGGCTGTTCGAGGTCGCGGGTTCGATCGTGGCAAGCGAAGATTTCTCTTAGGGTTTACGGAGATTCATTCAAAATGAAGATCCAACGGCGGCATTTGATCCGAGGTATCGTGTATCGTGGCAGCTATGGCTGCCTCGAGCCATTTGGGCGCTTCCAGGATTCACAGAGGAATTCGGCTGCCTGTCAAGGATGCGAGCTCCCTTCTCGGGAGAGCTTTCTTCCCGGTAAGAGATTTTCCATCTGGGTTTGAGATGAATGCGTTATATCTTGCTTGGATCAGTGCCACCATCAAAGAATCATACGATCCAGACACGAGTTTCGAGTGTTTTGCAAGAAAGTCGAGAGCGAAGCTGAAATCGTCGAGACCAAATTCGTCGGCAAACCCGAGCTGCTCGAAAATGGGAGAAAAATCCCGACCAGTTTTGAGGAGATGGACTGCGTTGGAACAGGCACAGATGTGGAGTGTGTCTACAGGGACTTGGAGAGCGACTTTAGATTCGGCGGCACTGTCTCGTCCAGAGCGATCGATTCATCGGACCCAGCGAGCAGCAGCAAAGATTTCAGCAGCGCCGAGAAGAGAACGGATCAAACCGGGAGCTCGGGAGCTTTAAACACAGTGCTGCTAGACAATCTCCTCCTGATATCGCCGTTCTTTTTCTGGGGCACGGCTATGGTGGCCATGAAAGGAGTTCTTCCAAAGGCCGGACCTTACTTCGTTGCATCGACGCGGCTTGTCCCGGCTGGATTGCTGCTAGTCGGATTTGCGAGCTTGCGAGGCCGGAAGCAGCCGTCGGGGCTGTATGCATGGCTTAGCATTCTCGTCTTCAGCATCGTCGATGCGTCGTGCTTCCAGGTTTGCGGAGTTTTCTCCTCGATTTGTTTCATTCACTTCGAACACTGTCCAGGGATTCCTAGCAGCAGGACTTGGGAAAACAAGCGCTGGACTTGGAAGTGTTAAGTTCTTGCGATCATAGAATCAAAAACTGGATTTTTACGTTCTTTTCTCACTTAGAATTCATGCAGGTTATCATAGATTCGCAGCCTTTGACAGTAGCCATTCTCGCGTCGATCCTGTTCAACGAAACGATCAAGCCTCTTGGAGCTTTGGGACTTCTTCTAGGTGTAGCGGGGCTTTTGCTGCTGGAGGTGATCACAAGCTTCATAGTTCTTGCATCGTCTCACTGGAATTTGCCACAGGTTCCAGCTGAATCCTTGGGAGCACTGCTTTCCTCCGGTGGTGGCATAGAATTCTCCTCCAGTTTTTGGAGCAGCGGAGAGTGGTACATGCTCCTCGCTGCTCAAAGCATGGCCCTTGGCACGCTCTTGGTTCGCTGGGTGTGCAAGTTCTCGGATCCGATCATGGCAACTGGCTGGGTACGCAAACCATGAAACTTTCAAGCTCGAAAAACTCTGTTTTGTTTTTTCTCGCAGCATATGATAATTGGTGGCTTGCCATTGTTGCTCCTCGCAGCGTCTAACAACGAGCCCGCCTTGAATGGTCACTTGGAAGATCTCATGGTTAGTGACTGGGCTTCTCTAGCTTACACCTCGATCTTTGGGAGTGCTATAAGCTATGGTGTGTTCTTCTACAACGCCACCAAAGGTGAGAGAAAAGGAAGGATTTTCTTCGACTCTAGCGCGATTGAAAGTTTTGAGTTTGTGAGTTCTGCAGGGAGCCTCACGAAGCTGAGTTCTTTGACATTTCTCACACCAATGTTTGCAGCTTTTTTTGGGTAAGCGTGGAGCATTTTTTCCATGATTTAAAAGCTTCTTGTTTGTAGATATCTTGTTTTGGATGAAAGCCTCAATGGCGCTCAAATTTTGGGAGCTACGATCACACTCGCTGGTATTTATCTTGTAAATGCAAGGCCCCCTGAGTCGAAAATTAAACAATAGCAAAATTCTTGATTAAAGCCTTAATCCAACAGAGTATATATCTGTGGTTTCAGCCCTAAAATATCCTTAAAATATGAAGGGTTTTGGGGCGATGAAGGACAACTCCTTCAGGAAATTTTAGAGATGGTTCCCATGGAAGATTTGGGCAGTGTAAGGTTAGTTTCAAAGGAATGGGCAGCATGTGTGCATAGCATTCTACGCTCAGGCTTTTGGCAAGTCGAAAGGTGTATAATTTTCAGTGAGGGAAGTTCCTTGGAGAAGCCCCGGCTCAAGGAGTTGAAGCAGCTCTTCTATGTTCTCCCAAGAAGTCATGATCGGGAAGTGTTACTGAAGGCGATGCCGCTGGACTTTGTGGTGGAATTTGCGTCCACGCAGAGTGTTGAGGAGGGATTTGATCCTCTTGCTTATGAAGGCAATATGGCCTACGATCACAAGAGCAACCTCGCTTACTTCCTGTTTGTGAGTACGCACAGGTTCAGGACGCTATGGACGGTGCTTGTGTGCGATCTCTTCAACAGACAGGTGAAGGCTTTGCCTAGCTTTCAATCCTTGGGACATGATCCCAAGGGTGGAATGGCCATAGTGATTGACAAGAGTGACGCGAGACGATACAAGCTTGTTGTGCCCATGATGTCGTCTGTGTTGCATGGATTCGAATCCCACTTCTTGTCGGTCTTCGACTCGAGCATCAATGGGTGGGAGGAAGTCGATCGCATGGCACAGGATTTCGTTAACAGCCCAGTTTCTCACGGGGGTGAATGGTACGGGTTGAGACGTAAGCGGGTGGTCAAGTACGATGGGCTAGAAGGTGAGAAGTACAAGATCATTGTGGAGCTTGGCGCTGCTGTTACTGGGGAGTCTAGACCACCGTCAGAGATGAGGCTTGAGAAGTGGCAGGATGGGTTCTTAGTTGCTCGCTATGATCCCACGAGCGGGCTCCTCCGGCTTTTGGAAGTGGTGGAGAGTAGTTTCAAGGAGCTTGCGTGCTTGAGAATCGATGATCCACATGAGGATCCACCGTCGACAGATCTGGAATTTAGCATGAAAACTATGAATGACAAGGTTTATATCGCATTGCTCACAACAGAGTGGTATAAACTCATGGAATGGAGTAATGGGGAGTGGAAGCAGCTCTTGGTCGAGGAAGCTGAAGGAAGATATGCTGTCCATTGTTTAAACAAAGGTTTTAAAAAAAAAGTAGTTTTCTTTTCGAGACCTGGCCCTCTATGCGATCTCTTGCGTCCATAGGAAGAAAAAAGAGAGAACTCATTGCATTTCGATGCCTCATGTTATAATGCACGCCATGTAAAACTATAGTCTTATGATAACTCCTAGAATTAGTTTTGACAGGTTGTTTCATTCTACTTGGGAAAAGGACTTGGAAGTGTAGGTTTTTGAGATCATAAGATCAAAAGCTGGATTTCTACTTCCTAGAAAATTCATGCAGACTATCATAGATTCGCAGCCTTTGACAGTAGCCATTCTCGCGTCGATCCTCTTCAACGCAACGATCAGGCCTCTAGGAGTTTTGGGATTTCTTCTAGGCAAAGCGGGGCTTCACCTGTGGCAAATTCCAGTGAGACGATGCAAGAACTATGAAGCTTTTGATCACCTCCAGCAGCATCCAGCTGAATCCTTGGGAGTCCACTGCTCCAAAAACTGGAGGAGAATTCTATGTCATCACCGGAGGAAAGCAATGGAGCGGTACATCCTCCTTGCTGCTCAAAGCATGGCCCTTGGCACGCTCTTGGTTCGCTGGGTGTGCAAGTTCTCGGATCCGATCATGGCAACTGGCTGCGTACGCAAACCATGGAACTTTCAAGCTCGAAAAACTCTGTTTTGTTTTTTCTTGCAGCATATGATAATTGGTGGCTTGCCATTGTTACTCCTCGCAGCGTCTAACAGCGAGCCCGCCTTGAATGGTCACTTGGAAGATCTCATGGTTAGTGACTGGGCTTCTCTAGCTTACACCTCGATCTTTGGGAGTGCTATAAGCTATGGTGTGTTCTTCTACAACGCCACCAAAGGTGAGAGAAAAGGAAGGATTTTCTTCGACTCTAGCGCGATTGAAAGTTTCGAGTTTGTGAGTTCTGCAGGGAGCCTCAGTTCTTTGACATTTCTCACACCAATGTTTGCGGCTTTTTTTGGGTAAGCGTGGAGCATTTCTTCCATGATTTAAAAGCTTCTTGTTTGTAGATATCTTGTTTTGGATGAAAGCCTCAATGGCGCTCAAATTTTGGGAGCTACGATCACACTTGCTGGAATTTATCTTGTAAATGCAAGGCCCCTGAGTCGAAAATTAAACAATAGCAAAATTCTCGATTAAAGCCTCAAAAGTAGCTCCTATTAATATGGTTTCAGCCCTAAAATATTCTAGGGTTTTTGGGGCGATGACGGCGGTGTTTAGGCAACTCCTTCGGGAAATTCTAGAGATGGTTTCCATGGAGGATTTGGGCAATGTGAGCTTAGTTTCCAAGGAATGGGCAGCATGTGTGCATAGTATATTATGCTCAGGGTTTTGGCAAATCCAAAGGTGTACAAGTTTCAATGAAGGAAGTTCCTTGGAGGAAGAGCCCGAGGGCAAAGAATTGATCCAGCTCTTCTTTGTTCTTCCAAGAAGTTGTGATGGGCAAGTGTTACTGAAGGCAATGCCATTGGACTTTGTGATGGAATTTGCATCCACGCAGACAGTCAAGGAGGGTTTTAGTTCTCTTCAGTATCAAAACGCAATGGCCTACGATTGCGAGAGCAACCTCGCTTACTTCCTGTTTGGGAGTACAAGGGGGTTATCGGGGATATGGACGGTGCTTGTGTGCGATCTCTTCAGCAGACGGGTGAAGGCTTTGCCTAGCTTTGAATCCTTACAACATTCTCCCAATGGTGGAATGGCCATAGCGATTGACAAGAGTGACCCGAGACGATTCAAGCTTGTTGTGCCCATGATGTCGGCTGCCTTGTTTGGAATCGAACTCCACTTCTTGTCGGTCTTCGACTCGAGCATCAATGGGTGGGAGGCCCAGTTTCTCACGGGGGTGAATGGTACGGACGGGTTGAGAGCTAACCGGGTGGTCAAGTACGATGAGCTAGAAGATGAGTACAAGACCATTGTGGAGCTTGGCGCTGCTGTTACTGGGGAGTCTAGACCAATGTCAGAGATGAGGCTTGAGAAGTGGCAGGGTGGGTTCTTAGTTGCTCGCTATGATCCCACGCTCGGGCTCTTCCGGCTTTTGGAAGTGGTGGAGAGTAGTCTCAGGGAGCTTGCGTGCTTGAGAATCGATGATCCACAGGAGGATCCACCTACAGCATGGGTGGGAGATCCGACATATGTTCCAGTAGTGAACTTTAGCATGAAGGCTGTGAATGACAAGGTTTACATCGCGTTGCTCAAGCCAACAAAGTGGTATAAACTCATGGAATGGAGTAATAGGGGGTGGAAGCAGCTCTTGGTCGAGGAAGATCGAGAAAGATATGGTGTCCAGCTTGTTTAAACAAAGGTTTCTCAAGCTCTAAAGTCTTTATCACTGTAAGCAGCCATTTGATTACTATTGGGTTTGAGCATTCGAATGCGTTGTATCTTCCTTTGCCATTATCAAAGAACCATTCGATCCAGGCACGAGTTTTTGCAAGAAAGTCGAGAGCGAGGGTGAATTCGTCGAGAACAAATCCGTCAGTAAATCCTCCAGACCCCAAATGGATGAAGGTTCCCGGCCAGTTTTGAGGAGATGGACTGCGTTGGAACAGGCACAGATGTGGAGTGTGTCTACACGGACTTGGAGAGCGACTTTAGATTCAGCGGCACTGTCTCGTCCAGAATTCATAGCAAGCAGCGGCAAAGCTTTCAGCAGCGCCGAGAAGAGAATGGATCAAACCGGGAGCTCGGGAGCTTTAGACACAGCGCTGCTAGACAATCTCCTCCTGATATCTCCGTTCTTTTTCTGGGGCACGGCTATGGTGGCCATGAAAGGAGTTCTTCCAAAGGCGGGACCTTACTTCGTTGCATCGACGCGGCTTGTCCCGGCGGGATTGCTGCTAGTCGGATTTGCGAGCTTGCGAGGCCGGAAGCAGCCGTCGGGGCTGTATCATGGCTTAACATTCTCATCTTCAGCATCGTCGATGCGTCGTGCTTCCAGGTTTGCGGAGTTTTCTCCTCGATTTGTTTCATTCACTTCGAACACTGTCCAGGGATTCCTAGCAGCAGGACTTGGGAAAACAAGCGCTGGACTTGGAAGTGTAAGTTCTTGCGATCATAGAATCAAAAACTGGATTTTTACGTTCTTTTCTCACTTAGAATTCATGCAGGTTATCATAGATTCGCAGCCTTTGACAGTAGCCATTCTCGCGTCGATCCTGTTCAACGAAACGATCAAGCCTCTGGGAGTTTTGGGACTTCTTCTAGGCGTAGCGGGACTTTTGCTGCTGGAGGTGATCACAAGCTTCATAGTTCTTGCATCGTCTCACTGGAATTTGCCACAGGTTCCAGCTGAATCCTTGGGAGCACTGCTTTCCTCCGGTGGTGGCATAGAATTCTCCTCCAGTTTTTGGAGCAGCGGAGAGTGGTACATGCTCCTCGCTGCTCAAAGCATGGCCCTTGGCACGCTCTTGGTTCGCTGGGTGTGCAAGTTCTCGGATCCGATCATGGCAACTGGCTGGGTACGCAAACCATGAAACTTTCAAGCTCGAAAAACTCTGTTTTGTTTTTTCTCGCAGCATATGATAATTGGTGGCTTGCCATTGTTACTCCTCGCAGCGTCTAACAACGAGCCCGCCTTGAATGGTCACTTGGAAGATCTCATGGTTAGTGACTGGGCTTCTCTAGCTTACACCTCGGTCTTTAGTGCCATAAGCTATGGTGTGTTCTTCTACAACGCCACCAAAGGTGAGAGAAAAGGAAGGATTTTCTTCGACTCTAGCACGATTGAAAGTTTTGAGTGTGTGAGTTCTGCAGGGAGCCTCACGAAGCTGAGTTCTTTGACATTTCTCACGCCAATGTTTGCGGCTTTTTTTAAGTAAGCGTGGAGCATTTCTTCCATGATTTAAAAGCTTCTTGTTTGTAGATATCTTGTTTTGGATGAAAGCCTCAATGGCGCTCAAATTTTGGGAGCTACGATCACACTTTTATCTTGTAAGTGGGTCGAAAATTAAACAATAGCAAAACTCTTGATTAAAACCTTAAAAGTAGCTCCTATTAATAATATAGGTTTGGAGATCTTGGTTTCAGCCCTAAAATATCCAAAGTGTAAGGCAAAATTTCCAAATTTTAGGGCAAAAACAGGGCTTTTGGGGCGATGAAGGCGGTGTTTAGGCAACTCCTTCGGGAAATTCTAGAGATGGTTCCCATGGAGGATTTGGGCAATGCTAGGTTAGTTTCCAAGGAATGGGCAGCATGCGTGCATAGCATACTACGCTCAGGGTTTTGGCAAGTCCAAGGGTGTACAATTTTCAATGAAGGAAGTTCCTCGGAAAGTTCAGAGTCCGAGTTGGAAGAGCCCGAGGGCAAGGAATTGATCCAGCTCTTCTTTGTTCTCCCAAGAAGTCGTGATGGGGAAGTGTTACTGAAGGCGACGCCATTGGACTTTGTGATGGAATTTGCGTCCGCGCAGACTGTCAAGGATGGTTTTAGTTCTCTTCAGTATCAAAACGAAATGGCCTACGATCGCGAGAGCAACCTCGCTTACTTCCTGTTTGGGAGTACGAGGAGGTTATCGGGGATATGGACGGTGCTTGTGTGCGATCTCTTCAGCAGACGGGTGAAGGCTTTGCCTAGCTTTGAATCCTTACAACATGCTCCCAATGGTGGAATGGCCATAGCGATTGACAAGAGTGACCCGAGACGATTCAAGCTTGCTGTGCCCATGATGTCGACTGCGTTGCTTGGAATCGAGCTCCACTTCTTGTCGGTCTTCGACTCGAGCATCAATGGGTGGGAGGAAGTCGATTGCATGGCACAGGAGTTCGTCAACAGCCCAGTTTCTCACGGGGGTGAATGGTACGGGTTGAGAGCTAACCGGGTGGTCAAGTACGATGAGCTAGAAGATGAGTACAAGACCATTGTGGAGCTTGGCGCTGCTGTTACTGGGGAGTCTAGACCAACGTCAGAGATGAGGCTTGAGAAGTGGCAGGATGGGTTCTTAGTTGCTCGCTATGATCCCACGCGCGGGCTCCTCCGGCTTTTGGAAGTGGTGGAGAGTAGTCTCAAGGAGCTTGCGTGCTTGAGAATCGATGATCCACAGGAGGATCCACCTACAGCATGGGTGGGAGATCCGACATATGTTCCAGTAGTGATCTTTAGCATGAAGGCTGTGAATGACAAGGTTTACATCGCGTTGCTCAAGCCAACAAAGTGGTATAAACTCATGGAATGGAGTAATAGGGGGTGGAAGCAGCTCTTGGTCGAGGAAGATCGAGAAAGATATGGTGTCCAGCTTGTTTAAACAAAGGTTTCTCAAGCTCTAAAGTCTTTATCTCTGTAAGCAGCCATTTGATTACTATTGGGTTTGAGCATTCGAATGCGTTGTATCTTCCTTTGCCATTATCAAAGAACCATTCGATCCAGGCACGAGTTTTTGCAGGAAAGTCGAGAGCGAGGATGAATTCGTCGAGCACAAATCCGTCAGTAAATCCTCCAGACCCCAAATGGATGAAGGTTCCCGGCCAGTTTTGAGATGGACTGCGTTGGAACAGGCACAGATGTGGAGTGTGTCTACACGACTCTAGATTCGGCACTGTCGATGGATTCGTCGGACCCGGCAAGCATTGGGATTTAGCATAAGGCTAGGAGTGACAAGGTTTAAATCGTGTTGCTCATGCCGCCAAACTTGCGAGCGAAGATTTCAGACCCAGAGGGTATGAGATCTTCGCAGATCACATCAAAGCTGGAAGAATCAAGCGATTGATCACAAGCAACAAAAACTTCCATATGAGATTAAGAAAGCCATTCCAAACAAAAGATAACTCTCTCTTCGTTAGCCGGAAAGGAAGAGGAGCAAATTTTCGTGCTGACCGATTTATCGGGGCGGTGGTGGACGCGGAGCTCCAGGACCGCCAGGACCTCCAGCAGCACCAGGGCCACCAGGTCGAGGAACAAAGTCCTCCTACAAACACCACGAGAGAACGCTCGTAAGAAATTCCCAAATCTATGGCTTTCAAACCTTGCGCCTCTGGAAGGGTCGCACTGGCGGGTTTCGGTCCCTTCTCTTCTCTCTCGATCGGACGCGCACGACGTGAGAGTGGATCGCGCAGGAGACGCAGTACTGCATTTTCCCGTAGAGCTTGGGGAGCGTGTAAGCTGCAAGAACCAAGACATTGGTCATCAAACAAGCCTCCAGAGAAAAAAATTGAGCTGCTTACATTCGTAGACGCAAGCGTCTTGCACATCGCGCACCGCTGCCTGCTCCACGATGTTCCTGACAAGGAAGCGCTTCACGGCCTTGTCCTGGAGGCGAAATCTCAGCTCCGCCGGCAAAGAGAGATCTAGATGTCATACCTTGGGGACGCAGCGCCCACAATTGGAGCACCGGATTGGATCGACATGGCCGCGGCCGTGCTTGTTGCGGCCGCCATTCCGCCGCTTGACAGTCATGATGCAAGGCGCTGGCGCTAGCTCTTTGATGCGGCGGCTAGGGCTTCCCCAAAAGCTCTAGGGCTCTTCGCAAGAGTATATTCTTGGCATTTAGGGTTCTTCATTTTTAGTCCGTTTCCTTTGGACCTAGAAATGGTGCGATTTTCCACACAGACAATTGCCTCGAAGCGCTTGCGGATCTCGACGCCCGACGGGGAGACGTCTGCTATGGCAATGGCGATGCCGATGATGTCCATTCCCTCGGCGCCTGTGGCGCCGGCTGCCTCTGCGAGCACGGCGATGGCGGACGGTGCTGTTCTTGCGACGCTGGATGTGGATACGCTCGATTGCAGCGTGTGTATGGAATCCCTGACCCCGCCGATCTTCCAGGTACCGATATTCGATCGATTTCCATGTTCTTGGCATTGATTCTCGGTGAAATATCCCTCTCGCAGTGCTCGAACGGCCACATCGCCTGCCAGAGCTGCCGCTCCAAGATCAGCGACGTGTGCCCGACGTGCTCCAAGCCGCTGGGATCGATCCGCTGCCTGGCCATCGAGAAGCTCATCGAGACGCTGAGCGTGAGCTGCAAGTTCGCGGACCACGGCTGCGGCGCCATGCCCAAGTTCGTCCACAAGGCGATCCACGAGAGGAGCTGCGAATTCCGGCCGTGCGCCTGCCCGATCAAGCCCTGCAACGTCTCGGCTCCAACCAGAGATCTCCTGGCGCACATCGTCGAGGCCCATCAGGTGGCGCGCTACGATTTCTCGTGGGAAGCTCGGTGCACGCTCTTCCTCGCGGGGCCAGAGGCGGCGTTCTTCCTGCTTAAGGTTGAAGGGCTGTGCTTCTTACTCCACCAGGACAAGCATTCTCTCGGGAGCTCGCTCTACGTGACTTACTTTGGAGCCGCGGCACCGGACGAGTATCTCTACCAGGTGGAGCTCAAGAATGGGAAGAAGAGGCTGCTGTTCGAGAGCGTGGCACAGACTTTCTCGCAGAGCAGGCAGCCCATGGATTTCCTGGTGGTTCCGGCACATATGTTCCCAAGCAAGGGGCCTTTGCAGCTGGAAGTTTCTCTCCAGAGGGTCGGGAGCTCCTCGGCCAAGAAGAGGATCAGCTTCCAGGACGCGATGTTCTAAGACCAGATCGAGCCGACGAAGAACAGGGACGCGATGTTCTAGAGTTGCAAGTAGATCAGATCAAGCCGACGAGGAGGACGCGATGTTTTAGAGTTGGAAGTAGATCAGATCAAGCCGACGAAGAACGCTTTTGGTGGTGCTGCTGCTCGCTCGAGATCTCGGCGGCGCTCGACGATGGCTGTGGAGTTTCTTTCAGTGCGAGGATGGGTTTTTGGATTGCTGCTCGGATGGAAAACCAAGTTAGCTGTGGGTGTCAACCTTGGTGCCTCTTGCCCGTGGCAATGACGAGGATGGCAAGCAAGAGGAAGATGATCAGACCTGCCATAATGTACTTGTTCCTGGTGATCCTCCGGCTGATGTTGTGGATGATGACTTTGCCCCGGGCGATGTTGTCGTCCACTCCATGCAACTGGATCATCCAAGAACAGACACGATTTCGATCTAAGTTGTGATCAAGCGCAAAACTTACGGTGTTCTTCGAGTGCTGGAGAACTTCCCGCTGCCGGTGGAGGTCCTGGAGGATCGAGACGCCGAGTTCTTCGGTCTCCACCAGCACCTTCTTGCCTTCTCGTATCCTGTCGCCGGTTTGATACATCCTATCGGTGGCGGCGGCTAGTTGGACCCGTTGTTCTTGCGAGGTCTGGAGCAAATCTGCTGGGACTTAGTCGAAGAGCTTCGCCCAAGACGAAGGGTCGAGAAGAAGAAGGAAGGATTTACCGTGAATTGGCCGCCTTCCAGGAGCTGCTCTCGCGCTCCAGCGCCCATGGACATCATCTTAACTTCGCGCTTGAGATTTGTGAGCTCCGCCTTGTAGTTCTTGAGCTTTCCCAGGAATGCCGTCTTCTGCGGCGGCTGGAGCCCCCGCGCCTCGAGATCCATCCTCCTGATCTGAAAATCCATCGATGAGAATCTAGCTTTCTTGGCGAGAGAACTTCAGTTACCAGGGAATCCCCTTCGTCGAGCGCCGTTTTCAATTCAGGAACTTTGGGTCTCCTCTGATCTGCTGGAATTTGCCGCTTAGATCAATCGATCGATCGAAGGAAGGGATTGATTACCCTCATTGAGAGCTCCAGCGGCGACGCAGCCTTGCTTTAGACCGGAGACAAGCTCCTGGTACTGCCGCTCATAGGTCTGGAACATCTCACTCATCGTGCCGGATTCCAATTGCCCCCACAATCCTCTTCGCTAGAATTCTAGAAATGGATCTACTCACAAGCCGGAATCGATCAAAATCTCCTCTCTTCGCCGCAAGGCATGAATGATCCTCCCTACGATCCTCTTCCTCTCTCTGATTCCATGCCGATAAGCCATCGCTTCCAACGATCTAGCTCCCCTGGCGCCCAACCCTAGCCCTGGCCAAATAGGGTTTTGTTCTTTTTCATATTTTGGCGCTAAGAAAAAGCATATACCCTTTCATTTTGAGGAATCTGCCTAGGGTTTATCCTCGATGGAGGAGCTCGTTGTCGCGGCGATCACGCTCTGTGTGGCGCTGTCTCTCTCGATCGATCACATCCTCGAATTCTCTGCGATCGTCGCGCTCGCGGCATGGGCCTGGTTTGTGGAATCGCGTCAGAAAGGGAAAAATCCCTACTCCAGCTTCAGGTATGGAATTTTAGCCCGATCCATTGTGAAAATCCTGCTCTGTGAAGACCAGGTGTTTCGACAGGGATTTTTCTGGGATCGATTACTTGGCCGCTGGTACTCGCGTCTCGGTTTAATTCTTCTCTGGATCCAGCCTCGACAAGCAAATTCTCGTTCTGGAGCGCTACGCTATGCAGCCTAAGGCTTCTAAATTTCTTCTCCATCGACACTTCGTCGGTCACACTTCTCGGGCAGTCGTCCCTATTTGATTATTTCAAAGGAGGGATCGCGTTGTTTGCTTTGAGCATTGGTTTTGCAAATGCAACTGGTAAGTAAGCACACGATCGTGATATCGTGATTCTTTTTTTTGACTCTGGCAGGATTTAAGGATTTGATTCCAATTGCTGTCTTGGCAATCCAGTCTTGTGGATCGGCGAGTTTCTTGCGAGCTATACTTCAAAATTTCCCGGGATGTGGAACGCCAGGTAGTAGAAGTTTCTCTCTACGTTTTTATAGCTCGATTCTTATATCTCAACTCTATCCAGGGGAATTGATACTTGTGGCCAGTGGATTAGCACTCTATGGAGGAAATCTGTTGCTCACAATTCTTGGAAATCCAATTCATCCTCTCGACTGTATGCTCCAGGTTTGTTCATTCGTTTGATAACTCAGAGAAATACAATTCATCCATATAGGTTGGAGTTTTCGGACTGAGCCTCATGCCACCAGCTTACAAATGTTTCCTGTGGTTGACAAGGGACTCCAAAACTGTCTCTTTCGCCGCAGCTTTTCTTTCCATAATGCTGACAATAGCTCCTGCGTGGTTTCGCTTAGTGGCAGGAGTTCATCGACACCCAGTTCTATGGTACACCGCTTTTTCTTCTTTTTCTTGTTCGATTTAATTCTTTTGATAGGGTGGTCAACTTTATGCTGGAAAAGCCACTGCTACGTTTTGGACTCTGCTTGTACTGGCTCGCAGCACTGTGCTTACTGCCATATCTCTACAACATTGCTAAACACAATGGTGCTCCACAAATACTCGTCCGCAAGGGCTATCATATTTTAGCAGTGATGATGTTCGTCCCAGCGGTTTTGATCGAGGTACGTAAAAATTTATGTGTATTGATGCTCATCTTCTTGCTCTTTCTATTTGTCAGAAAGAGTTTTTACATCTGGCTTTCACTGTGGCTCTTGTTATCTTCGGCCTTGTGGAAATGCTGAGGGTAAGGTTAAAACAGTTTTCTTGTCTGTTAACACTCCCTCATCCCTAGATATGGCAAATTCCACACATCGGGCCAAGGATCACAGAATTCATGGCTGTTTTTGCTGATCATCGGGACTCAGATAAGCTTATTGTCAGGTATGGACAGATGATTCCTTGAGACCAAAACTAACTTCCTTGTCTCGTCTTGATAGCCATTTTTCTTTGCTTCTTGGATGCGCAGTACCAGTCTGGTTTCATCACGGCTGGAGACTGCGACCGTTAGCAACTCTCGCAGGAATTTTGAGCATCGGAATTGGCGACACAATGGTATGGAAATGAGATTTATAAACGTTTTTACGAGTCGCTTCTTCTTTCTACCAGGCATCATACGTTGGATACAACTATGGATCATGGAGAATCAGCAGTACCAGCAGTGAGTAGCAATTTTCTATCTTGTGACGGTTTATAAGCTTGGTTCGTGTCCTTCAGAGAAAACAATGGAAGGCACCATAGCTGGAATCGTGTCCTTGGGTTTCTCGTGCGCTCTCATTCAAAGACTAGTATCTCCTATATGCTTTCAGGTAATTGCACAATTTGTTTTTCTACTTCTTTCCTTTAATTGTTTTATTTTTCTTTCTTTTAGACTTACCAATTAGCGATTCCTGCGGTGCTTGCTGGATTGCTAGAGGCTTACACGTCCCAAATGGACAATATGTTTGTTCCTCTAGTTTTCTATGCGAGCTTTCTCGCAATGTGAAAGCGAGGACGAAGAGAAAATTTTGCGGTTTCTTAATTTCAAATTCAAAATTGATGTCATTTGGGCGGGAAAAGAGGGTTCCACGTTGGCTATGCCGGCTGACAGTTCACGGTTGTCGGCTGAAATGGGCGGTTACACCCGGACGCAGCATAAAAAGCGCGCGCTTTTAATCTAGTTTCAAGCCATAGCTTTCTTCTTCTTCTTTCGTGTAGATTCCATTCGTGTGGAGCATTACAGCTTAAATCGTGGGCTGCCAGAGAAAACATCACCATGAGAGAGTGCATTTCCATCCACATTGGGCAAGCTGGAATCCAGATTGGAAACGCTTGCTGGGAACTTTTTTGCCTAGAGCATGGCATCCAGGTTCCATTTTCATCCTCTTTCTCGAGAACTTCTTTCAAATTGCTTGGTTTCTCTTTTGATCTAGCTTTAGATGAGACTAACTTGTCTCTTTTCTGGATTTTTGCAGCCCGATGGACAAATGCCGAGTGATAAAACTGTCGGAGGTGGAGACGATGCCTTCAACACCTTTTTCAGCGAAACCGGAGCTGGAAAGCACGTCCCTCGCAGTGTTTTCCTGGACCTCGAGCCGACTGTGGTGGACGAAGTTAGAACCGGAACTTACAGGCAGCTTTTCCACCCCGAGCAGCTTATCAGTGGCAAGGAAGACGCAGCAAACAACTTCGCCAGGGGTCACTACACGAGTAAGATCACGAAAAATCTCTCGAAATCATTCCAAACTGGCGAGATTAATGACTTTTTTTTCGCAGTTGGGAAAGAGATCGTTGATCTTTGCCTCGACCGGATACGGAAGCTCGCTGATAACTGCACAGGCCTTCAAGGATTCATGGTTTTCAACGCTGTTGGTGGTGGAACCGGCTCGGGGCTGGGCTCCCTATTGCTCGAGAGGCTCTCGGTGGATTACGGGAAGAAGTCCAAGCTTGCGTTTACAGTGTATCCTTCTCCGCAAGTCTCCACGGCCGTGGTGGAGCCATACAACAGCGTTTTGTCAACTCACTCGCTGCTAGAACACACCGACGTTGCTGTCATGCTCGACAACGAAGCCATCTACGATATCTGCAGGCGATCACTCGACATCGAGCGTCCCACGTACACGAACTTGAACAGGCTCGTCTCGCAAGTAAGAATCGTTACTCTTTTCTCAAGCCGGTTTCTTTCGATGTTTTTGCATGGTTCCAGTTTTTTTCTTGGCTATTTGCTTTCTTGCGAAGTTCCATTCTTGTGGACCATGGTCTAAAGATTTGCATTTTTTGTTGCCGTCGATAGCTTCCTCTTTGTGATTTGAGTTTTTCTTCTCTTGCTTAGCAAAAAATCCAACTAGGATGTTCTTCTGGTTGCTAGTTTGCTTGATACTCTGTTGATCATCTTCATTGTAGACGACTTACAAAGTTTTCGACAGGTGATCTCATCCCTCACAGCTTCCCTCCGCTTCGACGGGGCTCTCAACGTCGATCTCACCGAGTTCCAGACCAACTTAGTTCCGTATCCTCGCATCCACTTCATGCTCTCCTCCTACGCGCCAGTCATCTCCGCCGAGAAAGCTTACCACGAGCAGCTCTCCGTGTCCGAGATCACAAATACAACCTTCGAGCCGGCTTCCATGATGGCAAAGTGCGATCCCCGCCACGGCAAATACATGGCCTGCTGCCTCATGTACCGCGGCGACGTGGTCCCAAAGGATGTAAACTCGGCGGTGGGAACGATCAAGACCAAGCGGACGATCCAGTTCGTGGACTGGTGCCCGACGGGATTCAAGTGTGGCATCAACTATCAGCCCCCGACGGTGGTTCCCGGAGGAGATCTGGCCAAGGTCCAGCGAGCGGTGTGCATGATCTCAAACTCGACGAGCGTGGCGGAGGTGTTCTCGCGGCTGGATCACAAATTCGACCTCATGTACGCAAAGAGGGCGTTCGTTCACTGGTATGTCGGCGAGGGGATGGAGGAGGGAGAATTCTCTGAGGCTCGCGAGGATCTGGCGGCGCTAGAGAAGGATTACGAGGAAGTTGGAGCCGATTCCACTGAGGGAGAGGGCGAAGACGAAGGCGAAGAGTATTAGTGTCTTTCCCGCCGGGTGCTTAATAGGGGTTGTTAGTCAATAGTTTAAATTCAAAGTTGAAGAATATTCGTTAGGGCAAAGTCATTAGAAAAATATAAGAAAATCAAATATGGAAAGCGCATGCTCTTTGCCACGTCGATCCGTCCACACTGTAGTTCTTCTTTAGGGCAGCGATAGTTCTTCGGAGCAGCGGTAGCGGCACAAGTTCGTCGCGACGATCGTGGGAATGCCGGTTCTTTCCAGCGATTCGCGCTCGCTTAGCGCGCCGACTGATTGATGGAATAAGCTCTGGAGGTGAGGGGGATGGGGGATTTGAAGGCGCCGTTGCTCGGCAGGGATCGCGAGCGGCCATCGCTGCTCGTCATCGACCCCAAGAAACGAGCTCTTGGAGTCAGGTCCTGGATTAGAATCGATACAGCCGGGAACTCTCACGTTCTTGAGGCCGACAAGTTCACGGTAATGCGGCGCTGCCAGCTCCCAGGTCGTGATCTTCGCCTGCTGGACCCTCTGTTCGTGTATCCGTCCACCATCCTGGGGAGGGAGAAGGCGATCGTCGTGAACTTGGAGCAAATCCGGTGTGTGATCACCGCGGATGAGGTACTGGTGCTCAACTCGCTGGATAGCTACGTGTTGCAGTTCGTGAGTGAGCTAAGAAGACGCATAGCTCCAAACAAGCACATCAATGCTGGGACTTTCGAGTGGCGATCTCCGGGAAGTAAGAAGATTGATGTGTCGAGCTACGATTTTAAAGAGCCCAACAGCTCCTCTCCCCAAGCAAACCATCACGAGGAACTTTTGGATGGTTTGTCCGTGAACGCGCTGCCGTTTGAGCTGAAGGCACTCGAGGTTGCTTTAGAAACGGCTTGCGTGGTCTTGGATGCACAGGTAACGAGTCTTTTTTCCTGTTTTTTTAAAAAAAAATAAAAAAAAAAACTACCTCGAGCGTTTTCTAAACTTTTTGGTATCAGACTGCAGAGCTGGAAGATGAAGCATATCCTCTGCTGGAGAAGCTTGCGTCGAGGATCAGCACCTTGAATCTGGAGCGCGTTAGA
Organism: Selaginella moellendorffii; assembly: GCF_000143415.4. Classification (NCBI taxonomy): domain Eukaryota; kingdom Viridiplantae; phylum Streptophyta; class Lycopodiopsida; order Selaginellales; family Selaginellaceae; genus Selaginella; species Selaginella moellendorffii. The sequence goes on along the minus strand of NW_003314266.1, from coordinate 1,217,847 downwards.
CGACTCAAAAGTCGGCTAGTTGGCTTGAAACGTCGAGTGGAACGGGTAAGTGCTACCTTGCTCTATTTTCTGGGTGTTCTAACTTAAATTTTTTGAAGGTTCGTGATGAGATCGAGCAGCTCATGGATGACGACGAGGACATGGCGGAACTCTATCTTACCAAAAAGAAAGAAGCTGGAAACGTGTTTGCGGTAATGTCTGCGTCCGCGCCTGTCTCACCTGTTGGTTCTCCACAAGCTGCACGGACTTTAGAAAAGCTCCAGAGCATTGGGAAGCACAAGCTGGACAGAATGAACTCCGAAAGTAACGCAGAGGGAGTGGATGAAGTGGAGATGCTTTTGGAAGCCTATTTTGTGGTGGTCGACGGGATTCTCAACAAGCTGACCTCTGTAAGTCTCACATTTCGTACTAGAACTACATGATTGACCCAAGCTATGACCTTGCAGTTGGAAGAATATATCGAGGACACGGAAGACTTGATCAATATTAATTTGGTAAGCTCGTTTTTCTCCCCATGTGTTACTAAAGTCTTGGGTGACAGGATCATGTTCGGAATCAGCTTATTCAGTTCGAGCTCATTCTGACCACGGCAACGTTTGTGATGGCGTTCTATAGCATCATTGCTGGCATTTTTGGTATGAACATTCCACTTCCCCTGACGGATCGCCCTTGGGCTTTCAAGTGGATCATCACTGTCTCCGGGCTCGTTGGAGTTTTCTTCTTTGCTTCGGTCATCCTCTTCTTAAGATGGCGCAAGCTGATACCTATCTAGCATGTACAGCGCTGTTACCCTGGCTTATTCTGTTTAGGGAGCCAGGTCAAGTGTTTTCAATCCTTATCTTACTTTCTTTTGTTTAGTGCAGTTCAGGTATTGAAGTTCTGTTAAGACTTTGAAACTCATTTGTTGTCTGTCAGAAACATCGCCAACGGCAAGAGTGAGTAGAGATTTTGTTCTAGGAGGTACAGTATGGTACTTTTATAGTATATAGAATGTACACTGCAAGGTTTGGCTTCTAAGTTTCTCGTTCCTTTTTTCCGTTACTCTCGATGAATAGGTACATCATGCTCTCATTGACGACACATTTGAGTTACATATTTGTAACAGGGCAGTGCCGCTAGTATACATGATCTCAGCTATGTTAAAAGAGGAATTCGAAGGCTTCAGGCGTGGGGCGTGCTGTTGGTTCTTTTTACAAAGCGACCCTGAACAAGAGAACACGATCAGTTATGAAAGGTACTGTTTTTCTTTTTCTTTTTTTCACTGTAGATACTAACCTTTAGCCGTGGCCTTCTTTCAGCATTGAGTTTCCGGACCTCGTAGCGGATCTTCTTGGAAAACAGTCGAGTTCTCCGTTTTTCTCTATATCTCATGACACGAGCTTCTCTTCCGCCTCGTGGAGTAAGTCTATCCTCCCCGAAGTTTACAACCGGTACCTGTCCAACCGCCTCAACTTCCGTACTTTCCATGCAAAAATCGGGAACCAGTCCATAGTCCAAGGTACTCTGTAGACAATATTTGTTACCAAACTGATACGGAACTGCAGGATCAAGAGACTTACCGCGGGATCAAAGAGAGAATCGTCTGGAACTGTTTGAGGCCGAGGTCCCTCCGTCCAGAAAGGCCCTCGATCAGACCATGCATTGAGGACGTCCTCGTAGTCAAGCTTCAGCGTGATCTTCTTCTCGACCTCCTCTTCCTTGACTGTGCTGGCGGAACTGAACGCAAAGCCGAGCATCTCGTCGACTTCCAGCTTGATCTTGTCCAGCTCCTCGACCTCCTCGGTCTTTACTTTCACGGCATCAGCAGAGTCAAAGGCATCTGCGTCGGATACATCGCTGTTCGGGGAGGGACTGTGGAAGATCTCCGGGAAGTCGATGCCGAAGCTGTCGTGCGTGAAAGTTTTGCACTCGGACTCGCCTAGTACGTCCCCAAGGTCTGCAATTCCGTCCATTTCAATGGTTCCCGAGATGATCCCGTCCATAACGCCCAGATCTGCTTCGCTGTCGAGGAAGCCGTCGAGATCACAGTCGTCTGGCACGGTGAAGCACATCTCCTCGTCGTCTTCGTCGGGTGGAGTGGCACAGGGGACAGTACATCCCAGTGAATTATCATCACTGGCTGCAAAGTCTTCGAGAAGTGGATCAAAGATGGGAACCTCGTGAGAAGACTCCTGGCAAGGCTGGAATTCGGCTGCGTACTCCTTGGGACTCTTCGGCTCTGCTTTAACTTTGCCACTCTCCTTGGAGGAATTTGATCCGAGAGAATGGGAACGACTTGATCTGGGCTTCTTCCTCGGGGGACAGTGGCTATCCTTGGCACAAGCAGCAGTAACAGCAGCAGCAGAGTTCGTGGGAGAGATATCCTCCGCGAGCTGGAACTTGGACACCCGCTTGACGTTCTTCATGAGCATACCATTTGGACCCATACGGAAGCGCTCGTGGCGAAGAGAGACGGCGTTGGCTCCATGAACGGAACCATCACAGTTCTCGCACAGGTACGCCTCGTCCGCCTTGCAAAACCATTTCGCTCGCTCACGACCGCAGACATCACAGGGACGGAGAGCTCTTCCTGCTATTGCCATGGCCGTGGCGGCCAGATTACTACTAGACTTGGAGGTACTACTCGCCTTTTCCATATCTCCTGCTTATAACAACCTCAGCGTTCTCGCACCGACAGGCGCTAAGAAAGAGAAGAAGAAGCAGAGAAGCCTTGAAGCTGTCCGAGAGGAATTGTGGAAAGGTGTTATCCCCTCCGCCGAGCACGCGCCAGTTGCTCAAGCCAATGGGAAGCTCGGGCTACTTACAGGGAAGGAGAAAGGCAAAGGGAAAGAAGATCACATCGATATCGCATCAAATCATCGCGGCAGTCGAGGACATGGCAGAGTGACACACAGGAGGAGAGACCAAAACCGCGTCACAGCTTTTAAGCGAGGAACAGGAGGGCTCGAAAGCAAAGCTCGCTCGCTCGTTCAGCTGCTGCTAGTGCTGCTCACCACTTTTGATGGGATTGATTATTGGCGAGCGAGAGAACAGTGGCAGAAGATTGTCCAGAGGTGGGCGAGGGGCAAAATAAAATTTTGGCTCCAGCAGTCGCGGTAGCAACTTCAATTACAAAGGGAGAGAAAAAAGAGGGGACAGCGACCCAGAGAGAGCAGCGTATGGGTCCATGGTACGGTCCCCACTGGAAAGCCCTGATATTCGAAGTTTTCAAATATTTGAATCTGGGCGCGCTGCGAGTGACGTGGACTAAAGGGCCCGCGAAATCCTTATCGGAAATGCGGTGGCAATTTGTGATTGGGGGCGCCCGGGAGCGCAAAATCTGGGCCGTGCCTTCCCATTGGCTGGAGGTTGCGCTACGGTGGCTCTGCTTACGGCTTGTCGCTGTACATACATTGTCAGCAGGTACGGCTCTTGTATTTATCCACCTGTTGAAGAAAGAAAGCAATTTGGAAATTATATTATTTAGAAAAGTATGTATTATTAATATCCAATCAATTAAAAAACAGTATATACTTCACCACAACAAATCACTAAATTAAAGACAACCGTTGGATGTGAAAAGATACTAGAATATACTAGCACTCTAGCATTAATATGACGAAGTCAAGATACAAAACACTTTATAAGATTTTCTATCACCAACTCTCGTCCAACATTGAAACTCAAGACTAGCTGCCAGTTTAATGACAGGGAATTCTTGTGCGGTCCCTTCCATGCGATGGCTACTCCACAGAGAAGTGACAAAATGCCTCTACGACTAACATACCCACCACTGTTCGTTCTTTTCTCTTTCTTTTTTTCGAGCTGTTCTTCCTCGCAAAAAAAGATTTTGGATGGTTTAAAGGCGACGAGATTCAGCTGGCTGGCCTCTCCGCAACCAAACCATTCTACTTTTGCTGGAGAGCGAGAGAGAGAAAGGAAGAACAAAAAACAAGCGGTGAGAGGCCCTACCTCCCTGTTCCGAGTACACTTCGCTGTTATGGAGTTGCATCGCTCTGCATGGTTTGTGATGGACAAAGCCTGATCGCGACTCGCATCCAAATGATTGTCCCCCTTTCTCTTTGCTCTCAAAACTTACACGATCAGAGCCTTGTTAGAGAATGAAATCCCACAGCCGAGAAATCCAAGCTTTGAAAGTTAAAGGAAATTTCGGAGACTTTGGCGTACCTGTGACGAGGCCAGTCGTGTGATTTAGCCTCAACGTTGATGGGTCAATGCGGGAGATCAGGAAGTTCCAGACGAGTTTGTGATTGAAGGGCGAGCGCAGAAAAATAGCAGCTTACTGCTTTACCGCGAGTACAAAACTGTGGAACCAGGCTATATCCACGTTTGTGCGTTTCAGCTGGGTGTCAAGCCGGGAGGCATCCCCAAGCTCTCCGCTAAGTTCTTCATGCGTTCCTTCATAGCCTGGACAAGTTTCGAGATCAGTGTCACTCGTTTCCGTTTCTTCTACCAGGCATTTGCTTACCATGACACTTTTCTGGTGTGCATCCTTGTACGCGTCATTCACCAGTAGCGACAGTTTCTGCGAGAGATTTTGATAAGTAATCTCAGCTTTAAGGAGATGGTTTCTTACCTCCGCCCCGAGCTCCATCGCCGCCTCGGTGATCTCAACTCTCAAAGGTTCTTGGTTTCCGGAAAGAACAGCCTGCTTTGCTTGCACAAGTTAATTGGAAATAAATCCAAATCAAAAGAAGTTGGAAGCTTTCTCACCTTCACAAGTTCGCCCTCGCAGTATCCATCAAACTCGGTGCTGCAAACGTTTGCCTCAGTAACAACGAAAGCAATGGAGGAAAAACATATCGCCTTACGCAGCTAGTTCCTTCTGCACCTTCACGGCCTCCACTTGCACGACTTGCTGGGCTTTTCGAACAGTTTGGTAGAGCTCTTGCATATTTCCAAAAATCCCTCCTCCTCCCTAAAAGAATACAATCACCACAACGCAAATTCTTCTTCTAGACATACCTTCTTGCTTCCATCCTCGGAATTGCTCTCCGTGTTCTCCTTCTTCCCGAAAAAACCCTGGGCAGTGAAAACTTCACCCCATTGCCGCCGACCACCACCACTTAAGCAAAATTCCCTCTGTCTCAAACAGGGCAGCCTGGAACCTGAGAATCCAGCCCCGAATTTTGATGCCCATTTTTTCCAACCCATGCACTCACCGAAATGGGCCGTTGACGAAGGCGCGAGAGGCGGCGCCACCACGAATCGATCCGCACAGCCAAATGCGGGAGAGGACGCCATGCCCTGAGACAGGATCAAGCCAGAAACTAGGGTTTATATAAACGTTTTCAAATTATACGCTTTCTATCGATTTTAGAATATTCTTTGTCATATCTTAGATTCGCCTGATAAAGATTAATCAACTTTAAACTTCATTTTTATTTGCTTTAGCTTTAGCAACAGCAGAGCATAGAAAGTTTCTTTATAAAGGTCTACAGGTCAGGCTGATGATATAGCTTTTTATTGTTGTGATGTGCTTGACCTTGGTTTACATTTCCTAGAATGTTTTAACAATCCACAAGACCATTGTTGTAATTCTATGTGTCCATAAACAAAAGAATTCCTATATCTCAATTTGAGGCATGTCCATTTATGCCCAATTAAAAATTATAAAACCTGTCAACATGGATGGATGTAATGCATTGTTCCCTCTCATTCAATCTTCTATGACCTGTTCCACCCCTCAGAAGGATGGTATATATGTAGATTTGTGATAATTATAGTTTGGTTTCCTTTGGTTGTACATTTTTAGATACTACTCTATAAGGTAAATAAATCCATAATTTCAACATATAACAGCTATTATTAGAAAATTTTAGTTATTCTTCTAATTAAAACATGTATATATAATAGTTAAAATTAAGAAATCTAAAATATAATGATATTGTAAGTTCCTAGATTTGGACTTTTTGGAAAAAAATTTGACCATCAGATGTTAATTTTAACATATAACATAGAAAAAAGTATTTCGAAGTGAAAGCTTATATGTTGCAAAATGTTAAACGAGTTGCAGAATAGAAAGGAAATGGATGCTTGTTATAGAAAGAAATTCAAAGTATGTGATGACAGGAGTGAGTTTGGCAAGACAGGAAGAGGTATTGTATTGTGAAAGTTTATATTTGACATCATCTTTTTTTTGTGTTTTCTAAATGACAGCCCATCACTACAAAACATCTCAACAACAAGAATTTGAGTAAGAAATAATCTGTGTTGATAGTAAAATAACTTGTAGTACTCTTGATTTTATTTCTTTCTCATAGGTTGCATTTGCTATAGTAAAAATTTCTGAGTAGTGGGATGTAATTAAGAAAGAGGTATTATTTTGTGATAGTTAAATTTTTTTTATATTTTTTGTTTTATTAAATGGCTGATTATTACAATAGGAATGGTAAGGATCTTAGGTAATTCATGGGTGAAAGAAAAAAAGATAAAAGATTAAAAAATTGGAAATTTTCACTATGGGTTATTTTTTTCTAGGATTATTGCTATTTATGAAGTGTTTTGTTGCAATGGTTAGTTATTTGAAACACAAATAAATAAGAAAAAAAATTTAACTATTAAAAAATAATACTTCTTTCTTAATCTTATCACACTGTTTATAAATTTTTATAATAAAAAGTGTAACTAAGAAAGACAAAGGATTAAGAAATCTAGAAACTTTCATAATTGCATTTGTTGTAATAAAGATTTTTATATAATGGGATGAGATAAAAGAAAGAGGTATTATTTTGTGATAGCTCATAGTTTCTAGGTGTATGTCTTACAACAAAATATCTTAACAGGAAGAAGATATAATTTATGCTTATAATTTTTAATCCTTATTAAGAGCTTATATATTTTTTGTTTTTTCATTATTTGTTTTTTAAATTGATGTTGTGTGTTTTTAAAGACCATAGAAGTTACTTTAAGATTCATAATGATTAAGTGGTTAATGTCCAAAATCAACTACAAACAATTGTAAAGGTTTTAAAGCAACCAAATGGCTTAAGAATAAATGCATTCATTGTAGAATAGTTTCATAATGAAGTGGAAGAGTTGACAACATGCCTAAGGAGCATATACACTATAGAACACCTATAGTAATAAAAGAGAGATCTAGGAAGATGAAGGTAATTTTTAATATTTTTTCTGTATTATTTTTTCTTTTTCAATTTTTCAATTTTTTATTCAGGAGAAGTTGGAGGCAATTAAGAGGAGCAAATTTGTTATACTCAACATAAATTCTATTCTTTATGGTTTATTTTTTGCGATTTTGTTTAGAACGCTTTATACCACTAACTTGTTCGGAGAAGGTCATTTATAGGGCATGACTAGACATTACAAGGCTTTGTAGAAGAATGTCTTTGTGAGGCTTGCTATGACATGCCATTAAGATGGCCATATAGAAACGAGGCAAGTCCTAGCACAAGAGTTCCACCTCGGCTTGGAAAAACAACAGTTGAGAAGATTGTTTATTTCTTTAAAAATCTATAAAAGCTAACATGGATCTTTGTTCTGGAGCTTATAACTAGGAGAAAACTAATTCATTGAGACATTCCTTTGGAGCTTATAATTGGGAGAAAGTTGATTCATCCACCCATCTATTTATGCCAAATCACTAGTTTTTTGGGTATGGTGCAACCACCTTGTTTTAAACCTTTTGAACTAGTTTTGAGAGGTTTCTCTCATTGTAGATTTTATTGTTGGCAACCATGATAGATCCAGCTTAACAGTCGTGAATACAAAGCATCTCCATTAGGTGGAAAACTTTGCAGAAGGTTGTGATTGGCTCTCATCTTACTCACATAAAGCTTTCTATGTAAGTAAAGCCAAATTATAGGCTACTCATTGTTGGGGATGGCAAGGCACTTGGAATTTAGGGGTTAGATGAGATTGCTTAAGCATTGGAAGGTTTTGTAGATATGAAATTGATTAAGTAAGGTCCTCTTAAATATAAGGCTATGAGGTTGGGTTGGGAGATTTAAAATAGATTTAAATGTAAAGCTAAAGGTTGGGTTGGGAGTTTTGAGATAGATTATATATGTCTTTATAAGCTCCTGAATTTAGATTTCTCAAAAGGTCACATAGTCCAATATTATTCAAACCCATTCAAATCCCATGGATCATCTCTCAAATCGTTCTTTTTGGCTACTTACAATCTACTATGTTTCTTTACAAGTTCACGCCCTCGTGAATAGAAGTTAAAAGCAATAACTCTCCCAAAAGCCCCACTCTCTTGACATCTTACCCCTCGGGTCGAGCCTAGCCAAAGCAAATTGGACCTCCTAGATGTCAATTAACATCTACAAGATGTTCAATTCTACAAGATTTTTTCATACAAAATGTTATGATAAATTCTTGTGAACTTCTTTCACGTTAAGAGCATTCTAGATGTTTTATTCTATTCTTAAGGACCTTTCCAAAAGGATGTTGTCAAGAACTAGCATGGAATAAAAGATGTAGTTCATTACTACTTCAGTCAAAAGAATAAAGTTCCTTGATAGAGACTTGAATAGAGCTCTCGTAAAGAGTTATTATGCTTGATTACTTTTCCTCTATCCCATATTCCTACCACAATTCCTTTCATGGTGACAATGATGGTGTCTTCTAAACCAGGAGTGTACTTGGTTGTGGTGTTGTCCCAAGATTTCTAATATTAAATGTAAACTCCTGAATTTAAATTTCCCGGGAAGACACCCAACCCAGTACTATTTAAACCCAAGGATGCTTAACCTTATGTGTCCCAAGACCTTTAATCGATTGAAAAAAAGGGTGTAATTTTGTTTATAAGCTTTTTCTTTTTATATTTGAACCCCATGAATTGTTTCTTAAATTGTTGTCTTTAGTTGCTTACAATCATTAATGGTATCAAGTTTTCTCTAGCTCAAATAAAAATCTAAATTTAATAGAGATCTACATACTATTTACTAGTTTTCCTCAAGAGACTTTGGCTAACTAAGGATAAGTCTATTGTCACACTCTCATGGTTGTCTTTTTGATCCTTCATCCAACACCTTTTGAGAAGCTGTCAAAAGCTATAAAGTCTAATGTCAAGGATAGAAAGATGATTTAGTGGAAATTCTATTTAACAAAATTTTGGTTAAATAAATATAAACCTAAAGTTCATAATTAATTGAAATTATTTTCTAGTTTTATAAAAAGTATAAAATTTCCAACTAATTGATAAGTATTTAGACTATAAATATAATTAGATATATTGTATTATAGAAGCTTTCAGAATACAAATATAATTTATTTATACATAATATTGAATATAAGCTTTTGAATTTATAGTTGATAATATATATATATATATATATATATATATATATATATATATATATATATATATATATATATATATATAAAATTATTTTATATTAAATAAAATTCATAATTATGTAATTATTTTCTAATATATAAATTAGTAATAATTATTATTAATAATCTATTTTACTTTATTGAGTTTGGGTAGTAGTATAGCAGTGTTTTTGAAATCATACTTTAAATGTAACATCTAATTACTAATATTTATTATTTTTAGCAATTCTTTTTTTGACTTTTTTCTGGATCAGGTATTAGTTTTCTTACAATGTTATTTTTCTAAATAAAAGTCCTACTTTTCATCTAATATCTTTAATAAAAGTATTTATTCTTAGAAATTTAAATTTTTCCTAGAAATATATTAATTTTCTAGTATTACAATTTTAAAATAGCAAAAAATTATTGTATAAAATTATTGATTTTTTTGTTCACCCAGGGCAAATATAAAATTCTAAGTCCATACCAATCCTACATATGAGTCTTAAAAATGTATTAGTTTTGAATTTATAAGGAAAGTTTCACAAATCAGTTTTTAATAGGAGCACAAGAAAAAGGGACATAATATATAATACAGTCATTTGTACATATATATTTACATAGAACCATATCTGGTCATATTTTGACAGTAAGAATGTTCAAACTGTATAAAATTAGTAAAATTTATAAAATTTTGTCTTTTGAAGCTTTAAAAAAACCCTTACTGATATAAATGATAGCTTTACATTAATATTTACCATAATTACTGTGCTTTGATCACCTTTTTTTCATGTACTAATACTTGTTCCTAAAACACTGCTATTTTCTCTAGATTGCAAACACTATATTGGATCAGTCTTGAAGGGTATTAGCTTTTAACCAATGTAGCAGTAACAAGAATTAACCTTAATAAAAGAAGTCATATTTGAGACAAAATCCCATTTATATTTTACTCTAGAAATGAATTGACTTACAGGTTGGAAACTCTTTTCAAAAGAAAATATGATTACTATGCATGACTTTTTTCTTGATAAATGTAAAAGCTAGATTTTTATATGCCAAAAAGGAAAAAAAAACTCGTTGTCAAATCTTATAAATATGTAATAATGTATACAGTTTCTTAAGATGATGCCATGATTAATTTATTAACCTTCTCCCATACTTCTAATTCTTATTTATCCATCAATGTGTCATGCAGTTTATGTACAATGGGGTGGCAGTGACAGTCTTCCAAGGTCAATAGTAATGTTTATATTTGATGCATTAAGAAATCTAGCACAAGATCCCCTTGGACATCAGCTGGTTATAGCTATACACAATTGGAGGAGGATACATCATTTGCATAAGAATTTGACTGACCCTCTTCTCAATCGCCGCACATCCTTTGCTCCATCTTCATCACATATGAATATTCGAATAAATCTCTTGGATATTCTCCGCTTAATTCGGAGGTGTAATCTAACCCGCGATGAGCTGCTTGACGCTAATAATCACTCCCAAAACGAACAGTCTCTAAGAAAAACTTAGTGAGTAATACGGCGTTTAAGTACCTTCGCGTGGAAATGCGCAGCCGTGTTGTACGACACAGTTTTTCACGATGATATTTGGACCTCTGCAACGTACGGACTTGGCTATGGACGCTTCGTGGAGCTCGAGCCCAGCCCTAACCTGGCCATGTATGACGAAGGTGGGAAGCTATCTCTCCCATGTGGCTGTGAGAAGTGCGATCAATCGTCGGCGCTGCGCGACGACGACGGGAATGTGGTGCTCTATCTGACAGACACTGGCGAGGCGATCTGGGCTACAAATCGCTGAGGGAAATCGATTCTTATTCGAGCAATCTCCTCTCTCTACTTGGAATTCTGAGAGACGAGAATTGCTGGAATTTGAGAGAGACGAGAATGCCGCTAGAACACTACACGGTCTTCTCCGTTTAGGTCATAATATTTTTTTGCCTCCAAGAAAAGAAAGGCGCCAAGAAGGCGTTGCGATCGGGCGACGCCGCTCTGCCAGGTAGGGTAGATCAGATCGAGTATGGCGCTAGATCTCGCGAGCGGGAAAATCCGGCGTTCTTGATGCGAGCTCGACGCGGGATCAGGCATCTTGACAATGGGGAGCCCACGAAAGACCTGGAGCCTCGCGAGCTAGAATTCCGCCGTTCTTGATGGAGCTGGACGCGACTCTGGACGATTTCTCGGTGATCCGTGTGGCCGTCCTGGCCATGGGGCAAATGCCGCCGGTCTATCTCCGAGACTACGTTGAGACGATCGTCAAGCACACGGATATGGATCTCCGGAGTGTGAGAGCTTTCTACATCGAGCACCAAAAGAGTCCTTTCACGCAGCTTGCTTGGGAGACTGGGAAGCTCAGGATAAAGTTTATGGTTGGCGGTGCTGTGAGAAGTCCCTGGGAGGATTTCCAAGCTCACAGGAAAATTCACGGAGTGATCGGCTTGTGCCACTGCCCGCTTTCCCATGATCTTGGAGCTACCTACGACAAGTTCTTGACCATCTGTGCCTCGTATCCTTCGGCACAGGTGAAGCGGTGCTTTGGATTCCATGCCAGTGATAATCAGGTGTGTGCTTCGCCTTGGCTTTTCTTTTTGTTTCTATCGTTGTTGCTCTAACAACCATTTTTTCTGGTTACTTTGCAGCTAGAACAAGAAGACAAGAGCAAGAATTCGGATTTTATACTCTTCCCTTCTGCGGATTACGAGACTCTGGAGCTGCATATCAAGGCCTTGATGCAAGCGTTTGCAGCAGCGATGCTGATGGACTTTGAGAGGCGAGTTCTTTTAGGTGATCCGGTTGCAAGCTCCTTGACCACACCACTGGACTTGCCGGCGTCTACAGGGACTGAAGAGGTAACTTAACGAGATTTTCTCATGTTACGTTTGTGAAAGTTTTTTGTATAAGCAGTTTAGCAAAGCTAAAAGGAAGAGACTCGGCCGCCTTCAAAAGGCGATTGGAGACTATTGTCTTCTTTCTGGGTCGCATTTGAACGCAAGCGCACATTACCTATCTGCAATTGAGGTTTTAAAATCTACTGGAGATGTATTCTGGCACGCGGGAGCAGCAGAAGGCAGCATAAGCGCTATTATGGTCAGCAAACTTGAAATTCTTTGATTTTTACCCGGTTAACTCGATCTTGTCACAGGTAGATCGTCAGCGAGATCAGCAGTTCTATGATGACGTGAAAAGTCACTATGCCGAGATCATTCAGCTCTACAAGAGGTTAGTGTAGCGCAGAGAGTTTTGAAAATTCTGAGCATGTTTATTGTCAGGGGAACGTCCTTGGCCTTTGAGCTGGAAGCAAACCTCAAGCTTGCAAAGCTACTTTCCAGGTAAAAATTGATAACAGTGATGCAGCTCTATTCTCAATTGGTTTGTACTTTCAGAAAAGAGTCAACCAAGGATGCCATCGACATTTTGACAAACTGTATTGAGTCCGGTAAAAGTTTATTGGAGCCAAATGACCGGCTGGTTTTGTTTGTTGAAGTGGCCAGAATATATGGATTTCTGGGGTATGAGAGAAAAGCTGCTTTTTATTCTCGAGAAGTTGCTCATCTGTACTTGCAGCAAGACAATCACTGGGCTGCCTTGAGTGCTCTACAGATATTACATTCGTTGTCGAGTAGATATTGTCCTTTAAATTCCGCACACAAAGTAAGTTGAAGTCTCCATGATCAGATGTTTCACTGACGTTGTATATTGTCTCCAAGGAAGTTCGTGGCATTAATTCACGAGTGCACCGCACAAATGATGCCCCATGGAGCAGCTTGCAAATCGACGTTCTGGCAAACATGCTGGCTGCTTCTATACGTGGTGGCGATGCTTTAGCTGCATGGTGTGCAGCGTCACAGCTTCTTCGAGCTCATTATCCACTTATCACACCACATGCCCAAATTAGCCTTGCCACTGCTTTGTCAACGGCTGCGACAAAACTCCCGGGTGGGACACGGTCTTCAGTTCCGGCGCTCCCTTTCCTCAGGTAACTTGACGCTTTGAGTTGTACTGTTTTTTTCAACTGACTCAATTTTCGCAGGTGGCACTCGTTTCCTCAGGAAAGCTCGCAAATGGACTTTATCAAACGGAAACCTGGGAAGAAGGAATGGTGGACAGAGAGCAGCTCATCCGGCCCGTTTATCTACACGCCGTTTTCAGGGAGGCACAAGGAGCCGAAAAAGATTCAGCTCGTCTGGATAGTTGGGGAACCAGTCGAAGTCCTCGTTGAAGTTGCGAATCCTTGTGCCTTCGAAATCCACGTTGAGAGTATATGCCTGTCAGTGGAACCGGGGGAATTCGAGGCGTTTCCGCTGTCCTTCGTCTTACCTCCGAATGGATCGGACGTGTTGTCACTCTCTGGAAGGCCACTTTCGACCGGGTCACTGACAGTACGGGGATGCTTTGTGAACTACAACGGCGTTGTTACCGAGCACTGTTTTGGGGGCACAGATGCTGAGAGAGGCTTGTTCCTGGCAGATCCATTCCGAAGCTCGGGCAGAAGTGGGTTGAAACTCCGAAACAAGCCTCTCCCGGACATCAAAGTTATTCCTCCGCTGCCCTCTCTAGTAGTGGACGTTGTTGGCGGAGAGGGCGTGGTAGTCTTGTACGAGGGGGAGGTTCGCAACATGACGATCGAGCTGTGCAACGTTGGTTCCGTGCCAGTTATAGAGGCGAACATAACAATGGTGGCGAGGCGCCGCGAGCAACATGTATATGTGGAGGACGATGTTCTTCAAGCGGCACTACCTCTACACACTGGCAGAAAGGCGTCCGTGCCTATACAGCTCCAAATTGGCCACCTGGATTCACAGAGTGAGAGAAAGACACTCGAAAACTCCACTCAATCTTTGGACGAAGAAGCTTTTCTTCATATCCACTATGCAGGTAAAGTACACAGTTTATCTTCTGAAACTAACGGAGGACAGTTTCACAGGCTCTCCAACTCTTGAAAGCACTGACGAAGAGCTCTCTCCTGGTAGACGGCTGACTAGTCGTTTGAGGCTTCGAGTTCTTCAAGGCCTTCGTCTTGTCAATTCGCGGCTGCTGTCGATGGAGATTCCTCTTCAACTAAGCAGTACTCTCCCAGCGGACACTCGCAAAGCCGAAGCAAACGCCGCAGTGAGAATGGATCCTTACAGGGGAGGCTGGAATCTACGAGTGCTCGAACTAGAGCTGTGGAACGGGACGGACGCTTTCTTTGAAGTGACAGTGGCCGTCAAAGGCGAAGAACTTGATGCCAGTACGAAAGTCCACAGGAAGCACTGTGCACGGGTTTTGGTTCCGTTGGAGAAATTCAAGCTGCCAGCTCTGGGCGACAAGGCGTTCTTCGCAACAGCTCGAGCTCTGGAGCACAGGTCCAGGAACGAAGTCACCTCCACGATCGAGGAGCTGTGCTCGAGCATCCGCGTGAGGTGGTCGTCGGGGAAGAACACCAGCGGCGAGCTCCACTTGAAGGACGCAATCCGCGACGCACTGAGGGACTCGGTCCGGGAGATCCTCCTCCCGGATCCACTCACATTTGCATTCAGGCTCGCGGCAGGAGAGGACGTTCGTGCGAACCAGCTCGTCCCGATCGAGATGCTCGTCAAGAACAACACGGCCGAGGACGTGGCCGTGTCGCTCAGCGTCGCTTGCCGGGACATCTCTGGAACGAGCTGCGTGGTGGAGCAGCAAATCCTCTACGCTGGTAAGTTCCTTCCACAGTTTGTTTTCTTCGTGAGATAACTTTGAGAGCTTTGGATCAGGCGCTCTGGATGGAGTGGAGGTGGAATTGAGCTCTCTGGGAGACGCAGTGCATAGATTTTCGCTGTTCTTCCTCGTTCCAGGAGAGTACACGCTTCTAGGAGCGGCAGTGGTACCGTTGCGCGACGATTCTATATGTTACTGCGGGCCTCCTTTTGCCGTCCACGTGGCCTGATCTTGGACGTTTAAATAATCCCCGAGTGGAAACCCTAAATCGTGTAGAGAGTGAAAGGATGGCGGAGCTGGAGCTGGTCTTCTTCAAGCTGTCCGCAATAGATCTGTGCCAGGCAAGGTGTGTGTGTCGCAAATGGCAAAGAGCAATCGACGATCCCAACTTTCGCAAGAGATATGCGTGCTCCCACGACTGCATCCCTCATCTCTGCCTTTGTATCGCCGATGACGAAGATAAATCCATCTTCGTGAGGCCAGTCGAGAGTTCCCTGCGCAGCGAGTGGCGCCTCTTCCAGACGCTCCCCAAGGGTATGAGGATCGTCAGCAGCGACGTCGGCTTGCTGTGCCTGGCCACGTTTGAGAAATTTGGGCAGACCTCTTCCATCTTCGTGTGGCGCTACAGCGATCTCAACTCCTCGCCGGCAAGAGTTCCTTTGCCGGCGGCGGACAGTGAGCAAATGCACATAGTGGTGTACAACCGCGAGAGGGATCGATCAACACGAGAGTTTTGTGTCGCTATCTTCGTCATGCCATGGGTCTCGCTATACATTTACGACTCGCCTCGGGGCAAGTGGTCGAGGCACAAACAAGAATGCCCAGAACCATGGCACACGTTTCGCATGAATGGCTTCTATCCGGTCCTGGATCATGGTGAGGTGGTGGTGTTTTGCACTGGTTCTCAGAAGATTGCGAGATACAACTTGTGGGATGGTTGCTGGCGAATTTTGGAGGTTGATCCCAGCGAGATGGGGGCAAATAACTTGTGCTTCCTTCAGCTGGATCAGGACCGGCTTTTGGTGGTGAGTGATTTAGAAATTGGGGGGCGGGGAGGGAAGAGGCAGGGAGAGAAGTGGGAGATTGTTTTGTGCCATGACAAGGAGTTTGACGTGAACTCGACGTGCACTGATGGGAGAAACAGTATATGGTTGGTTGATTGGGCCAGCTCGCGCATTGTGCACTTTGGAGTTGATTCCAAGAGCTGGTCAGTGGTGGAGGCGCCCGATGCTCTGACAGAAGCCTGGGGGGAGCTTGCTTGGTTCTCTTGTTAAAAGCAAGTTCTTCATGTCTTCGGTTTTTTTTTTTTTTTTCCCAAGATAAAGCTATTTTTTTTCTCTCCAGGATCCAGAAATTGGATCTGGTATCATCATCCAGAGCAGGATTGCTAAAAGGTTTCCTCACCATCTGAAGTACTGCTGCAAACTCAAGAGAAGTTTCTTCTCGAAGACGAAGGACATTGTGGTGCTGAATGAACCGGGAGTTCTTCTGGAAGATGATTCAGGACACAGCAGCGTGGTGATTGGCATCGCTGTTAGAATATAGTGCTGTAAATGATAAATGAACAAAGGTGGTAAGTGACTGCTTTGCAAAAAAGATTGAGCACGTTTGCGACCTTGAGCACCCCCGCCTCAAACCTTGACAGCGTTCAAATGTGTTCTTTCAAGACCTTCGACTTCTATTCCTCTTCCATGATTGCCTACTTGATCATACGCTTGTCAGGCTTGGATGATAGTCAGGGAAGAGAAGTATCGTGAGTGGTGCTAACCTTTTGGGTGTGGAAAACATGCCTCCTTCCACACAAGATAGAAAAGTATGAGGGAGGAGTAGGAGTAGCCAGAAGTTCAAGAGAAGAGATTCATGATTTTATCAAAAATATGTGGAACTTGGCTGGAACTGGAAGCTCATTTAAGTCTTATCTTTGGTTATCACATTTTATTTTTAGGGTTCCTTGGGCATTGTAATCGCGAATCCAGGTTCTGCACGGTTTCTCTTCTCTCAATCCAATCCAGGGTAGAGATTTTCATCCCAATGTACCTTGCCAGGTCTGTGGCGTGCTCCAATGACGCTCACCGCCCACAATTTCCCCACAGCTCGATGCTCGGAGGGCCTGTCTCGTCGCTCCTCGGCAACGGCGGCGGCGATGGGCATTGTAGAGCACACCTCTCGCTCGAGATTTTGGCGTCGAGGAGGAAGCAGGGCGATGGATGCTCAGCGGTGACAAGGCCAGCGTCTCTTTTCGTGAAGCGATCGCCAGTCCCGGCGAGGAGGCCTCTCCGCTACATTCCTTTGTCAAGCATCTCCACCAACA
The DNA here is from genome assembly GCF_000143415.4 of Selaginella moellendorffii. Classification (NCBI taxonomy): domain Eukaryota; kingdom Viridiplantae; phylum Streptophyta; class Lycopodiopsida; order Selaginellales; family Selaginellaceae; genus Selaginella; species Selaginella moellendorffii. Next base: position 1,200,561 of record NW_003314266.1, on the reverse strand, counting down.
ATCCCGAAGGAGACGAGGAAGAAGAAGAAGAAGAAGAAGATCTTCTAGAGAAGGAAGAAATCGATGGTGGCCGTCTAGCGAAGGCGAAGAAGCCCGAGCCAGTCCAGGTGAGAAAAAAATCCGACAGGGTCTCCAAATGGGCGAGCTTGTTCGAGGCCGCGAATGGATCCAGCTCGTCCAGCACCGCCACCGCCGAGACCAACAACAACACCGATGCTTGGTTCGATAAGATCTTCCCGAAGAACCCGGCCGGAGGAGCTTCCACCCCTTCGTCCTCCAAGCTGAGCGCCCAGCAGGAGAAGTCGATCCAGCAGCTCCAGTCCCTGGTGAAGACGCTGGGCGTGGCGACGAAGAATCCGCCTCCGCCGGCCCGCAAGAACAAGCCCAGCAAGATCCGGCAGCTGCCAGTGGAAGGCGGCGGCGTGGTGGATCCGGTTCCATTCGCGTCCATCCTCAAGAAGCTCCAGTCGGTGTCGTCGCCCAAGCCGGAGCAGCGATCGAGATTGGGGCAAGAGTTCGAGAGATCAACAAAGGTGGTGGAGGAGCTTGGAAGCGAAGAGGACGGATCGGAAACATCAGAGTCGGGAGGATCGGCAGCAAGGATAGAAGAAGAGTCGAGTGAGGAAGAAGGGGTGTTTAGCAGGAAATCTGAGGTGGAGGAGATCAGCGATCTGGCCAAGTTGACAGTGCCGACGCTGAGAGGCATGGCCAAGTCGAGGGGATTGTCTGGCTACTCGAGGCTCAAAAAGGATGACTTGGTCCATCTCTTGACAAGTTCTGATAAATAAAAGTAAATGGATCGTCAAACGAAGAAAAGCTTCATTCATGCAAACTTCCATTCTGGAGGGAAAAAAAAGAAGAGAAGACATATACTTTGTGTTACAAATAATTTATTTTAGAAGAAATGTCAAGAAGAAAGAACAAAAGAACAGGCTACTGACTGATTGAGTTCTTGGTTATGGCAAGCCGAACCAGCCTGCCAGTGTTGACTAGATAGCTCATTCAGCCACCTGTCCCATTGCCTCACCCAGTATGCATCCTAGCATGATTGTGACTATGTTCCACACAAATGAGCTAAGATTCTGGAGCATATAGTGGAAGTAAGCCAGGGAATACATCCATCCCTGCCAAGAAGCATCAACCCAGGCCACTCCTCATCATATTTTTACATCATCCAAACTTGCCAAAGAAACAATCAATGCATGAAACAAAGGTGAATTTATAGAGCTGGAAATAAGAAACAATACTTGATTATCCATATTAGTATTGTCTTAAGTTATTACCAATTTAACATTATCAGATCAATCAAATTTATTTAGTACAATTGTTGTCCAAAATGTTATTATTTCTTGTATTTTTCACTTCCATAGCTGGAAACAATGGGAAAAAGTCACCAATGAGATTACTGATACAAATGATTACAATTATTCTATTTCTTAAGAGTAGCTTTGTTATTAATTTATGTTAAATATCTTCTCAATCTTTACACTAATGTTTATAAAATTTTTGTCAACTTGGTATAAACATGATTACATTATTATAAATACTTATAATAGTTTTCACAATTAATTTAATTGTTAGAAGAATAGAAGAATTGATTCCAAAAACCCTAGTTTATATACAGAAGCGAGTGGTTTGGATTGAAACCAATCTAACAGCTACCAAAATCCCACTATGCTAATATTAGTATACGGCATCGTAGCTGTACACTTGGCCCTCACATCATCCCCTCCTCTCAGAATAATGGAAGACCATTAGAGTTCTCTTATAGATGGGTTGGGATCTAGAGGAACATCAGAAGGAGGCATTGGCGGATCTATAGGTGGTATTAACTACTTTTGATCCCTTTATATGAAACGTTTCAACCGCTACACATGCACAATCTCTGGAGGATCGGCTTGCTGGACGTCATGCCAAACCTCATAAACTTGTGGTCCAACTTGCCGCAACACTTGATATAGTCCTTTCCACCGCGTAAGGAGCCCCTTATATAAACCACATACCGTAAGATAGGGAAAACAGACTAACACCAAATTATCCACTTTGTATTCCACAAATGGACGATGATGGGAGTTGTAGCGTGTTCTTTTCCCATTTATACACGGCCTAAGTGTTCGGCAGACTCTGTTTGGACAAATGGAAGAATGCTTGTGAAATACTGATCCCACAACTTAGCATTAGCAACTTCGTAACAATCGCGGAAGGTAAACTCAATTCCGTTGGTAATATTGGATCATGACCATATAGAAGTTTATATAGTGAAGCACCAATAGAACTCTACACCTTTGTGACATATGCATACCGAAGAGACAACAAATAACCATCCCAATCCGAATGCTGAAAGTTCACATACTTCGTAATCATCCTTTTGAATGTCCGAACGAGCCATTCCACTAGACTGTCTGATTGTGGATGATAAGCACTTGTGAAAGTGTGGCATATCCCCAACTGAGATGTCAAAACATAAAATGCCTCAGCCATAAATATGGGACCATTATCCAAAAGAATCCGCTCTAGACAAGAATACTAGAACACCACTCGATTGAGGAGGAAGTATCTAACAACAGTTACAAAAGAGTTAGCAAAAGCACCAACTTCCACCCAATGAGTCAAGTAGTTAGAAGCAATAATAACATACTCATTGCCAATAGCCGATTATGGAAAAAGGTCCCATAAGATCAAATGCTACCAACTCAAACGGACGGGAAATTGCAATTGATTCCAACCGTCCTTCTGCAGCACAAGGGGGAGTATTACGAGCTTGGCACCAAATGCAGCTACGCACATACCGAATAATATCATGTCACATCTCCGGCTAATAGAAAGATCTGCACAACTTCTCGGTTACATGACGATATCCTATATGCCCACCTAGAACAAGAAAATCATGGTAGGCATGGAAAAACCATAGAATAAAGACAGAAGGCACCACCAACCGTAAATGATCATTAGGATCCGTCCCTACAAAATAAAGAAGGCCATCTTCAAAGCGATATTGAAAATGTAAATGCCAAAAAGGCAAATCATCAGCAAGTGATGCAAGATTCTCAAACCCATCTCGAAGCCTTTGAATCCATGGCTCAATCTTTTGAGCCTCGCGAACCTCATCAAAAGAAGGTAGATCTTGCTCTACGCATTGTGGACACTGAACATCAAGTACAACAACTGCAGACGGCACAAAATCCTCGTCTAGAATATCCACAGATGCTGAAACAACAGGCTCATCAGAAACATGAGAAGAGAGTGGAGAAGGAAGAGGAGCTCGAAAAAGGGCATCAACATTAGCCATAGAACTCCCTTAGCGATGAACAATATCAAAATCATATATCTGAAGCTTCAAAGCCCATCAAGCAGTACGACCAATTAAGTTCTTCCACTTCAATAATGAAGTAACAGTAGCATGGTTACTTTCAAGTAACGCTCGAGAACCATATAGATATGCATAAAGTTTCTCGAAACCTAGACTACTGCTAAACACTCCTTCTTTGTTGTAGAGTAGTTCATCTCCGTCGGTTGTAACATACAGCTTCTATATGCAATGGGATGGTGCTGACCAGGCACACTCGAGCTCTCTTGCATCAACACACCTCCAAGACCAATGTCAGAAACATGTATGCACAAAATAAAAGGTTGAGTGTAATCAAAATATGCCAAAATCGGAGGAATTGTTAATAGCTCTTTGAGATCCACAAACGCCTGTTCACAATCCGGAGACTAAATGAAAGATGACGTTGATGACTTCAGCAACGCTCGCAATGGTGAAGTGCGATCAAAAAGATAATCCACAAAACGACCGAGATACTACACCTTGCCCAAGAAGTGTTGCACATTATTTACACACTTCGAAGTAAGGAACTTTATAATAGCCACAAGTTTGTCAAGATCAATTTGCAAACCCTCATGAGAAATACGGTACCCAAGATAAGTTGTGTCGTTGGACCCAAACATGCACTTCAACCGCTTTAGCTTTAAACAAATGTCACGTAGCCAATCAAACACTTTACAAACATCACAAACATGCTCCTCCCATGTCCCCTCCGAATGAATCAAGACATCATCAATGAAGTCAGTAGTCACTTTCAACATATTGCAAAGAACCTCATCCATCATCTGCTAGAAAGTTGCTAGAGCATTGTTCAAACCAAATAGCATCACTAAGAACTTATACAAACCAAATGGTGTATGAAAAATAATCTTAGGAATATCTGCTTCAGCCATTGGTACTTGCCATTACCCAGAAGCAAGATCTAACTTGGTGAACCAATGACTTCACCCCAAACGATCTAGGAGATCAGCAGTGTGAAGAAGAGGGTACACATTTGGGATCACCACTTCGTTTAATGGACGATAGTCGATGTAGAATGAATACTCCCATCAGGATTCATTACAAGATGAGGTTCACATGCCCAAGGAGTCCACGATTTCCGAATAACACCCTTTCCTAACATCTCCTTGATGTTTGTATGTAAAATCTTGACTTCCTTAGGTGACCAACGACGAACAGAAACCTTGATTGGATGAGCATCCCCGGTTGGAATCGGATGACATGTGGCAATCTTGGCCCCAAATGATAGGTCAAATTCAAAGAGATCAGAATACTCCTTCATGAGCTGGTCAACTGCTGCAATACAAAGATTGTCGGAGGGATCGGAAAAGGGAAGAGTAGAACAAAATGGAAACATAAGAGGAAATAATGGGGGAACAAAAGTAATGGAAGCAAAGGTAAAAGTAGAGGGACAAAGAGGTATGAAAGTGAAAGGAATGGATCAAACATAAGGAAATATGAGACAGGGGGGAGAAGCCTCAAAGTCACACTTGGCATAATTGTGTTGCAACTAATCCATACTAAGAATGAGGTCAAAAGGTTGACTTGGCACCACTTGCAATGACTGCAACTCAATCCCGTGCACATGTATGTGTACAACCATTGCCATAAAGAATGAAAACTAGTTCTGCCGCACGACACAAGTGTAGACGGTAATGTGTGTGTGGTAACAGGTCGAGCAATAGAAGATAAACTCGAACCTGTATCAACCAACATAGAGAGAATAATAGAAGACCTTTTGTTATAAAAATGAGCTTGGAAAGTAAATACTGGATGAACCGATGCTGAATGAACCCCTTGATGATACTCCCGAAAGAAAGATGGAGGGGTCATTGACTTATTCATGCAAGGTCCCTCCATTACTTGCGTGACTCCTCATTTCTTGAATGCATCTCAGTGTCCAAACCTTCCACTGTAGCAGCACCAACGGGATGTTGTGGACGCCAAAGTCTCTACCCAGGAAATGGAAGTTGCCAATCCGGTAAACACCAATAGGGCCGCTCCATTGGAACATGACCATCACCCATAGGAAGTGGAGTTGAAGAACGTGCAGCGAGAAGTGGAAGAGGTGATGTCTTATAACATTGTGCCAAGCAAAGAGCATTGTCAAGAGTGGCAGGAGTAAGTGCATGCACAAGTCTGACAAAATCTTGCTAGCCACAACATTCCACTCTGACATATTTGGCTCCGCACGAAGCAAAAGACTTCGGAAACGAACACCAAATTGCATCATCGACTCAGATGGCCCTTGATGAAGACGAATTGTTAGAAGGCATCATCACAGTCGTCAGCATGTCTAAAGGCACGTTTGAAAACGTTCGGGAGAACACTCCAATCCCCACGAGTGGCTATGCTCAAACTATTGTACCACTACAATGCTAGCCCTTGGAGACACGTGGGAAACTCACGCAAACGTTAAGCATCATCCCAAGAATGATATGTGGCAATCACCGTGAAGTGATCGAACTAATAGTACACATCACCCCTAAGATTCTCGCAAAAGAACTTCGGCCGAACACGAGGATTAGCACCAAGAGCAAAAGGAGTTGTACCACGTGTCATGAATGTTGTCATCAACTAAGTTTTGTTGTTCAATTGCAATCATATAGTATCAAGCAATTGCACCAACTACTACTCCAAAGTTAGAGGAGGAAGAGATTGTTGCTCTACCATGAAGATAAATGAAAAAGAAAGAGTAAAAGAAATGAAATGAAAAAAAGTTAGAAGGAAAGGGAGATCTAGGCAATGCAAAAGTTAAATTTAAGCCAAATTCTGAAAGGAAAAAATAAAGGAAATGAAATGGAAAAAGCTAGATTTAGACAATGCAAAAGCTAGATCTAAATCAAAATCCTAAATCCAAACACTCTTTAGGGACAAACAAAGGTGCCTCTCATCTCCATCAATATAAGTGCTTAGAATATGGAAAGAGAATACAAAAAATGTGCATATCAATTAACCCAAAAACCCTAGTTTATATACAAAAGCGAGTGGTCCAAATTGAAACCAATCCAATGGCTACCAAAATCCCAATATGCTAATATTAGTATATGGTATCGTAGCTGTACACTTAGCCCTCACAGTGGCAAATTTGTTATAGTTATGACTAATTAATATCACTATAACTTCTATAATTTAAACTATTATTCATAGTGAAAATTTTATTTTAAATCACATAAAAATAAAATAAAAAATTTAATTTTAAGCTATAGTATGTCATACTCAAAAACATCATAGTATATCTAATTAATTCCACTTGACGATAATTTTAAAATTTAAGTTATCTCATTTGAATTACTTTACAAAAGGATATCTGTAATTCAAAAATATGCAACTTAAATATGGAAATAAATAATTAATTCCAAAAAATATTAGAAAAAAACCTATTTTATATAATTTGTTTATTTTTTATGCCCTTGGATTATGAAAATAATTAGAATGCCAAGTTAATAAAAAACATTGTGATACATTAGTCATAAAGTTTATTTAGATTTTTATATTGAGTTTTTTTAAGTTTATAAACATTTTAGACAATGTAGTCCTATGTAAAACATTTTTAAATTAAAAAAATCTTTGTTATTTATTAACTCCATTATTTACAAAAATAAGTAATAAATTAATTATGATCAAGGAAAAATATAAAGTTAATATACATTATTGTAGTTATCCTTAAGTTGCCACAATGCCCCACATCATCATCATCATATACTCATATATTTAAACAAAAGAGCCCGTATAATAATAGCATATACTGGCGACACTTATTCTGGGCATATGCTGAGATCTAACGGCCAAGATCTAATTGTCGAAGGTCATGTCGTTTCAAATCAGAGAAAAATTTTATGTGGCTTTTTAGGGCTGGAAAAAATGCATTCAGCGACGGGAGAGGCAGCGGGCAGATGTACTCTCTCCTGGATTCTGTTCTTGCAGACTACTTATATTTTCCACTAGAGGTCAGAATTCGATGCCCGATTCTTCGCGGTTTG
>NW_003314266.1:1074766-1193153 GCF_000143415.4 Selaginella moellendorffii | reverse complement strand
TTCCACGGATTGGTAGGTAAATCTGGAATTATGAATGCTTCTTTTCTTAGCACCTCCAGCCAAGAGCAAGGAGAAGAAGAAGACGGTGCTGCATCCTCCGGTTATTATCCTCCAGTGATTCTCAAGGAGCCACACCAAAACTCTGGAAGAGGTTAGCAGTAGAACTTCTCATCGATTAATGGGAGGCAACTCAATATACCTGACTATAAACCATGGAGGCACTCTTCTCGTAGCCCAGAAAAAATTCCAGAGAAGTGAAGAACCAATCTGGAACGACAACCAGCTCCAGCATCTGAGTCATCTCCTCTGGTTCCTCAGACGATGAGCTGCTCAAGGTCTTGTTGCTCATTCCCGTCAGGTAATGTGCAGGTGTGCTACAATCTTGAAAACTCATGTAGAAAAGGTTTTGTGGACAGTGAGGGTGTGAAGAGTCTTAATATTTCTGTGGAAGGTCTAAGTCAAGCTACTATACTATGTAGCACTAACTCTGTGACGAAGAGCGTGTCTATGAAACTAAAAATGGGTACGACTTCTTGTTTGGAGGTAAATCACTTTTTTTAATTAATCACGTATGTTACTAATCAAGTGGCATGGCAGGGTGCTGGAAAGACCTCCATATTATGCACTGTGGTGGCATAGCATGAACACTGATATCAACAATTTTTTTTCCAGACATCAAGTGTCATGAAAGCGTTTCATGCAGTGTAGGATACATAGATTCAGTAGGCGTTAACTTTCAGGTAAAAATTTCTTCCTTACTCTGCTTTGATTGGTTTACCAATTGGTTCTATATAGGACCTATCATATGAAGAAGAGCAGCTGAAGAATGGTTTGTTGAGAGCAGATCCATATAAAGCCTTGACTTGGTAATTATCGTGCACAATCTGGCTCACAAGAGTCCCAGGCCGCGACAACAGGCTGCCGATCACTCTCGACCAGCTCTTGGCACCCTCCTGGACGAGATCACTACTGCTGAGGTCCCTTTTGTTTTAGATCTTGCCATGAGTGCCGACTGGCATCAGCTTTCAAGCGTTACAGCCATGGACGTGTACAAGTCCACTCCCGACTTGACAAAGTCCCAGGAACTGCAGAGACTGGGACATCGTTGGAGGAAGGTCTCTTTTTTATATCGATTTTTTGTTTTCACCATTTTTGCAGAAAAAATTATTGGAGATGATCTGGATAAGGAGAAGTGGCAATTGATCGTTTGTAGTACCTCCAAGCATGACCTGAAAAGGGTGGTTAGTCTGAAGAGGTTAGAGTGAAATGTAACTTTGTTTTCCCAGCTAGCTTGGGCGGAGTATGGATTGATGAATTGGCTATCAGAAATATACAGAGCTATCCAAGGTTTACAGTTTGTCATGAAACTTGTTTTGCAAGTGCTGGCCCACGAGAATGGCTGGCAGCTCTTTATTCAGCGGGAGTTCCTTGTGCTGTTGCCTCCACAATGGATCAGATTAGCTGTTGGATGCACTCATCAGAATGGGTCTCGACAAGAGTGAGGCTGTTAGACACGTTGTGCATGGTTTTAATACAATAGTTGTTAACTCTAGGCAGTTGTCACAGAAGAGGATGGAATGGACTCCACCACGGATTGGGAGCTGGATCCTTTGTCCTGGAGACCAGAGTGGCCGCGAGCTAGATCCTTTGTCCCAGAGACTAGAGTGGCCACGAGATGGAATGGTTAAGGCTAGGGTTTATGCAGAATGTGGTGGTGGTAACACATCACAGCCGAGCACCCCTCTCTGTTCGATCACTGGTCCGCAAAGATCTTGAGGAGATCCTTCCAGCAAACGATCTTATCGATATCAATATCGAGGAGCCACTGAAAAATAATCTAGAGTAACTTCAGCCAAAGAGATTGATTGAGCTCTCCAGTTGCCAAAGACCCGACTACAATTGCTCTGGCAGCCTCTGCTCAAGATGTCCACTGGTGAATTCCAAATATCTTCACACCCAGCTCAACGAGGTAATCCAAGCGACGTGCTAAGTAGTGAGTGCCTCACTCTCATGCTTTCCGGTTCATTAAAGTTCCTGTTTTTCCAGTTTTATTGTTAATCCAAAGTGGAAGTTTAGCTCTTTGTTTCACAGATTTATAAAGCTGACCTACCCAAGAGAGTTCACAAGTCAGAGTCACGTCTCCAACTAGAGGCTTAAGTTCTGCAGCCTTGAAAACCCCAGGAAGCAATCTTCCACTTCTACAGAGCCTATCACCTCCACTTCACAACCACGGCCTCATTGCTCACCTGGCCTCTTATTGTTTTTTTTACCTCTTCTTGTCCTTTTGGTAAGAGCAGCAGTAACAAAAGCGAGCTTCTGAAGGAAACATGTGCTCACTAGGGGAGGTCTTCTTAGCTGTTAGAGTAGAGCATAGGAAATTATACAAGGAAGGGAATCTCCAAGGAAGTATAGAGCAGTAGATGGAAGCTTTAGGCCCTTGATGTAGTTCTTTTTTATTTTTCCCAATTTTGAAGATATCACATTGCCTAGAGCTGCAATATTATAAAAGAAGGTAACAATTCATTTACAGCTAATGGATTTAAGTCCTTGCTCTGTTTTCTAGCTTTAACAGAACCCACTGATAAACGTTATAGTAATGCAAAACATTAGGAGATTGCTGGGAACAATGATCTATTATCGAACCACCATGATCTATTGCTATAATATGACCAAAGTAGGCTGAGGCTGGTTATTGTCTTATGGTGATTTTGCTCTGGTTGTGGGACATGCAATGGAATGGTATCCAATGCTACTTGGCATCTCTGAAGATCAAGCCCTATGAAATATCAAAAAAGTATATATGAACAGTAAAGAATATGAGTTTCAACCTTCATTGTGATAATTATGTTACTAAAAAACTGTTATGGCAAACACAGATATATAACATGAAATAACAGTGTGTTACATAGAGAAACACTTAGTTTGCAAGATTAATCTTATTGTATATCAATTATTAGATGGTAGAATAAACTAGAGTATACAATATGTATCTGGGAAAGTCTATAAATTCTAAACACATTTCAAAATTATAAATAAAAGACTAATCATAATGAATAACAACTATTAGATAGTAGAATATCCCAAATACCTAAGTATAATCTAGGTACATCAACTACCCAATTTGTTTACATAAGAAAACCAAAAACATTTTATAATTATAGTATTTCTATTTATATATCAAACAGGAATATAAGAAACTCCATATAAAACATTCTAGCTTTTCTTTGATCAAATAACCATGTAATTGTATAATTGTCTCTGACCATAGACGGTTGGTCTTTTTTAAAATAATTCCAAAAATGTTATTGAAACACTACTAACACCACTAAAGTAACAAAATATAAATGATAATATAATATTTCTATATCAGCTTGACTAAAATTTACTAAATATAAAGAAAGAATTCTTTGAAAGCCCAATTCTATTAAAACTTGAAAATTTAATAAGAAAGTAAAGTGAAGAATTATAAAATCATTTAAAGTATATTTATTCATAAAAGAATATTTATAATATTAAAATAAAATATTTAAGTAGAATATTATCAACAAAGAATATAATAATATATTATTTGTTATTTTCATTTAAAATTATTAAATTAATTAAATATTTCCAAATCATTATTGCACTATTATATAGTTTCTGACAAGAATGATAATGTATTAATAAATACTATATAATTTATGATTAATTAATTATTAATTTAATTATTTAATAAAAGTGGGGTTTTTAGCTCATGATTCATCCATTAATTTTCTCCTTTTTGCATATTATTACAAAAGTAGACTATTTTTTTAAAAACTATGACTAATAGTGTTAGCCTTTCGATAAAGGTTTCAGAAAAGTTTGTTATGCATGTTAAGATTAATATGAACATTTTATATATAAAGATGAATATAAAATTTTAGAAATTACTAAATAACAGAAATGTACATGACACTCCCAGAAAATATATATTTGGAAATTTTTATAGCTAAAAGTTCTGTATCTAACTATAAATAACTATGATGCATCAAGAAGTGTTTGTAAATATATATTTACTCTAGAGTAACTCAATCACAAAAATTATTATTAATGGTAACTGTGATCTTATATAGTGATAATTAATTCTCTATAATAGATTCATGACACATAAAAAGTTAGTTCTCAATATAATGAGTTGACCAATTTAGCATTTATCTTGTGTATGAGAAATTATTGTAGCATACGTGGTTTTCACCCTTTATCCTATGGTGATTTACCATGATGATTTATGGTTATTTACCAAAGTTATATGACATTCCTAATTCTGCCACCACTTAGCATCGGTGTTGTTAATGCTGCTCTTGGATGTTCAGTACTACACATAATTTGTACAATAGTAGTTGATATCTAATAGATATTCTCATTTGATTTTTTAACTAGAGTTTGGTTAAGAACACATGGGAACTGGCTTGTCATGTCAAGAAAATGAATTGTCATATGTAAAGCTACTTATATTTCTATATCTCCATCTAATTTCTGATACTACATTATAAAAGTTAATTACACTTGTATGATGAATGATGATATATCCCAAATTGGCAGTCTTGTCCAAACCACTAAAGGTGCTAAATATCTCTGATGTGTGTTTTTATATTAGAATTGTTATGTATGTTATGATTAGTATGAACTTTTCAAATATAAAGATGAATATGAACTTTTCAGAATTACTAAATAACAAAAATGTACATGACACTCCCAGCAAAGCTGGGACTTGTGCCTTGGATGAGTGTGATTGAATATATTGCCAATAGCAGTCATTTTAGCATGTAGGGTTTGTTTCAGATATCTCTATTGACCATGCATTCTAGGGTTGCTAGATCACAAGTTTCTGTGACAACTCACTACAAGTAGTCAGTACCTTTCTCTTTGTTAGTCAATTATCAGATTCTTTGATAATTTTTCTTTTTCTCTCTTGGCAGGATTTCTGGAAATAGCATAATCTAGCATATAATACAATTCTTGTGGAAAATGAGTATCCTCTAAGGCAGGCTTGCTCAAGAATATTTAACATAACATTAGCATAACCATGCAAGTTAACAAATGGTTAACAAATGGTATGGTTAATTTTATGCAGGTTCAAACTTTAATTATAATCCTCTATATTTCATTGGCTATAACCTTTGTAAACCAAGCTCATATAAGTGTCATGATAAATAGTTATCTCAAACATGTTGTAAACTTTATAAAGACTCAATCCAATACAGCTCACTAATAAAATAAAATAAAATAAAATAAAAAACTAATATAAAATTTAATCTCCCTCAACCACATATTTTCCTTGTATAAGAATCAAATGTCCAATATAAAACCATTGGAGCTGTGAATGTTGTAGGAAATAAAAAAAAAAACTTTATACATGTTATGGCCCTTTTTTATTCAGTAACATGACAAAGAAAACCTATTTTAGGTGTTGAACTTGCACTATTGATTCTTGGGTATGGGCATCAAGGAGAATGTGAGAGATACATTGAATAGAGGTAGGCAATGCTAGAGAATTGCTATAGCAAGAGGAAGGTATGTCATGGCCAGGAGCAAATCAATGTCAAGAAAGCTAGGGCAATGATCAGGTAGGTAACTTTTCTTTGAGGTTAATAGTACATGGAATGATCCATAATAAAGTGTGTAATGGGCAGCAATGGTGATGAGATGAACAGTCTGCCTCTTGAATTCAGGGCAAATAGGTCCCTCAACCATGGCAACAACAACACTAATTCCTGTATTAGATGATGATGCTGGGTACCGGTGCCTCTTGTGAGTGCCATTATCAACCCACGGGCAAATGCATAAAATGAACAGAGTGTGGAGGAATCTTGTCTCCAATGCCAAGTTTTATGACAATTGTTCTGTATAAGGATTGATTGAAGGTGTACTGGTGGTAACAATGTTTCTCAAACATGGGAAAGAGGTCTTGATCATTCAATCCTAGAAGTGCCAAGAAAGTGTGGATGATTATAGTACATAGGAGAATTTGTGTGTCAAGTTCTTGACAGAAAGTTCTATATTGATCTACACATGAATCGATGGAGTTCTTTGGCATCAATGTTGTGTCCTTGAAAGTTGTGTGCATATATGGTTATGGATGGCCAACTCTATGTAGTGGATGGTGCTTATATGGGGATGCATCCAATAGCCAAGATACGCAATCCAGTGGATGATCAATAGAATCCTCTACCATTGCTGATTTTATCCTACCCTTGTCATCAATGACAATAAAATAATTATGAAAGATAGTGGTTGCTTCTTCAGATCAACATTTGTTTTATTAGCACAAGATTTGTCTTGGAAAGAGATGAATATAATTGCATTGCATGGGCGACACTGCTTTGTATACTTCAAACAATTCTACAAGCCCAACATGTATGGATTGTTGAGGCAATAACATGTGGACATTAGCTCAATGTGGTGAACACTTCTCAAGCAGATAACTACAAGCTAATGCTCTACTCAACAAGCTGCTAGAAGAACATCTGGGCAATCTCAAGAAATTGCAAAGTTGTGTCAGTGATTCAAGATAATAGCATTGAACCAAAGTGATAGATGTTTACAATCTTGATGTGCTATTGGTAAATACCAATGAAATGTCCTTCAAGGTTAATATAATTATAGAATATGTATTAAAATATCATGGTACAGAAAAGGCTCAAGTTGTTCTTACAATCAGGTGTGCTTTGCCATACCTTCACTTTCAAAACTTTCAACATACAACCTATTAAGTCTTATGCTTGAATATCTTATATATATGTTTCTTAACTTTTTAAATATAAAGAAACAATAGAAATGAAAAGCCGAATAAGGAACTTTTCCAAATTACTAAACAACTAAAATGTATATGACACTCCCAGCTTCACTTCTTAGACTGAGATTTCTCTTTTTTCATATTATCAACAAAAGTATACAAATTTATATGACTATTAATACAATCATCAATGATTAAACATATTGAGATTTCAATTGGCTCAAATGTAGTCTAAGATTTATGTAATATCATAAATTTTCTAACATTTTTTCTTACATTGTAATTATACATGACAAAAATAATAAGGTATAAATATCATTGAGACAACATCAGTACAAGAACCATCTAAAGAAATGTGATTCACCATCAATTGAAATTTAATTATATTAAATCTATCTATATACCATTTATGAATTTTCTGGTATTTTATATTTTTAGAATAAAGAAAAAGTTTATATATCATTATTACCTCAATATAGAGTAAAACCTTGCCATTCATTTATCATTATAAAATATCAGCCTTTAAAATATTGTAATAAAGCCTTAATTTTAAATATAAATCCATGAAATAGAGAGATAATAACTTATTTTACATTAGCATTCTCTCTATTAAAAAACACATACAGAAATAATGCTAATGATATAAAGTAGAATACTTCTAATATTAAATATTACTCTCAAAATGTGAGAATATAAGTATTAGGAATAAGGGAATATCAAAGATAAATATGTATAATTTTGAAATTATTCTAAAAAATATAGCACATAAAGGTAATTTTTATCACTTAGTATCATGAAATTCCAAAACTTTCAATCTAAAGAGATGAAAAATAAAACTCCATAAAAATTGTTATATTTTTTTAATTTTATAAGATGTATATAGTTTAAGTGAGTTTTAAATCTTTATTTTTGAAATCATTATACTTTAGTGTCCTTAAGAAACACATTTTTTATTAAGAGGAAAAATTGTAGATCAATTATATGGAGATTTCAAATAAAAAAATAGTTACCAAGCCTCAATATTTAATTGACTCATCTGGCCATGGAATCCCACAGCAAAATATTCCATTTATAGAAGATCATGCAGCACTAAGAGTTTTAAATGTTATATTATGTTATAAGTTAAATTTATTATATTATTTATTATGTTATATTTGTAGAAGGGATTTTGAATATAAATATTATGTTATGTTATGTTAACTATGTATGTTATAATTATGATTATATTAAAATTATAATTATGATTTCAACTTTTTGAAATACTAAAATATCAAGAATAAACACGATGCTCCCAGCGTAGCTGGGACTTTTGCTAGTACTCCCTTATTTAAACATGCTATTGGCATATGGCATCCGGCGTCTTTTATTCCATTTTTAGAATATTATTTCTGAATATGCTTATAATCTAATGGCTGAAATTCAAAAACTTCAAATAGATGGCATGGATGAAGTGCTAAAGGAGTGGCAACGCTTCAATTAATGACGCTCCAAATCAAGTGAAATTTTTTAGGGCAATCGGGCAAATTCATACAGGACAAGCTGCCTTTGGTGGGCGTGTGCATACCATTTGCGAAAGCCAGGATCGTGGATTGCTCATCGCTATTCGCGACACACGCACCTTGCCTGGGACAGGTCAAAGGTGGACAGTCTGAAGAACATAAGCTCCAGCTCCATGACGACTTCCCCACTGGCAACCACTCCTGTTCGCCACATTTTCTGTGCCATACAGTCTTGTTGAAGGAAGGATATTTATACTCACTCAGTGGTCATGTCATTGTTTGAAATGACTTTGGAAGATCAAGAGACTGCGATGGTCTTTCATAGATTATTGCAAACCCAAGGTGCAAAAAAACCTTTGTCATTGGTTTGTCTCTAAACATTTTTGCTGTGTGCTGGCCGGATCCTCGCCCCTGTATTTCCCATCCGGCCAGATTCCAAAGTCTCTGCAAGCCACAAACGTTCTCCAGGAGCTGGCTGTGAGGTGGAAGAAGCGACGCATCCACAAACTCCATGGTTTCATGTGACTCCATGAACATGTCAAGGATGTGTCCAAGCTTGCTAAGTGCAACATGCTGCATGCGCTATTGGTGAACAACCGATCAAGGTAGATTTAAAATTCTTTACTTTTTTCTGAAGACAATTTGCAGGGACTGCTGAATGCTGCAGCTATGGCTAGGCTGGCGCTTGGAGAAGCTTTGACGAATCTTGTTTGGGCTAAGGTACTCTCATCTTAATTGTGTTTACACACCTTATGATCTGTTTAACTTTGCAGGTTGAACTTGATTCCGAAATATATGTACAATCCTGCTGTTGCTCTTCGTGACACTGTGATCGAGCTTGAGGTTGCAATAGAAGGTGGAAAGGACAGCTTGTCAATGGCTGTTCAAGCAGGTGGTGAAACTGTCAAGGCACTTGCGAATCTCGTCATTAGTCGTATGTAACTTGTCCAGACATTACACTCATCGTCACCCCTGATTTGAAGGTACTGAAATTCATATCCTTTCATTCAAATCTGATTACTTGCTTCTTCCAGATTGGAGAGGAAGTTGTTCTTTTGTTGGGACTGGCAAAGGTCGTCTAGGAGGTTTTGCACTGGCCCAATTTTTTTATCAGGTCAGACAAACTGTGGTTTTCTTTCCTTGCTAGCTTCCACTATGCGGATTAGTGATACTTGCCTGGACGTTGAAATATTTAAAACGTGCCTTCAATGCGACACAGGTGATCATGTCATTCATCGGTTTTCTTTCTGCGGACAGACCTTATTGGCAAGAAACTTATTTCTGCAGGACATGATATCAGAGTTATAGTTTCATTGCTATCGTTTCATAGTTTCATTGTCTTTGCGAGAAATTATGGCATTGAAGTAGACATTCGGACACTCTAAGCATATCCATGGGAGGAGCTATTGCTACAGAAGTCGGGGATGAGACCATGAGTTTAAGGATTGCAGGTTTAATCAACCTTAAACTCATGACACTGTGTCCAGGTAATTTATGGTAAAGTAGAATATGTCGAATTCTAGAAAAAGTAGTTGTTCTTATTTCCAATGAATGAGCTTTTGGAGGTTCTTGTGTGTTTTACAGCCTGGTTTTCCTATTGCAGGTCTCCCTTCTTATTCCCAGGAGTGGCAGAAAGGCTGGGATTTATTTATTTTGGTTCTTTTGATTGGAAACTACTGAGATTCAGTGTTGAGCTCTAATAATGAAAGGCAGAGAATTTATGGTTGCCTGGGGATACAATCCTGAAATTTTGTGTTTACAGTTTTGGAGCCGATCAAAATATCCAGTATTTGCTTGAAATTTCCCAACGAGGAATGCACTGCCAATACAGCAGTGGTGCTCTCGAGTTATCGTCACTGGAGCCACTAATATGAACGTGACTGGCTGCTCAATTAATCAGACGCCATAGTTGAGTGCCAACGCTGTACCATTATGGGGTTCTTCCTCCTCTATCACTGGAAAGCAACATGGCAGTGACTGCTTTGCCGACATTCTCGAGATTTTTACACAAGTGGTACTATGAGCCGGTGCTAAAGCCGGGACAGCCTCCACTTCCACTGGGTCCGCTTGGATGGCCCGTCTTTATCAACATGGCTGCTTTTCTCAGAGCCTTCAAGTCTGGATTACCATACTCTTTCATGGGTCACTTCTTGGTTTCAGGTATAATCGAGTGGGTTTTACAAGGCATTTCTGTTCTAGCAGCCCACCGTCCTGGTTGCCACACCAGAGGCATGCAAATTCGTGCTCTCCAAAGACAGCTTTGAGACAGGATGGCCAAAGAGCGCTGTTGTGCTCATTGGACGAAATCTGTTTTGCGAGATTAACTGAAGAGAGCTACTTGAAGCTCCAGAAGCTTACTGAGTCACTGTGAACAATCCCAAAGCTCTTAAGCAGTACGTGCCCCTACAACAGCATGCCTTGCAAGGTGGCCTACAGAGCATAAGATTGTTCTTCTTACTGAGATGAGAAGGGTAAGTGATGTTTACTTCCTCTCTGTCTTATTTTCTCTTTGATACTGGTTTTTTCTGATATGACAGTTCACGTACTCTAACTGTCCTCTACATTTTATATAGGAAAGACTCCAGTCTCGATGTGGATGAGATTTTCTCCTTGTACTACATTGTCAACCAAGGCATTCAGGCTTTCCCCATCAACTTCCCCAACACTGCTTACAACAAAGCCTTGAAGGTAAAAGCCATATGCATTGTCTTACATAGTTTTGTGATGTTTGATAAAAATTATATTATATTAAAAATATTCATAAGAACATATTCTACTATTATTGTGGATTTGTAAAGAAAGAAGAGATATTTAAGAGTACATTAAAATTTTTTTATATATACTAAATCAATAAACAAATCAAACCAAAATCAAATAGTTATATCTGAAAATAAATATTTAAAAAATAGAAAATAATTATGATTTTAGGTGAATTGTCTGTGAGAGTAAATTCAAAGAATAAAAAACAATATTTTATTATCTTCTGCATAATATTGTTTAGCTTGATTTAATATTTCTAATGAAATTCTTACAATCGATTTAAAAGTTAAATTAATCAGCTTTAAACTTACAATTTTATATTATTTATTACAACTATAAATTAAGCTACATGATTAATATAATTTACTTTATGGATAGATGTAATTATGGTTTTAATGTTTCATTAAAATAAATTAGTCAGTTTTAATAAAATAACATATATTAAACACAAACCCAAAATATGAATAAAAATGAATAACATATATTTCAAATTATTAGCTTGGATGGATCATTAGTAAGTTGTAGTAAAAATTATATGCTCTTTTGAAGAAGTCTCATTCCTGAAGTGTATTCTTGATGTTCCTACTATTTGACCTTGGAAACAAAAGAAATCCAAAAGAAAGTCCCATAGAATTTACTTGGCTAACGTATTTGCATGATAGGGTTTTCAAGAAGATATTTAACTTTGGGCATCTAGAAAGTCATGTCACTAACTTGAGGGATGGGTAAATAAGAAATCAAAACTCAAATACTTACAGTTTTTTTTAATTTTCTCAAGGATATTTTTCTCATATGAAGTTTCCTTACTTTACTTTAATCTAGCCCCTATTTCAAAATATATATTCTTGGTAACAGTTTTTCAATTTGGCTTTACTTTCTGGAATTAAGCTTAATAGTTTGATAAACTACTTTGGAAAGGTATTCTTTTTTACTAAAGTGAACCTATGATAGAGGGTAAACATATCTCACAAGTGTGTTGCTAAAATGATGTATTAATTGGAAGAAGGAATCATTGGCACAAGAGGGCATTCTTTTAGATTTGCAACTATAAAGAGTAAAAGGGTGTAGTTGATGGGACAAGTGTTCCTTCTTAGAGAGGAATGAAACAAATATTCAGTAACAAATAATGACTTCCTAATGCACTATGTGCTCATCACATTTTATCCTATAACAATAGGTGTTTTATATACGTTCAAGTACCAACTTAGCATAGTTACTAGCACTTTTTG
Organism: Selaginella moellendorffii; assembly: GCF_000143415.4. Classification (NCBI taxonomy): domain Eukaryota; kingdom Viridiplantae; phylum Streptophyta; class Lycopodiopsida; order Selaginellales; family Selaginellaceae; genus Selaginella; species Selaginella moellendorffii. Next base: position 1,180,908 of record NW_003314266.1, on the reverse strand, counting down.
AAGCCAAAGGAATCCCTCCCTTTTCTAATAGCATTTAAAAAAACAGAATGACACATGATAACTGTAGCAATGAAACTCACAACTTCATGGACAATTCAAAAATATGGTATAGGGGATTGTCTTGATATATAAAACTTAGTCAACACAGTTTCCTATGATAAATTATTTCAATAGCTACAACAAATTAACACACCATTAGTAGTCATTGAATAAATATGTCATTATTCTTGCAGACTATCAAGGAGTTAAATAGATTGAATGCACTATTTGCATTAAATAAGGATGTCCATTGTGTTTAGCTTATACATGAATGCCCTTAAGAGTTTAATGTGGTATTAAAACTTTTTGGAGATCCATATAACTGACCACTTCATTCTCACAATAAAATCTATGGAAGGTAGTCTACATTGTAGTTAGATCTATTAGGGTCAAAATTTTCCATGAACCTGTCATTCCTTGTGATCATCAAGGTATGCAGCACACAGCAAGACATGATGTTGTTCGCAAGGATGCCTAGATGTCCTCTAAATCCCTTCTAACCAAGCAATTTCCATTGCCTCTTTAAAATTCCAAAAGATTGCTTGACAACAATCCTCATAGAAGAATGAAGAAAGTTGTATTGCTCTTTGCCATGAAATTTGTTTGGATATAAGACCAAAACCAGTAAAGCACACTTTTATCCTTTGTCAGCACAATTTGAATTACCATTGAGTAGTACTTTTTTGCCCTAGCATACCAATCTATTGCATCCTCTGATCCTAGGAGCTCAATTGCCATATCACCACAACAATTTGGTAATCCATGCAATCTCTAAAATCATGCTATAACTTCATTTATTCCCTCCTCATCTACCAATGGATCATTAGTCCTTCATGCTCAAGCAATGAATACCTGAATTAGCATAGACAAGCTTGAGTGCATGAAGCCACTCTAAATGCATCACCAATTATTTGCCATGTATCCCCGAATGCCAAGCGTTTCAAAGCAATAACTACTTGCTTTGAAATAGCTAAGTGCTACTTTGGTATTTTTGCCAAACCTGGAGAAGGCCTCCTAGCCAATTTTGGAGCAAGCTGGTCACAAAAAAAAGTGAATGTAGATACTAAAAAACTTCTCTGAATCTTTGTGGGTTTCCACAAAATATGGAGAACCTGAAGCTCTGTTTGATACTACTAGTGGAAACTTCTTGGCTTGATGTAATCCACACTGATCAATAGCCCTAGAAACTCCTTTTTAGTGATCACTCTTTCAATAAATGAAGTTGTAGTAGGACATGGCATAGAAAGTACTATAGCAATCGCTTCCTCCACCATTCGAATGAACAAAAACTTTCTTGAAACTGGAACTAAGATTATGTCCTCCTCCAGAAAGAACAACTCTACCAAATTTAAGTACCTCATCACAATCTCTACAGCATGGGAAATGATTGCCAAGGAAGAATTGCCAAGCTATGGCATGCTATGCACTCAATTTAGGGTAATAAAAAATGGCACCCTAATCCATTATGATGTGGAAAAAAAGAAGCTAATATGTAACCTTATGTGGCATATAAAAAAGAGGGTTACATGTAATGTAACCATTAAAAAAATAAGGAGGGGAAAGTTATTTTTGGGGGGGGGGAGGGGGTGAGGAGAAATTTCCAGGTGGGTGGAGCATAGAACCCCACCCTAAGGGAATTACTCCTTATTCACATGGGCATAAATTAAAAATACCTTGAGATGGAAAATGCTTAGTAGTCTATTGCTCAACCCCAATGAGCTTATAGAAGGTGATGAACCTGATCTAGAATGCCTAAATAATATACCAAATTGAGGAATATGATTAAGCCACCTCTTCATGTGTTGAATAATTCTTTTAAGCTTTGAGTCCAAGCTTGTATTATTCTATTCCAGTAAACCATTTAAGAAATAGTGTTTGGTTGCAATCACTAAGTAAAAACTAAATAAACCAAGTGCTTGTTACATATTGAACTTAAGCAAGTTTTAATAAATTGTTCTCTTTTTAGAATTAGCATCTAACTATCCCAGCGGAGCTGGGTTCCCTGCTAGTGCACTTCTATTTACAAATTTTAAAATTCTTCTGTTTTATCTAGTTTAGTTAATGAAAATAGTGTATATTATTATTATAATCTACAACTTAGAAAATAAATGGAAAGAAAACAAAAATAATATATATATATATTCATGACTTTATGAGTTTATTATTTCAAACTTAAATAATGTTTTAACATATAATAAAAAATTAGTTATCTCTCAACAGAAAAGTTAATTTTTAAAAATTAATGACCTTTATAAACTCTTAAGAAACTTAAAATAATTTCTTTAAGTTTATTAAATCCCTGTTCATTTTTTGAATCATTAAAAACTATTTATTTATGTATTTCACTATATTTTTAATTATAGTATGTTGCTATTTTATAATTTTTATTTTCTTTAGTTGTATATCTAGCAAAGGAAAAAAATTATTATAAATAAAGACCAATGGAAAATACTATTATTTTTTGTGGATTATTTTCTTAGTAATAAAACAAAATGTATATAGATTTATTTTTTAGTGTTTTTAAGAGCTCAAAAAAGATCTACACCACAATATATAATAAAATTTTCTTTAGTGTGAATACATTTCTTTTTTAGATATCCTACATCAAAACAATACTAAAAATGTAAATGCCGAAATGGCAAGTCGAGACCACTCAATGTCACAAACTACAGAAGGCAAATTCATACAGGCTCATCCAGTGAAGCCTTAGAAGATTTTCCCTGGAGGCGTCATGGAATATCTCTTAGTGGCCGCTTCACATGGGAACATTGGTCTAATCTCCATGGATTTCTTTTCTCTCGATGTAGACTTCTGTGTCACGTACCCAACGCATCCTCCAGGCTTGACACAGTGCTACAGAAATTAGAATAGTGGTTCTGCTCATTGGGACCATTATAGGCAAGCCAGTGAAGTTGCTGTCATTGGCATTGAAAACATCACTTCCAATGCTCCTTCCTGGCTAACAGGTAGTGGGCATGTGCTTATGATCCTGTCCGTTGTCTTCATTGTTGCTCCACTTTCCCTGGTGGAAAGAATGAGACAGGTATAGATTTCACAATATTTTTCATTGTGATTTAACTTCTCCAATGCAGCTTGAATTTTTTGCAACTCTAGGAGCATCGATTGTCATCTGGCTGCTCGTCATAAGGGTCATAGGTGCTATCAGGTTCAAGCTTCCTGCGGTGAAAAACGGAAACTGTCGGCTTCACAACTATAGGCAAGTTTCGATTGTATTTAGTCATTCTTGTTATCTGAGACATATCAGTGGATTTAGGCTCTATCACTCAAGCTATTTCGACATTTGGTTTTGCATTTTACGTACAGCCAATGATTGGTGATGCACTGAAATGCCCGTTGGTAAAGTTGGTGTGAAGCTGACCTCCAGTTGTATCGCGAGAAGTCGGGGGGCCAGCGCTGCCAACGTTGAAGTACCTCTTGATCTTCCAGAGTAAGGAATGCACTTGGTAAAACCTTTCAGTGCTTAACCTCGTGGACTCGTCGAATAACGCAATCGTGGGAAACGACGGATCCAAGCACATAGGATCGACTCCGAATGCGAGCTTGCAAATGCTGTCGAAGGCGAACCGCATGAACACGTCTTGCAAGTCGACTCGTCGGCCACAAACGCTTGCAATCGTTGGAAGCAGCCTCTTTTCAATCTTCTCGGCCACAGAATCCATGAGGTAGTCGTGTAGAGACCTCGTAACTCGCAAGTTTTCTCTGCAGCTTCCACAGGCCAGCGTCAGCATTGAAGATACCATCTCCAAGAAGATCTCTCAGCGTGTCACACACATAGTCTCCCTTTGGATACTTGTCGACGTTGGTCTTGAGGATGTACTCTACGTTCTGAGCGTTGGACGTGAGCTTGAAGGGCTTCGCTCCTCGCTTCAACGTGGTGGTGTGTCCGGGAGACTTGACAAGGTACTCAGTAGTCCATTTGAGAATCCTGTCCTTGTTTTTCAGCAGCTGAGGCATTGTTCCCAGAAGAGGATACATTCGGGGAACAAACTCACCATTACCATGTCGACTTTTCAGGTAGAACCAGACGAAGAAACCAACACAGGAAATCAGCAAAGCAGCAGCTAAAGTACCTTGCTCCATATCTCGCTGCCGCAGCACCGAAAAATAAGCGTCTCCTCACCTCCTCTCGATACAAGAGCCTCTTGGTTTGTTTGGAAGTAGATAGGGCCGGCAAATGCGGTATATGCTTCATACTTTTCTTTTTCCTCTATGTTCTACTATTTGCAGGCTACCAACTCTCTTAGACCCAGCCTTCATCGTTAACGTTATACCGAGAACAATGTTACTTCGTTATGCTTTGACAAGAGCCAGAAGAACCCATCGCGCCACCATCATATCCCCAAGAACGAGGACGAATGTAAGATGAAGCGACAAAGTAAATCCTGGCTGAAAGTCAGGACTTACCAGGACTGCCATCCTGTTTTTCTAACCTGCTACTTACCACCTATACAGCAGTCACATACGCCATTGACAACTTCCAACGCCTTGCTTCTCGGAGCCCCTCTTGAGCTTTCAGACACCGGATGGATGCTGTCAAATGCAAACCGCAAGAACACGTCCTGCAAGTCTAAACACTAGTTTTCTCTGCATCCGGTGTCCACCAGCGTTGAAGATCCAGTCTCCCAGTTCTGCGAAAGTCAAACATAGTCAAAGCCGTAAACAGCAAAGCGGATGAAATGTTCCTAACCCTTTTCTTGCTCGTAGCATTCGATCACTCTAGAACTTATCTTTTAAATAAAACACGTATTGAAAGCACACAACTTATTCTGCTACGATTGTTGCTGCAATAGGAGACGATCTGGTGTTGTGTTCTAACTCTAGCCCTGGGAACCCAAAATCACTCAGAAGAAATCCAGCTAAAATTTGGTCAGTCATGCTAGGTACGTTCCCAGTTGCATGCATCTTGTTCCATCTAAATCTAAAGACAATTTGCATAGGTTACTGTGACGGAGTGACCACCCTCAACATATACGAGTGCATTAGAGACGTGTTGAAGTCGTGAATTTTTGTTCAGTGGCAAGTTCCCCTTAAACAAATATTGCATTATTCACCAGTTTCCAAAATGGTACACATCATTCACGGGCTCCGAGCTCCGGAATTAAGTTGTTCAAAACTTCTTTCCTTCAGTTGACTCCCCATATGTTTGACTGTTTGCTGAACTTTGAAAATGTTGAATTATAAAAAAATTTCATGTCTAAAGATTTGGAATATTGGCACCAAATTTCAGACTAACGAAGCTTGGGAACAACGGGAAGTCCATCTTTCATGATCAGCGTCATGTTGATACCGTAGCAAGGCTCTTCTTTTCCCACCACCAGCTCAAACTTTGGTACCAGAGCCGCCACCACATACTTCATCTGTAGCATGGCCATCTCTTTGCCCAGACACACTCTCGGCCCGGCTTGAAATACCGGAAACTTGAATGGACTGACCGCGACGAACTGGCCATCCTGGATCCATCTCTCGGGCTTAAACTCGAGGCAGTCCTTCCCCCACAAGCTCTCCATCCTTCCCATAGCGTAGACGTGATACGATACCTTCATCCCCTTCTCCACAGAATTACCATCCGGGAGAACGTCCGAGTTCTTCACGACCTTTGTGTCAATCGGTACTGGGGGATAGAGCCTCATTGATTCGCACAGAGCTGCTTGCAAGTAGACCATGTCCCGAAGCTCTTCGTAAGTGAATGGCCTGTCTGACCCTTTCGCGACTATACTCCCGACTTCCCTGATGATTTCCTGCTGAACGCCTGGATGATTCGAGAGCAGCCAGAAGAACCACGAGAGTGACACCGCTGTTGTGTCCTTGCCGGCGAGCACGAAACTTATGATGATATCCCGCAAAAACTCGTCAGAGAAGCTCGTCGAGTCGAGTCCAATGAACCTCGAGAGCAAGTCCTGGTTGACCCTTCCTTTTTCTTCTCGCCGCTTCTGGACCACTGACACTGCAAACTCGTTCACCACATCCAGCACCTCCTTGAGTTCTCTTTCCGGTCCAACGTTGAGAGCTCGCATTAATTTCCACACCAGAGGATGGATCTTTTGGAACCGCAGCGTGCTAAGCGTCGTTGCCTTGTCAAATGCCTGCGCGAACTTCACCTCCGGAAACGATGGATCCAAGCACGCCGGATCAACACCGAAAGAGAGCTTGCAAATGTTGTCGAAGTTAAACCTCATGAACAAGTCCTGTAAGTCGATCTCCTTCCCATCCCGGGAAACACTGGCAAGAGTTGGCAGTAACCGGCTGTGAACTTCGTCCGCCAGGGAATCCATGAGGAACTCCCTCAGTGACCTCGTTGTGAACTCGAAGCTCGCAAGTCTCCTCTGAATCTTCCACAGCTCCCCGTCGACATTGAAAATACCATCTCCCAGCAAGTCGGTCAGGCTCTGCCTCAGGTGTTCTCCCTTGGGATAATTCTCGAAGTTGGTCTTCAAGATGTGCTCCACAGTTGCGGGATTGCCAGTGATTTTGAAAGTGCTGCCAAACCTCCCAGTGGTGAAAGTATTGGAGGGAGAGTTGATCACATACTCTGTCGACCACTCGAGAAACCTGTGGCTGTTGCGAAGGAAATCGAATACATTCCCAACCACTGGATAAAGTACTGGACCACCTGTTCGTTGCGAGTCGGCTCTTGATTGAATCGTCCTCCGGACTATCCAGCCCACCGCTGCCGCAAGAACAAAGCTCAAGCTCCACAACATACCTTGGTTCATGCTGAAAGCCCAGAAAAGGAGTGACGCATGTCAGTCGCCCTGACCAGTTAAAAACCCAAGTCACGAGGGAAGAAAAGCCAGCCAAAGGAAAAGATTCGAAGAAGCTCCCTTACGAGAAGAGACACGGCACGCACTTGAGACGGTGTAGAGGCTCGTACCAGTGGATCTGAAAGTCACCAAGTCAAGTCATTACAAAAGAAATCTAGATTTCTAGTACCTTGTTGAAGTTTGGAATGACCCATGTTTTCTGTTGAGACCGCTCTGTTTCCACCACCCGAAACTTAACTTTTGGAACCAGAGTTGCTTCGTCTGTAGACATGTCTTGACTCGAAACTTGAATGAACTCGCACTGATCCATCAAACTCGAGGCAGTTCCCACACTAACATTATCTGACGACTGTAGTATCATATGGGAGGATACAGCCTCACAAGTGTAGAGCTCGTCGTAAGAGAATTTACCTTCGCCAGAAGAACCAGGAGCAGTTGTGTCCATCCCGGCCAGCAGGAACTGATTAACTCGATTCAGAGGTTCTTACTGAAAGAGCAAGTCGTTCAGATCAAGGAGTGAATTCTTAGAAACTGGAGTTGCTTACGTATGGTCGGGCTTCATGAACTTTGCGTGAACCCAGACTCGCTTCATAGGAACTTTAGTTTTGTGATTCAGCTTAATGCAGCAGTACTCCAGTTCAACCTGGAAAAAGAACAGACAGAATAATAATAACAAGGAAACAAGCCTCGTTTTACCTCGAGCAATCCAGCACTCGTAACGAGATCACGCACGGCTTCGCACGAGAAGAAATACGACAAAGTACCATCGAGACGGCGATAGCAATTAGCAGCTACTTTTTGGTCTGCTGGAAATCTCAACATCGTCATGTCATACAAGCCTGTAAGCTTGCCACTGTGAGTCTTACTTCACGGAGAAATAGCATACCATAATCTCGAAAGAGAAGCATTCCACCGGGTCGGAGTACAGAGCAACATTCTTTGAGAAGGTTGCTCATTTGATCCAGATCTGCCAGCGCGGAAAGAGCGAAAATCTGAAAAGACAAATCAGTTTTAATTGCAAGACAATTTCAGGCTTACCAGCGTGATGAAATCTGCTCCGCCTTCGCAGCAGCTTACAAGGAAGCTCTTGATACCAAAGTCGGAGGCTCGACAGGCGTCACAAGCCAGCCACGCCGGAAGTGCCTCACAGGAAGGATCGCAAACAAAAGTCCGCAGCCTCGACGTTGCTTGCTCATTCAAAGCTTTATCTCCCATTTTGTTTGTGAGGCTCACGGCAGCCTCACTGAGGTCGCAAGCATACACTCTAGCGGTTGTTGTTGCTCTGGAACAAAATACGTCCTTCAGTAAGAGGGAATAGCAAACAACATCAAACCTCAGGATCGGAATGGCCGAACTTCCAGCTCCACATCCAACCTCCAGAGCAGTGAACTCTTGATTAGATCTTCCAAGCTCAGGGAACTCTTTGAGAAGATACCTACGTTCCTGCAATGTGGAAAGCCCGTAAGGCAACAGTGCAGTGCTGATGCTTACTTTAAAGAAGATGCCTTGACAGTGTCGGCTGTGAAACTTCTCCCATGCCAAGGCTGCAGTACAGGTATGCTCGCTAGAAATCGCTACGCGAGCCAAATCCTAGCCAAAGGCAAAGAGAACAAGCCATTAGGAAACGATATAATGTAAGCCCAACCTGTGCGCTTTCCACCTCTTCGTGCAGATCATTCCAATCAAAATCCTTGGAGTAGTACACGACTTCTTCTTCCATGAGACCTAAAACGAGAGGCCAAATAAGAGTTGAATTCAATGTAGTTTTAGTCAATCGCTCCAATTGTCCTCGTCGGCTTGCACTTGAGCCGCAATAGTTCCTAGAGCTTCGTCCTGAAAGACAAAATCGCATCCATATCTCCTGTTTTTCACCACAAAGATGCTGCGCTCACCTGGAAAGCCGACTGTTTTGGAGACCAGACGAGTATTCTACGATCATTGCTTCCACTGTAGAGTTCCTGGGAGAAACAAAAGTATAGCTTCTCGAGGAAACAGAGAGACGATATCATACCTGTGATTGACTGTGATAAGCACAACAGTTTACAAGTTCGTAGTGTCCTTTTAAGGTGGAAAGCAAGCGACCGCTCAACATATCGTACACCTGAGAATAGAGAATTATTCCGAATAGAAGGATAGGATACGTCGTACCTGTATCGAGGTTAGACATGGAACGAACACCAGTGGCTTGTCTCCAGAGACCTCAAGTTCGCACGTCAGATTTCCGTTTATGTTTGTTGGCTCGTAATTCACAAGAGTATTTCTATGTCCCATAGCTTGACTCTGGAATCACTGCCTGGCACATTTTGTTCTTATGATTTTCGAAAGTAAAGAAACAAAACAAACGAAGCCGTACCCGCACTAAGAAGGTAGTGTCCGTCTGGAGCGATGTCACTGTGCCATAGTGCGCCGTGGAACGGTCCAGAGCCGAAGTCTAGCCGAAGTTCAGTGGCTTAAAAAAAAAGACAGAACAAAAGAGAACGAGAAGGAAACAATTGCCTTCCTGAGAAGCAGAAGAACGATGCTGGTCAAGAACATAGAAGCAACCCGCACGTCTTATGTCCCACAACCGGATCGCACCGTCACAACCTCCGGAAATTAAAATCCATTCGGAAGATGCAGACCATTTCACCGCCCAAACAGCATCTGCAAGTACAGGAAACGTTTTGCAGGGACAAACACAATCTCGAATACCTCGGTGAGCGCTAAGGGCATGGGTGAAAGCACCAGAAGATATATCGCAAAGCCTTATGCGATAGTCCTCCGTGCCTGTAGCTATAAGCATGTGAGTCGTAGAAACGGGTGACATGCTTACACCGAAAACCTTCCTGGCATTTTGGATTGCATCAGCACCTACAAAAGAACGATTCAGTGAATCAGATACCAACAAAGAAAAGGTCTCCAACCTCGAGAGTGTTTGCATCCCAAACATTTATATGCTTGTCGAACGAGCCAGAGATAAAAATTCCAGTGTCCACTGGATACCATCGAACTGATGAAACGCAGTACCTATGGGCTTTGTCCATAGAAAAGAGAGCTTCGTGCTTTTGAGAGTAATGCTCCACCGTCGTTGGCTGTGATATGTCATAGACACTGATCGATCCATTTCCATTGCCAGCAAGCATATATCTAGCTTCCACGGGATCAATCTAGCACAAGATTTACACAGTAATTTTCAAACTGTGAAAGAAATACCTGCAAGCTGTTCACAGCGCCTCTGCCAGACGAAATCACATCCTTGGTCTTGCACAGCTCCAATGCGCGAGATCTCATCCGGCGAACAGAAGCAGCGTAGCGCCATGGCGGTGCCCCGAGCTCGCGCTCTCGAAGACCACTCCACATTGGCGCCACACCATAAACCCTAAAGAAAATTACAAATATAAAAATATTCCACGTGGCACAATACCTGCCCGGTGACATTCTACGTGGTCCTGACGTGGCACTATTGTCTCGACCCTGCAATAACATATTATGTATTGTTTAATCTCCGATCATCAAATCAACTCAAAACTCTTAGATGGTCACAATCAACTCAAAATGCTTACTTATAGGTACACTTTTACTATTGCTTTATCAATTGAATCATGCCTTACCCCTAAAACAAGGCAAACTCAAAATTTTCCTTACAAACAGAATATTCATTTGAAATGCTCTTGGGGCTTTTTTGCAATTTCAAAAGGCAAATAGACGGCAAAATTCTTTACATTTAGGAATTTGTTTAGGTCACCGTGACCTATGGCTATTGGCGTGCTCGCTCTCCAGGGCTCCTTCCACGAACACGTTCTAGGTTTGTAGCATCTCTAGTTCCAAAATGCCGCTCGCTCTTATCGATTGCGCGGCGCAGCGCTGCGGAGATTGGGCGTGCATGCGATCGAAGTGAGAAAGGCGGATCAGCTGGAAGGGCTCGCGGGGCTGATAATTCCCGGCGGCGAGAGCACCACAATGGCCAAGCTCGCCAATCAATACAATCTCGTGAGTTCTTCCATCGCTTCTAAACCAGTTCTAGAGAACAAAAGGAAATATTTGCTTTGCTTGCTTGCTTTGTAGTTTCCAGCGCTTAAGGATTTCTCGACGTCTGGAAAGCCGATGTGGGGGACTTGCGCTGGACTTATTTTTCTAGCAGACCGAGCTACCGGTACTTTTGTTCTTCGTTCTCTGACTATCAAGGCTTTCTGTAACTTTCTCTCCACAGGGCTAAAGGATGGAGGACAAGAGCTTCTGGGCGGACTAGACTGTACAGTTCATAGGAATTTCTTTGGAAGCCAGGTACTAGTTTTTTTTCTCTCTTAGACGCATAGTTTTGATCCTTGAGCTCTTCAAAAATCAATCCAGGTGAATAGTTTTGAGACGGAGCTCGCTGTTCCGGCTCTGGCGGCGAGCGAAGGCGGTCCTCCAAGGTGCCGTGCAGTTTTTATTCGTGCTCCTGCCATCGTTGAGTTTGGATCTTCCGTAGAACAGATAGCGGACTGTGAAGTGCCGTCTTTCAGCGCTCCACCTTCGCTCGAGGTACAAAATTTCCATTGCCTTAGAAGCTGAAAGATCTCTTTCTTCGCATGGAACTTTCACAGGGAGAAATGTTTACGAGAAGAAGGGTCGCGGTCGCGGTGAGACAAGGAAACTTTTTAGGCACTGCGTTTCATCCGGAGCTAACATCGGATACTCGATGGTAAGAACAGTTTCAAGAGATTGTTTCTTCTTCTTCTTTTTGCTTGATGGCTGTATTGCAGGCATAGCTACTTCGTGAAGATGGTTCAAGCATTTGAAGAAGTTGCAGCCAGTTCAGCGCTAGTCCCGCAGAAGTTTTGCTGCCGGAACGATTCGTTCGAGGAGATGAAGGATCTCCCCATCTTTGAAGGCTTGGTGCAAGAAAAAATTCTCTAGTAAGTCCAGGCAATACATTCTTTCGGAAACTCGATGCATGAGTTTCCAAAGTTTCCATGAGCTTCTTCTTCTCGGCATCAAGTACGTGGAACTTCGGGTGGAAGTGGCGAGCCGTGCTCGCATAAGGTGGCTGTCTCTCTGTCCCTAAAGCAGCAGCACGATCCAGCCAAAGACGATAGCTTGCAAATCTCAAAGGAATCTTTAGAAAAAACTATCGGCCGAAGTACCTTTTTGCAGCTCCAACAAGCCGATATTTCGAGACTTCCAATATGAATCCTTCATGGCTTGGGAATCCAGCCATCGCCCTGGATGAATTCTTGAGCGGAGTATGCCGAAGTTTGTGAAGGATTTAGCTGTGTCGACCAGGGAACTCTGTGGCTCGCATCAGCACCAGGACCATAGCTTTCGTACTCGGCGAAGAGCAGTGTATCAAGAGCGAAGTCTCCCTTCCAGGCCAGCCAGCCTTGCGGATCCACAGAGCTTGAGAGGTAGCAGTCGAGGAAGACCGCTCTCGAGAACATTTTCCAAGGCCTCCCCAAGTACACGTGCAGTTTCTTCGGTGCTCCACCCGAAAATTCTTCCGAGGTCTCGACGGAGCACTTGTGGAACACGAATCCAATTGTTTGAGCGGGATCGATCCTTCCATGAGCGGTGACCATGCTGGTATAGACACCCGTTCGTCCAGGACGGACAACGAGCTTACAGTTGGAGAAGAAGGCCGCGGCATTGCCAAAGATGAAGTCGACGGTGCCAGTTATGGTGCAATTCTCGAAGTAGTGCCTGTTTGTGTGAGAGTAGAGCGTGTCCTGGTAGCCTTCGAGGGTGCACGACTGGATGACTGCCTTGTCTGAATTGATCCGGAGTGCCACCGCTTGATGAAGCTCGGGACCGGCTGTGTTCCGAATTGTCAGGTCCCGAGCAACAAATCCATCTCCAGCAACCACTAGAAAAGAGAACGAAACAACGAGAAAAATCAGCTCATAAAAGAAGAACAAAATGTCTGTAAAGGAACTTACACACTGTGGCAGTATCCATGGTTGTCACGCCTTCGCGGACGTAATTGTTGCCGGAGATGATCGTTTTCCTCGCACCGGCACCCACGAGCATGATCATGGTCTTGGAGTCAGAGACGTAAATGCGCTCGTCGTAAATCCCCTCTTGAATGTAGATGGAAAATCTCTCCTTGCTATTGCTTGGAGCGCTGTCGATGGCCTCCTGGATCGTCTTGAAACTTCCACTCTTGCCAACCACCACCGAGAATTTACGCTGCTGCTCAAGCTGGATCCAGCTTGATGGACGCAAATCTTCCACTGGAACTTCTCCTCCTCGAGTTCTTCCAAGCGAGAGCTCTCGCTTGGAAGGAGGTGGCTTCCAGCTTGAAACGTTGTCTCCATAGAGAGCCCAAGCATCGGCCATGGAGAGGGCATTGCTGATCAAATCCATTCCGGCGTTCACCTGGAGCATCACCCTCTGGACCTCTGTGCTGGAATTCACGTAGCCAAGAGCCGAGAAGCAATCGTACTGATAGGCTAGAATGCCGCTCAACCAGGCCTCGAAATCCTTCACCACCGCGATCGATAGCCCCAATCGCCGGAGCTTCTCGTAGCGATTGATCGCAAAACCAAGGACCTGGACGCAATCGCTCGATGCCGCCGTGAGATTCTTGTTGCCCCCGGCGCGATCACGGATCCCGGCTGTGAGATTGAAGCTGCGAGAGGACGATTGCAACGCCAGATCGATCGCGAGCGAGATTATCTGGTCGGGAGAGGTGAATCCCTGCCTGGACCGGGGATCCGCGGCGATGGATGAGACGCATACCTCCGGATAGCGCGTGCCGTGGCAGGCCGAGACGATGAAGGGATCGACGTCGCGATTATCGCCAGGCCTTGCCAAGAGGGACCGCCGGCTGCCGATTCTTCCCGCCGTGCTAGTAGCAGCTGCGAAGAACCCTAAACCCGCCACTGCCAAGACGAGCAGCAATGCGGCTTTCCACCGCGATGGAGTGGCGTCGCTCTTCGCCATTTCTTCTCCTCCTCCGCCTCTCCCTTGCCGAGGGCGTTGAGGCACCGCAAGCTCAAAATCTCCCTCCTCCTCGTCCAGCATTCTCCTCCTGTGCTTCACGATCGACTCAATCGCTGCAGGCAACTAGCAAAAGTATCAAAGCGATCGTCTCGATCGATCAAGACAGCGACGAAACTTGTGCTTCTCGTGATACCGCCTGATCACGACAAGCATATTCAATGGCGGCAAAGCATATTCTGCCGGCAGCACATTCCGTCTTGCCGGCGGCCGATGCTCGCGAGTACGAAAAAAGCGCGCGTACGGCACGACCACGTCTGTCGCCAGCCTGTCCGCCACCCAGGCGGGTCCCACGGGCTGTAGCCGGTAGTGCCGTACACTAGCCACCGGTTCATTTGCCCAGGTAGGCAGTGAGCCGGTCACCCGCGGTACGGCCGGACGGCCTCCATCGGTTTTCTGCGATACTCCCCACGAAGTATGCACGGATTCACAGCAAAGACGACCACGACGAACAACTAGCTGGAGCTTGACGAGGGCTAGAAGAGCTCCACACAGCGGCGCCGATCATTCTTGTCAATCCAGGGAGCTGCGCGCTGCGATTGCATTCTCGGCGCTCGCGCCGCCGCAATCGATCGAGCAAGAATCGTCGTCTCCCTCCCTATCGGTGCGGGTAAGCGGCTCAATCCATATCCAGGGTCCCGTTTCCAGGCGAGAGAGCGGTGGAATTCGCGCGCCCAGGGATTTATTTCTTCGCGAGGTGAGAGAGAGCGAGGAAGAGAGAGAGAGAGAGAAGAGAAGAAAGATTTCTTTGGCCGGGAGGATTGAAGAGAGGGGGAAATTGGAGCAGTTTTCCGGATAAGGATCTCACAGGAGTTCGTTCTCTCGCTCGTCACATTTAAGGCAGCTCGACAAGCGCTGGCTGGGAATTTCCGCAAAGGACAAGCATAGTTAGTTCGAGTTCTTCGTCGGCCGAGGTAGAAGCAAGCGAGGCTATGGATTAGAAACGAATGAAGCTGGGAAGAATTGGAGCAGCCAGGAGGATTTTTTGGAGGAGAAGAACAGGCAGTAGCAGCAGTGGTGGTATCAGCAGCGGTGGTGTTGGTGGTATCGTCATCGGCGGCGGCAGTGCTAGTAGGACGACGACTTTGCGGTGGTCACAACAGCATGCAGTGTAGAATTCGCGAGAGATATCAATCGGGTGATGCCCCTGAGCAGCGAGGAAGCCCTCCAGATCGTGACTTTGGTGCTGCTGGTTTGTCTCTCCGGATTGGGGGTTGCATGTATAGTCTACGTATTCAGCTTTCGACGCAAGATCATCCATGGTCGAGGCTTCAACGTTCGTCATCTCCGGGAGTTCAACTCCCCGTGGCTGCTGAGAGTTTTGCTGAGCAGCCTGGGAGCACTGTGGCTGCTGCTGGAGCTACTGAGACTCCCGATTCTCCGGAACCGAGGCTGGGCTTTCCATGGCCTCGATTTTCAAGAACAAGCCAACGTCTGCCGGAGCTACGTGCTTTTGACGCTGGGATTTGCAGAGCCGGGCTTCTTCCTAGCAGCGCTCTTCCTGATCCGCCAGTCGCTCCGCAGTGATCCATTCAGCTTCATGGGGCGACGAAGGTGGCGGCACCGCTCCGTGGTCTTCATCGCTCTCCTCGCTTTGCCAGCGGTCCTGGTCCAGCTCTTCCTGGTGTTCATCGTCCCGGCGATCGAGTACTCGAGCTTTTCAAGTTTTGCGGAGCAGGACGAAGGATTCCGAGGCGCCATTCCAAAGTCGTTCACCATGGCGTTCGTGAACGAGACGAGAACAAGGACTACAAGCAGCAGCGGCGGCGATGGTGGCGGTTCCACGACGACGATCACGGCGACGAGATTCGTGGCGGCTTGCCGGGTTCCACTCCTCAGCACGGTGGCGACGAGCATCTTCAGCGTGTGCTACGTCGCGTATTTCTTGTTCCTGGGCTGGAAGATGGTGCTGCTCGTCATCAACAGGAGGCTCCAGATCCGTGTCTATGGCCTCCTGACGGTGGTGATGGTGCTCGTCCCTCTCCACGTCCTGCTGCTCGGCCTCTCGTCCTCGGCGCTGGCGGAGCACCGGAGTGGCAAGCACGAAGTGGTGGCGTTCTTGCGGTTCCTGGTCACGGCCTGCTGCGTGAGCGTGGGCGAGTGGATGCTGGTGGTCCGGCCGATCAAAGACGCCATCGGCGTGCTCGAGGCGGCGCTGCGGCGGGGCGGATCGATGAAGGTGGTCGGGCGGCTCAATTCGTGGGGGGCGATCCCGGTGGATCAGCTCTCGCTCAGCGTGGACGAGGACAATCGATCGCTCATCACGGAGATCTCGGTGGAGCTTACGCCGCTGGCGGGGATGGCGGGGGCGGCGGTGGCGCCGCCGAAGAACGAAGACGACGAAGACGAAGAAGCAGCAAGCTAGCGAATTGCCTGCTTTTTTCAAACCCAGCAAAAGATGCGGGAGCATATTCTGTCCAATAAGATTCCAAAATATTCGTGTTATTTAAAAACACTTTGGTCGTGTGATCGAATCGTGTCCAGCGCAGGGCGGTTGTTTTGGCTCCAATCATTTGGGGCATGTTTTGCCTCATGATCGTGTCCGCGAATCCACACTGCAGGGATTTTGGAATTGGAGGCTACTGCGATTAAAAAAGAGGAGGAAGAGATTTTCGACGCTGTGAGTGAGTGGAAGCTCCAGCCAGCGCGATCCACCAAGTACACGATCATATCCACCAAGACTAAACAAAAAAAGAAGAAATCGAAGCTCTTGCACCTAGCTAGCAGCTCTCGGCTATGGCGTCCAGTGCGATCTTTCCCCTTTTCCATTCTCTTTTGCTCCTTTTGTGTGAAAGGAATATGGCTGTTTGAGCGAATCTTGCCATTCCCAGCTGAGGGGAAGACCTCTGTTTTTGGGGGCGAATCTTTCCTCCCCCATTCCTCGATTTTTGGTGCCAGGCTCTCTCGCTTTTGTTGCGTAGCAAACGTTCCAAGTTTTTGGAAAATCTGGAGAAGCGCCCAGTGAAAAGACGAGAAATGGAAGGCTTGAGTGAAGAGCTACGCAGTAACCGAGAGAGGAGCTCTGGCAGCTGCTTCGATCCGGGCGGATCGGCCCGAATCGCGCTCTTGGGTCGCGTCGGATCGGCGTCGCCCCACATTGGGTCCCCGAGAATCGATCCAAAATCCTAGCTTGAGCGCTAGTCCGAGGAGCCCACTTCGCCGATTTGATCGATCTTATGAGGTATAGGCTAGGCCGTTGTTCTTAGTTCTTTCTTTCTGCCCTTTTTCTTTCCCTCCCCACTTTGTGGCTCGATAGCGAGCGACCTCTTTCGTGCTACTGGATCGATCCTCCTCACAGTGTACTTGTCACAAAACCACTTCCTCTCTTTCTTCTTTTTCTTTGTTTTTCGCCTGGCCTTGCCTACATTGTCTCCTCCTTCCACCATCTTCTCTCTTTGCTCGAAAACGATCACGCTTCCAAGAGACATCGATTTGGACAGGAAGATTCGGAGCCAGGAATTCGATCGAAAGGAGCAAAGTGTGGCTATGGAGGAGGATTCTCCGTAAAAGGTGGCTACTCGACGCAGAGAGCTTTCGCGATCCAATGAAAGGTATGGCTTTTCTCCGGAGACGTCTGGAAGGATGGAAGCGAGGAGTGAAAACGCTGTTCTTCATGACAAGCATGGTCGGATCGCTGCTGCTACATTCCTCCACTCCACTGCTGCTGGCGCTGCTCGACGTAGGGATCCCGTGCGTGATCCTCTCCACGCTCGACTTGGAGAAGCGATCATCCTTTGGATCCTACGATTTTCGCTCGTCGCTCCTCGACATTTTGATCGTTTCCATTGCCAGATCCTTCGCTATAATCTGTAAGTCTTCCACCTTTCTCTCGGTCCCTTTCGTTGTTGGTTTCTAGTTTTTTGTCGGTGTCGCGTGTTTTAACTCGCACTTCTTTGTTCTTCGACCGTGCTTGTCTAGTAAAGTTGGCGATTTTTTTCATCCAAGTTTTCTTAGCGTTTGCGTTTGTCCGAGTGTCTGTTCTTCCGACTTTTGCGTGGGATTTCGTGCTCTTGTCAACTTCTCGCGTGGATCATCTCCATCTCTGGAACTTCTTTCTTTGGCGAGGCTTTGTATATAAATTCTCGCTTTTCTCGGCCGTGTTTGTGTCAGTGGCGTCCTTGTGTCCTTACGATTTGTGCTCCTCGTCTTGTCAGTCAGTCCTCTCTTTCGTGTTCTTCATGTCGATTATCGCTAACAAATCATTCCCTTGGTGTTCTTCCTCCGCCAGCCGCGTACGCTCTTGGAGGAGTGCGATGCGAGGCCTACTTCATGATCGCCGCGCTGCTGGGACTGAGCTCGGCAGCGCTTGTGGCTGTCAAGGCGTGCCTCTTTTTCGCCGTGTTCTCATCATCGTCTTCCACACCAAGAAGAACACCACCAGCAGGATCACTCTGGAGCAGCACTACTAGCAGCGCTAGATTTGGAGTGGTGATGCTCTTCGCTTCATCATTCGCGTGTGCCTTGGGGCATGGAGTTTCAGCATACAGGACAAGCTGCCAGGCAAAGAAAAAATCATTTCCCCAGGGAGATGAAGAATCTGTAAGTTTTCTGTTGATCACATCTTCCTCTTTTTCCAGCTTTTCTCTAAGTTCTCTTCTCCATGATCTAAAGTTCTTTCCTTGATCCTGGCAGAATTTCTTTTGTAAATATATCGTCAAGCTCAGGCGCGGCAAGCGCTTTCGATCCACGGCGATCTTCCAAAAGCTCGGGAAGAGCGACGAGGATGACGAGCAGTCGCCGCTGCTCGTTAACAGCAAGTTCATGCTCTGCAAAGGCTTGCACTTGCACTTCAGACTTTGCGAGGGATGGCCGAGAGACCAGAGAAGTTTTCGATCGAAATCGCTGTCGAGGAGTGCAAGCTTACCATTTCCAGGATCAAAGCCACTGTTTCTAAGCTCTTCGTTGAGCCTGCCGTCCAAAGTTTCTGGATGGTGTGATCGAGGAGGAGAAGAACATATTGTGGACATTGATCCGGGAGATTCGAGCTCCAAAGGAATAGTTTTGGTGCATGGTTTTGGAGGTGGTGTCTTCTCGTGGAGGCATGTAATGGCTCCGCTAGCTCGACAAACCGGCCACAGTGTTGCTGCGTTTGATCGGCCTGGCTGGGGACTGACGAGCCGGCCGGGCAAAAATGGTGGCCGTGACAAAGATGGTCTTCCCAATCCTTACGAGCTCCAGTCACAAGTGAGTGTTCTATTCATCGTCGTCTAGAAAAAAAAAAAAGAGTTTGTTCTGTTGTTCTTGCTTGTTTGATTTCTCTGATGAGAGCTCGCAGGTGGATTTGCTGCTGAGCTTTTGCCAGCAACTAAAATTCTCATCGGTCGTGCTCGTTGGTCACGACGACGGTGGATTGCTCGCTCTTATGGCAGCTGCCAAGATCTTGAAATCTCCAAGCTCAACGCGGGTAAGCTTCAAGCCACTATAGTTGGATCATCTCATGGATTTTCATTTCTGCGATGAAGGTGGTGATCAAAGGTGTGGTTTTGATCGCGGTGAGCTCCTCCAGAGAGGTGATATCGCCATTTGCTCGAGTTTTGCTCCACACTTCTTTGGGACGGCACATACTCCGGCCATTGCTGTGCTCGGAGATGGCGAGTCGCCATGCCTGGCACGATGCTTCCAAGCTTACCTCCGAAGTGATGGAACTTTACAAGGTATGAGGAAAAATTCGAACTTGATCAAAAGATTTCCATGATTGTATACATCGATCCAGGTACCCCTCCGTGTCGAGGGATGGGATCGCCAAGCACTGGAATCGCAAAAGTTCTCATCCAGCAGCGAGCAAGTCACTCCCGAGCTCCTTCGTGCCGTGCAAAACCTCCCGGCTTTGCTGGTGGCCGGGATGCAAGACATGCTCGTCCCTCTCCAAGCCGTCCAAGATCTCGCGTCCCGGCTCTCCAAATCGGTAAGCATCAATCAATTTCTCTGCCTTTCCTCCACTTATCGATCGATCGATCGTCGCCCATCTAGAAATTCATCGCGCTTCCTCGCTGCGGCCACCTCCCGCCGGAAGAATGCCCTGGAGCCCTGCTCGCGGGGCTGGTCCCCTTCATCGCGGAGCATCTCGGCCGTCCATCCGTGTAATTTAAAATTTTAAAAAGCTTGAATTTCCCGCCCTAGTCTAGGCTTTAAAAGATTCCACTATGCCACTAGTTAGTTCGATTTTAATCCCGGGTAGGTGGGGGCCAGAAAATAGAAACGTGACCCCCCATTGCTCACCAAATCGCAAATATCTGCCAGATCTTTTTACGATGGATCGAGATTCTCTTACTTAAACAACCGCAGAGTACGTGGGCCAATGGAATGCGCCGTGGGAAATCACATGTCCGGCCGACCAAAAGATAATGGATCAGGGAGATCTGGGCTATGGCGGATTAGGGTTAGGGTTAGGGCAGGCAGGGGCGCGCGCGATGGCAGCAGCGGTGAAGGAGAACGATCGCGTCGAGGAGTGGGAGGAGGGCCTGCCGACGCCGGAGGAGCTGACGCCCTTGAATCAGAGCTTGATCACGCCGGAGCTGGCCAGTGCATTTAGCATCTCGCAGGAGGCGGCCAAATCCTCGTCGGACGTGCTGCACGCCTCGATCGCCACGGTCACGGCGCTGCGGCGCCAGCCATCGTCGTCGCCCGGAGGCGTGTTCGAGTCGATCCCCGCGTTTCCAGTCGCGGCAGAGGAGGAGATTGACAAGAATGCCGCGGCGGGGAACGGGATTGGGGGTTTCGCGGACGCTGGCGCTGGGGCGGGAGCTGGAGCTGGGGCGGCTGCGAATTCCTCGCTCCAGCCGGGGCAAGCGGGGAATTCTTTCCAGTTTCAAGGTACGCAGGGCTTTGATCCGGCCAGGAGAGGTGAGGTTGGCGTCGCCAGCGCGCCGATGATGAGCAATCTCCCCTACAGCCCCTACGAGCGGCGGCCAGAGACGAGCTCTGGTGGTGGAATGGGGGCCGAGGACAGCAGCAACACCGCCAAGAAATTGAGGAAGCAATCGTCGGATCTGGGCGAGGAGGAGGAGGCCGACTCTGGCGGGGGTCCCGAGAACTCCGGCGAGGAGCCGGCCGCTAGAACTCTCAAGAGGCCGAGGCTGGTTTGGACTCCACAGCTCCACAAGCGATTCGTGGACGCGGTGGCGCACCTGGGGATCAAGAACGCGGTGCCAAAGACGATCATGCAGCTGATGAACGTAGAGGGTCTCACGCGAGAGAACGTCGCCAGCCATCTCCAGAAGTACCGTCTCTATCTTAAGAGGATGCAGGGGCTCTCGAGCGAGGGGCCGTCGGCCTCAGATCATCTCTTTGCCTCCACGCCGGTTCCTCCGGGCCTCGCCGCCGCCGCTGCTCATTTCATCCCCGGCCATCGCGACGACGTCGTAGCTCTTCCATTCTCGCCGGTGGTGCCTGTGCCGATTGCCGGGCTTGGAGCTCCTCACGTCGGTGCCGCGTTTGGTCCCCGGCCTCCTTACTCGGGCTTCGAGCACCATCCTTACGGGACTTTGGGGAGGTCTGTGCCTCAGAGGATGGGTGGCGGTCCGGGGGATCACAGGGAGATGGTGATGGAGAATCAAGGACAGCCCGGCTCGTCGCCTCCCAGGCGAATTTTGACGCTCTTTCCAACCAGCAGCCATTGACACACACATACACATACACAAAGAACACACTACACAGTTTGCGCTCGCTACGTCGTCTTGTACATTCGTTTTGGAGATTGTTTTCCGGGGTGACCGACTATATCTTTTGCTCGAGACCGCGCTTGTCGCTGTATGGTTTCCAGGGAGCAGCAAGAGAATCAAGCGAGCGATCCAGCCAGCCGCGAAGTGTATAGAGAGAGCGCTGCTCCACACAGCCAACAACGATTACAGTGCACACTACAGTGGCGATTCGACAAAGATGGGAGAAGAAGTTGAAGAAAAGAGGATGGAAGATGGAACAGGGAGGATAGAATTGACCCGATCTTTTGGCTTTGTCACGGCCCGAGTACCAAAAAGTTTGGTTTTTCATTCCAAGGTACAAGATACAACAGCTATGTGTGGACCCATGACAGCTAAAGCTTGATTTTTTTTGGTCCAGGGAGCTGTACAAGACTATTCAATATAGAATGTTCGCAGCAGCACGACAATGCATAGGTGTAATATTGTAAGAGTTTTTTGGAACAAGCCAGCTCCTGTCGCGAGCTTTTGGAATGGGTGACTTGGTTGATTCTCGAAGTACAAACGGGGAAGAGTGGAAAGCTTTCGCGTTTTTTAGATGGAAATGCTGTTTGGGACTCCTCTTCCAGTGAGGCCGGGCTTGGAGTTAATACACAGCAGCGTGTAGCCATCGACAGCTCCGTGCCGGTTCTTGAGGCTCGGGTTCTTGTTGTTGGCCATCACCTGGTGCTCCACCTCTCGCATGGCGGCCGTGAAGTTGCTAAAGGCGGCGAGGACTCGAGCGTCCCCGGTCCAGTTCTCGCTCTTGCGCTCGCCCAGGTACTCCTCGTCTGCCGTGTGAGTTGACAGGATCTCTATCGTTGTCATCACAGTTGTAGCTTCCACTCTGGACGAGATTGCTGACAGATAAAACTTCTCGGGGTTTTGCAGGAACTCCTCGTGCTCCTTGGTGCCGGGCTCCGGGACGAAGCGGTGCGCGATGGTCGGGCGGTTTGCCGGGTAGCCGGCGTAAGCGTACTGTCCGAAGTTGACGGCGGCGTGGTGTGCCGAGGCCAACCAGATCACCGTGGTAAGCAACTCTACCAGGTTCTTCTTGGAGTCGAGCTTGAGCCACCAGTCGGCGTCCTTCTTGTCTGCGTGACCGACGTAGCGGATCTCGTGCCACCAGCTCTGGAGCTCGGTGTCCGCCGCTACTGACGCGTCCTCCTTGTAGAAGATGTCCGTGTAGTCCGTCACCCAGTTTTTGATAGCGTCCCAGATGTTGAGGCCGTCGACCGCGTAGGGGTAGTCCTTGATGATAAGTTCCAGTCCGTGCTTTGCGTTTGGATCCGGAACAGCCATTTTCCTGATCATAGCAGTTTTTCGTTAGAACAAAACTCGATCTTTATTGGTTTTTTCCTGCTTTGGTTACCTCTTGATCAAGTCCGCTG
Organism: Selaginella moellendorffii; assembly: GCF_000143415.4. Taxonomy (NCBI): domain Eukaryota; kingdom Viridiplantae; phylum Streptophyta; class Lycopodiopsida; order Selaginellales; family Selaginellaceae; genus Selaginella; species Selaginella moellendorffii. The sequence continues at coordinate 1,158,063 of NW_003314266.1, read as the reverse complement.
GGAGTCCTTCCTGGTCGAATCTCCATGAGAGTCCATAGACAACGGCGCTCATCTCAATGGAGTATCGTCCGGTTGTGAAGCAGTCCTCGATGATGCCCCCGGCGTTGATCAGTGCCTTGCGAGCTCTCGCGTTGATTGACATTGTGTTCTTGTAATGTGGCTGAAGTAAGAGGAGGATCGGATGGAGAGCGCTGAGCTGCCTGTAAGTGGCTATGATGATTGGCTCCATGATAGCGTGAGTCTTCAGCCTGATCATGGAACGTGTTCTTTGTTTGTACAGGGAAAGAAAGAAAAACTTCAATGAAACTTACCAGTGACTGACGAGTTGATGGTATCCAGCGTCATTAACTGAGACGTGAGCTTTGGCAAGCTCCCAAAGCCAGTCCTTTTTGTTAGTTGGAGGTAGGAAAACTCGATTGCTCCTCTGACCCTTCTCTCCTGGTGCTGGAAGGCTCAGCTCGATGGCGACAATCTTCAGAGTTCCTTCGTTCGAGAGGAAAAGTATGGTGCGTGTTCCGTATGTTCTTTTGTTCTTCTGAGCATTGATGATGTTTAAGTATGGCAGGAAAACATCGTGGTAGTCTACAATGAATAGCCTGTTCTTCTCAAGCGCCTGAAAGTTTTTTCACGTAAGTCTCTTTTGGTTTTCCTTGTCTAGAAGATGTACGTTACCTGTTCTACTGTGAGACCTTGAAGCTGGGTCTGAATGTGCTCGTTTGTCAATGCAGTGGCCTGTGCTCCAAATACAGCTGGATCCAAAGAACTTGTGGGAGGAAAAGTTTCGAGCTTCGTGATCAGCATGGGGTTCAATCCGGCGATAGTCTGTCTAGCGAACTCATCGTTGGACATCCATGTATCGTCATCACCTGGCACAAAAGATCTCCGTCAGCGATCGTCTCTACACAAACCTGTGAGCGAAAGACTAGAACCTTGTAAGATCTGTGGCAGTGGATACTTGAGCAGCCCCGCGTTGGCGTCGTCCGTGGTAGTCAGCTCGTTTATCAAGGTAAACGGATTTCGCACTTTCTTCTTGGCTTCTTCGTCGGTTAACGGGTTGACACAGGTTCCCAAGTCGATACCTTCTTCGTACAGAGCCTTGATCTCGTCGAGGCTCTCGAAGCTGGCTGCCCGGTCAGCATAGAAGGTCTTGATTGCTGGGACAATTTTGTGAGCAAACGCTTTGATGGAGTCTCCCAAAACACTGGAACTCCTGATCTTGGCAGTTTTCTCGTCGGGTGGAAGATACATGTCGTCGGATGACCAGCTCTCGGATAAGCTATCTAAAATACGGAGAAGAGTAGAGCAGGTCAGTACGCTGCTGCTGCTAAATCTAAACTCCTTACCAGTTCTTGCAGGCTTGCGTCCAGTCCGAATCCTTCGAGGATACTGAAGCTTCGCACCTCCCAAGACCGGTCTTTTGAGTTCCGGCTTGGCATCGGGATTTCCAAGATCGTTGTAGACATCATAGTCGTAAATCCTGTCGCCTGGGACACGCGTGCCTTCTCCAGTTCCGCGAATGCACTTGAGCTCGTTCTCGCGGATGGTCTTCAGTCCCGGGGGTGTAGAGTCAGGCAAGTACACCTGCAAGAGGTAAAGTTGGATTAGAATTCTCGCTCGACTGCTGCTAATGCAAAATCCGATTTTGAACAGATCTGTACCTGGTTCCTGAAGAACACGCGGGGGCTGCTGTACTTGGAGGTGTTGTGCACCCACGACTCGCAGGGAAAGTGGATCGTAGAGCCGTCCGGGGCGCTCAGTGTCAAGGACTTGAGGAAGAACTGGTTGGGATGGTGGTTCCGGATGAGAAACGCCCCGGGAGTGCCAAAGTCACTGTCCACCGAGAACTGGATCTCATACTTGACATCTCCAGCAGACAGACCGTCGAACGACAGAAACCATCCGCTAATTGCGACCTCGGGGCTCGTCTTCCCGCTTCCAGTGGCTGCAAAAGCAAGAGATTTCGTTCAGAGTCCCTGCTGCGGCTGCTGCTTACCAGGATCGACGAGCTCGCTTATCAGCTGGAGTTTGACTTTGTTTCCAAACAAGTCGTTGGCGTCGTCCCAGAGATCCGCTCTAACGTCCGTGAGATCCAGGACGTGCTTCTTCTGGAGGAGGATGAGGCCTTTGAGAAGGACTTGGGTGGGAGCCATGGATTGCGTTTGGGAGGCAGGTGGGGATTGTGAAAACGAGCGATTGAAGAGAAGTACTTTCGCACGGTGTACGTTGCTTATAAGGAGCCAGAGAGAAGCGTATGTAGTGGAGAATTGGAGCGTGTTTCTCGTGGTCACGGGTCGGGAACTTTCTCATCTCATCCTCTCTTGGTGCGTTTTCCGTCTTTATTTTACGCTCGTTTATCACAAGCTCTCATCTTTTTGGACTTTTTGTGTGAAGACACAAGGTGACGATAAGACTGTATCGTGGCACATGACGGTCAGCTGTAGTTTATGGAAACCAAAGCAAAAGTTTAATTTTTCCTCTTGCCAGGTGGGCCAGTCCCGAGTTGAATTTTTCATTGTGAAAGTGCCAAAAACTGCTGACATTGTCAACAGTGAGTGAAGTGAAAGAGTTGATCTCAAGGATGAGAATATCATAGCAACAGCTAGCATAGTAACAGCTTGTCGATTAAGATTGACTGAGGGATCATGAATCTGAGTTTCTGATCAGCCTGTGAATTCTCTCAGATTTGTTAATAGTTCTGATTTGGTTAACGAGTTATGAATCTTCTGGTTCGTTTAGATTAATTTTGTGTTTATAGTTATAAACATTTTTAAAATTTATAAACCTCTCCTAGTATATTCTACATTATTCATCCATCTTGTTTATGATGAAAATATTCTTAAATACGATGGAATGGTTGGTTTATATTAGCCACTTTACTTAGTAAAAACACTTCCTTATAATGTATTAATTATAATAAGTGTTATAATACAAAACTTTATTTAAAAAAAAGGATGTGCAACAATGTATTTTAATTAAACTTATATAAATTTCTTTAATTTTTTTGAACACAGTATATTTTTATAGATTAAAAAAACACTTTCACTCATAGTGTATAGGACTTTTTTTTTCATAGTTTAATTTTCTATAGAATTTGCAAACATATTAATTATTGACCATTCAAAGACTGAATAAAATCCTAAAAATATATTCAGTTATAAAATATAAAAATAAATAATAAATTAGCCTTTATATACTTTATATAGATATATTATATCTGTTGATATTTTCTTAATCACATATTTATATACCATATCCTTATATTTAATTTAACTCTATTAAAATTCTATGAAATAATATTTTTTCTACTAAGTGCTAAACAAATCACTTAAAACTATTTATTACTAAAAACTTATATACTTAAATTTTGAAAAAATAATTGATTTGCTTTATAGTGAAAAATAGATTTACCATAGTATTACAATAATTTCTACTCTTTATTTATTTCAAAGTTCATAAATTATAAACTGATTTAGCGTTTATAAACACAAGATTAAATTAATTTAATATTAACCATTATATTTTGTATTCTAAATATACAGCATGTATACATAAATAATAGCAAGGATGGACTAAATAATTGAAGATGCTTTAATGGGATAGAAAATGTTAAAAGAAAAAAAGAAAAGAAATATGAAGCTTACGAATGAAGCTTACAGAAGAGCTATATTAAGGCTGCATTGTGTTCTTTCTAGTTAAGAAATCCATACTGCGCCACAGAGAAAATGTATTTTTTCCTATTGAATCTCAAATTATATCAAGTTCTGTTTGATCTTTAATACTTTATATTTTATTTCTATATTAATAGGCAGGTTTTTTTCAAGAATATAAGCTCTTTGGTGATAATAAGCTGTCTGGAAAGAGTTTTCACAACCTCCGTCGTGTTGCCGTCGACCACGGCGGATGAGGTTCGAGATCTTTCGTGGGCTCTCCAATATCAAAATTGCGTCGCACGCCTTGTTGGCGCTTGGAGGCAAAAAACCTAGCAATGTTTTCAAGGATTTAGATGGCTTGGAGGTGCATCGAAAGCTGGCAGGAGATGCAGAAGAACCTGTGCGGGGTGGCCGAGCAGCAGCTGTGCAGCGAGCGCTCTCTCACTCGTGTGCGGCTGCCCTCGGACTTCCTAGAGGAGACCATCTGGATCGCCTTCATGGGCCGGGCCTGCTTCCGTGACGCCGCCTTTGTCGCGCCCGGCAGCCGTGGATGCATCAGGGGGCTACCCGGCTGTGGCAAACTCGCCACACTCGCTGCCTTTCTCACGACGCAAAACCGATGCAAGGTAAGTCGATAGCATCCTCCTGCTCAGTTCTAACGCACAACTCCCCTCCCCAGGCGGTGTATCTCTGCGGACCCTGGTGCTGCAAATGCCTTCTTTGACATGCCAGAAACCTTCGATGGCGAGGAGGTCAACTGGTTTGCGCAGCACGCCGGTAAGCCGCCGGTGGACGACACTGTCCGGCACCTCACCGGGTTCTCGCCGCTGCTCCTGAAGTTCTACTACGGTGGTGATCTCCCTCTTGTATGCCGATGGGGTTGACGATGCCCTTGGCAAGCTCGAGAAAGGCCCGGCCAGTGCATGGAGGCCGGCATTGGAGGCTTTGGCCGGCTCTGAGCTTAAAAGCGGTGAGTCCCAGTTGAAAGAGCTCAACAATGCCGGGAATGGGCACTTTTTATACAAGAACAAAGATTGGAGATGCGCTTGCCTGTGCGAGCCCCTTAGGAGGCACGCTTGCCTTCGAGCAATCCAGGGTGCCACACTCGGCATGGAAGAGGTCCTCGAGATCGGGCTGGCACCTCTTCTCGCAGAAGAGTACTATGGTGAACCCCCCGTCGTGGCGCCCTGGAATTGCAATTTTGCAGTCGCAACGGTGCTGAGGCTGCGGGAGTCCGTGTGGCTAGCTCCTGTGGGAGAAACGATTGTGGCAGAAATGGTGAGCGCACGCCATAGATGGTGGACGACTTCATGGATTTGAAGGTCTACTTGGCCGGTGATCAGTGTTGCCATGTATTGCAAAGCATTTGTGCTACAAGCCAGTATCCTGGATGACCTTAACCATGATAACAAGAAGTTTCTGCTCAAAGTCAAGGAAAAGGAGCCTTTTTTATTCAAGGGAGTGAAGCCTTACTACACCTTGGATTGGTTGCTTTGGAAATTGTGTGAGTGATGGGGTGGTGATCCGCTATGACAATCATGCAGATGTGTTTGTTAACTATGGGCAACTAGATCCGCTATTATCCCCTCTCGAAACCAAGTTCCAAAAACCTGCTGACTCTTGAATGTCATTCCATGGTTGGCAAATGTAAGTGTTCTGCTCTTGCTATGGCTAATAGCATTTTATGTTCCAAGCACAGTAGCTGCAATAGGAGCTGCAATCGTACCTAGAGGAGGAGTGAAAGAATAAAATTACAGAAATTAAAAGGTAAAGAGCTACACTGAATCTGTCTTTGGCATGATGATGGTTACAGTCCTATTGTGAGATGAAACACATGAACTTTTATGAATTTACCAAAGAACGATTGATGGTCACTTAGGAGAAGCACTGGGCAGATGTCTTGGCGAGCATACTTAATTTTAAAAGGGCGAGGGCAAAACGGTGTCATTTATATGTCCATCACTCGCACCTTCCCTCCCAAGCACAAGTGACCTTCAATGCCTACCATCTGGATGGAGGGGGCTGCAGAGGATGACAACTGGGAAACACCTAGCTCTTTAAAAGTGAGACACCAAGTCTCACTCCCTCAATATTGTGTGGTCAAGGAATTCTTTATTCCTGTTGCTAATCTATGTTATAGTCTCTCATGATTTGCATGCAAGTGCCGTTGTGATTGTATGTGACCATGGCAGATGCAAGGAATTTTTCAAAGGATCTACAGAGGGATTTCTAGCTGAAATCTTGAAGAATTTCGAGGAGAGGAATGCATTTTGCTTACCCTCGTTGCCAAAGATCCAGGTTGTGGAAGCGTTCGATGCACAACAATAGTACCTACAAGCCCTACATTTGATTCCAATTACCTAGTGGTCATTTATATTAGTGTGGCTAATCTAGATGGCCACCCTAAATGGTTGATTGATACCTCTCTTTTGCCATATTTAGGATTCTCTTATTGACATGATTTTTTATTGCATGGAAAGTAGCGGGAGTGATTTTTTTCCCTTGCATGTTTATGTAGTTTGCTCAAGATCAGGTTGGCATGAACACTTGCTATAATGTTGGCTAAAGCTCAAGTGTATGATCAATATAATATTTGATCCATGAGAACCTCTCCTATGTTTTGCTTTGGTTTGTCAATCTTGCAGTTCTGTCCCAAAGGTACTACTCAGCTTAGTGTTTAATAGTCTTAATTTAGAGTTTGCATAAGAACTTGTTGGCACATATGGATTTTAATATGTTTAAACCCCTCAAATTGGAGTAATTCTAGTGTGGTCTTATTAGAACTTTTGTTTATGGATGTCACCCCACCACACTTCATAATGCAATTGTCATTGCTATTAGTAATCTAAAGATATCTCTCTTTTGCCCTTAGGGTTCTCTCAATATATGAAATATATATTTTAGATTTTTCATTATTTTATCCATAAAAAACAGAAAGTTCTAGTTAAAAAATTTATAGAATACAAAATATATTATTAAGAAATAGCAATGAATGGTTTTCTTTTTTAAACTTATGAGTTCATAGAATATATGCATAATTCTAAATTCCATCCACTGAGCAAAGAGCTGTTTGGACAAACCATATACTGTAAGATTGGAAAAATAAACCAACACTAAATCATCCATTGTGTATATTATAAATGAATGATATTAAGAGTTATAACCTTGTCCCATATGTATGTGGTCTAAACTTTATTTGGACTACTAAAAGAATGCTTGTTAAATATTGATCCTAAAACTTAATATTAATGCCATGTACTGTTTACAAAGGTAAACTCAGCTCACTTAGCAGCATGTGGTGACATGCTAATAAAACTTTTTAGTTTGAAGGGTAATATTGAAGATGACACATATGGTTGTGATTGTTGTGCTTAAAAAATCAAGAGGAAATGTGTGAGAAAGAACAAAAGGCACACCCTCATGATATATATATACAAAAGAGATGGCAAATAACCATCTTAATCCATATGTTGAAAGTTTGCATACTTTGCAATTATCTCCTTGAAAGTCCTAATAAGTCTTAACACCAAATTATCAATCCGTGGATGATAAACACTTGTAAAGTTGTGCAATATCCTTAATCGAGATGTCAAGATATGAAATGCATTAGCCATGAATGTAAGATTATTGTTTGAGAGGATTCATTCTAAACAAAAATGCTAAAACACCACTTAATTAAGGAGGAAGTATCTAATAGCCATCATAAATGGACTAATAAACACACCAACTTCTACTTAATAAATCAAGTAATAAAAAACGATGATAACATATTTATTGCTAAAAATTAACTGTATAAATTGATATTAAAAATATAAATGCTAGAATGATAAGTTATTGACAAGTGATATAAGCTATCAGAAGCCTTCAAATCCATACAACTCAACATTTTAAGCCTTATCCAAAGAAGATAGAGTATAAAATTTTCATCCAAAAAATTCACTCACACTAAAATAACAAACTCTTCAAGAATAAGAAAAGAGAGAGGAGGGAGAAAAGTTTCAATGCTGACTGTGCAATACAACCAATTACTTTCTTTCACTTAAGCAACAAAGTGATTACAATATGATCACCCTTTAATAGAATTTAAAAACCATGGAAATATATATAAAACTTTTTAAAACCCCACACCACTACTAAACACTCCTTTATCGTAAAGTAGTTCATCTTAGTTGGCTGCAAAATATAAATAATATATACAATCGAATGACACTATCTAAGAACACTTGTTCTCTCCTACAACAACACTCTACCAAAATTGATATTATTTGCATCCATGTGTAAAATGAAGTGTTGCGTGAACTGTCAACACCTTGAGATTTGCAAATGCCCTCTGACAATCTTCAAACTATAAAAAAAAATATGTTAACAATTTCAACAATGCTTGCAATAGTGCAATGTGATTAAAAACTTTTGATGATCAACAAAATGGCTGAAATATTGCATCTTGTAAAAGAAGTGTTATATATCCTTCCCACACTTTGACATAGAGAATTCACTCTAGAAACTTTGTCAAGATTAATTTGAAAATATTTGTTGGAAATATAGTATATAAGATAAGTTGTTTCTTTAGACCTAAATATGCATTTAGGCTATTTCAACTTTAAACCACAACCAACCCTTAAATATTATAAATATATTCTTCCCATATCCCCTTTGAGTGGGTCATGTGTCCTTAAATATTATAAATATATTCTTCCCATATCCCCTTTGAGTGGGCAAGACATGATCAATAAAATTAGTAATCATGTTTGAAATATTATAGAGAATTTTGTTTATATCTATTGAAAAGTCGTTAAAGCATTATTCAAACCAAATAACATCACCAAAAGATTGTTATATCTAAACAATGTACAGAACATAGTCTTAAGAATATCCTTCTTGGCTACAAGAATCTACCAGTACCAAGAAGAAAAATCCAACTTAGTGAATCAACAACTTTGCCCAAAGATCGATATTGTGAGGAAGCAAACACACATCTGGAATAGTTATATTATTCAATAATGATAATCAATCTAAAACCAAATACTCCCATCAAAATTTATCATAATATAAAGTTCACACATGCAAAGATTCCCAAACTTCTTGATAACATCCTTCTCTAACATCTCCTTAATATTAATTTGTAAAATCTTAATCTCTTTTGGTGATCAACACTAAATAAGAATTTTGACAATTAAATAATTAGAATAGGATGATATATCGCAATCTTGGCTTGAGAAGAGAGGTTGAAGTTGAAGCAATCAATATACTCCTTCTTGAGTTGATCAATTACCATAACATAAAGACCATCTGAAATATGAGAGGGAACAAAAGAGCAAATAAGAAATATAACAAAAAGTAATAGGGAAATAAATATGATGGAAGTGGAGGTAGAAATAAAAAGATAAAATAGAATAAGAGATATAAAAGAATATAAGAGAAGGGGAAGAAACCTTAAAATCACGTTTACATGACTGCACTACGATCAATCTATACTAAGGTGAAATCAAATACATAATTTAACACTACCTTTAATGATTGAAGCTCAAGATCATGATCACCCATATGCATAATTAGGTTTGTTTTATCTTACACACATACATGTGTACAGCTATTGTTATAAAGAATGAAAAATAATTATAATAGGCTAAAATAAACCCTTTATATTGTTAGGCACCAGGTCAGGATAATAGGATAAGGAAAGGGCCTTACAATCAAGTGATCACCCCTTTAGCTAGTTAGCTTAGGGTGTAAGGGATAGGATCCTAACATTGGTATCGGAGCTATGGTACTGTTGAAAGAAGGATGAAGGGCTTATTAACTTAATCATACAAGAGCCCTCCATTAATCGCATGACTCTTTGTTTCTTCAAAGGATTTTCATATCGAATGCTTCCATTATAGCAGCATTAATTAAACATTGTTGATACTAATGCTTCCACCCAAAAATAAAAGATAACAATCTAGAAAACACTAATATTGTTGATATGTGTGGCCAGCTTCATCACACACCTAATAACGAACATTATAGCCATGACAATATCCTTATCCTTATCCTCATACACAAGCAACAGTAGCATTAATTGCCATTGGGACAAGACTGTCAAGACCCCCAACAAGATCAGAGACAAAGAGAAAAGCTAGTGGAGACGAACAAGAGGCCTTGAACTAGCGTTGATTTAGATTGTGGAGAAATGGAACAAAACTAACCTATATATACTATAGGTTGATGAAGCTCCTTGAAGACGGCCTAAATATAGCTGAGGTTAAGGAGGCACTACATCATCATCAGGAATGTGGTTCGAGAATCAGGAATCGTATGGGGCAAGAATTGGGGGATTCCTGATAGCACCCCCTCCTCAAGAACGAGTAGAACGAGGACGTGAATGAGAACGAAGAGGAGAATGAGATGGGTGTCGAGGGACAGGAGATGGAGAATGAAAAGAATGAAGACTGGGACGAGAAGGATAGCAGTAGTAGAAATTCTGAACAAGGTCAGGAGAATGAATCAAATTGTCCGTAGGTTCCCAAGTGCATTCCTCAGGTCCGTAACTCTTCAAGTCTACTAGATAGTAGAGTTTAGATCATGAGATCTTGGAATCAAGGATGTCATGAACCTCGCACTCAAACCTATCCTCGAGCTGCACTGGTGAAGGTGGAGGAATGACTCGATTTGGAATAAGATTAAGAATATAAAGCTCAAGGAAAGAGGAGTGAAAAATGGGGTGAATTTGATATGAGGAGGGAAGTGCAAGGTGATAAGTGACAGGATTAATGATGGCAATGATAGAGAAAGGATTGAGGCATTTGAAATCAAATTTGGGACATGGCCTGGTGGTGGAGATATTTTGCCTGAGGAGCCAAACTTTATCCCCAATATTGTAAGAGGGACAATTTTGACAATGGACATTAGCAAATGTTTTGTAAGATTCCTGAGCACAATGGAGATGGAAGGAGATAGAGTTGTGGATTTCCCAGAGGTTGGAGACAAATGCTTCAGAGCGGGGATTTGAACGAGAGGATTTAGATAGAGAAGGGAGTGAGAGATTGAATCGGGGATTTTGGCTAGAGTTTGCAAAGAAAGGGGAAATTCGAAAGGAGGAGTGAATGGAGTTGTTATAAGAGAACTCAACAAGGGGAAGGATATCAAAACAGTCATCCTAATGATAGTTGATGAAGCACCTTAGGAATTATTCCAATGTCTGAATTGTTCGTTTGGACTATCCATTAGTTTAAGGATGATACACCGAAGAGAGGTTAGCCTTCACTCCAAGCAGCTGCAAGAATTGTTGCCAGAAATAAGAGATGAATTGAGGCCCCTGATCTGAAACCACATCTGCAGGAATCCTATGAAGTCAGAAAATTTCCCTGAATACCAATTTTGCCATGTCCTTGCCCGAAAACTCCTTGGTACACGGTAGGAAGTATACCATCTTTGTGAAGCAATCCACCACGACTAAAATGTTATTGAAGCCTCCAAAACTCAAAAGATCACTCAAGAAATCCATGGAGATGGATTCCCAAGGACTTGAAGGGACCAGGAGGGAACGAAGCAAACCTGAAGGAGACGCGACCACCACGAAATCAACCTCCAAGATATAACAATTATTATCAATGTGATGATAATTTGTATAATCAAAGACAAAACTATTACCAACAAAAGCTTTGATATAGTTGTCCATGTGAGGCCATCAAAATTCCCATGCAACCAGCTCATAGGTTTTCGCAATGCTGAAGTGACCAGCAGTCGGGCTATTGTGGCATGCCATCAGGACCAACTTTCGAGCATCACCTTCAAGAACATAAAGCTACTCCTTACGGTATAACAAACCATCTAAGAACTCGAACTCATCAAATCGCCAGCAATCGGAAGTCACTGGGTGTCCAGCCTGAAGATGGGGGAAAATGTCACTAGCGAGGTTGTCGGATTGAAGATCATTTCTGATCACGTCCATCAAGGAGGAGTCCTGAGGGGCCAGGGAAATTGCCATAACTTGAAGCTGATTAGGACCGAGGATAACCTAATCCTATTGATCGAAAGCAAGATTACCAAGCCTGAGACTGAGATAGGAGCGCCTTGAAAGAGTATCAAGAAGGCCCTGAAGCTTTCCAGGTTTATACTTGATAACAAAGTCAAACCGACTCAAAAATTGTGCCCACCTTGCTTGACGACGGCTTAAAACTCGGGAAGTGGCAAAGTACTCGAGATTTTTGTGATCTGTCTGGACCACTGTTTGATGGCTTGCCCCCTCCAAGAAACGACACCACTCTCCAAAGGAATCCACGATGGTAAGGAGCTCCTTGTCGTGGATTTTGTAATTGATCTCTGCAGGCTGGAATTTCTGAGAATGGAAAGTGATCGAATGAAATTCCCAATCCGCTTCGAGTTGAGACAGCACAGCACCAATGGCAAAGTCAGAGGCGTCTGCCTCGATGAAGAAAGGTTGTGAGGGATCAGCGTGGATCAAGACGGGAGCAGAATTGAAGGCCGCCTTGAGTGTGTCGAAGGCCTGCTGGGCAGCAGCAGACCAAAAGAAGGGAACATCCTTGCGAGTGAGATGCGTGAGAGGAAGGATAATGTCGAAGTAGTGATCAATGGTGAAGCCAAGGAAAACTTGAATGACCAACATTGATTGTGGAGGCTCCCATTCGAGAATAGTCTTGATTTTGGCAAGATCTATCGTGATATCCTCAAAAGTGACAATGTACCCAAGGAACTCCACAAACTCCTGATCAAAGGAACATTTCTCAAGCTTCGCGTATAGGCCGTGTTCCCGCAGCTTCACCAGCACCTTGCGCACATGCTCATTGTGCTCCTCCTGAGTTTTTGAGTAGATGAGGATGTCGTTGAGGTAGACGATCATCATCTGATCAAGAAACTCCCGAAAGACGTCGTTTGCCATGTGTTGGAAAACTGCTAGAACATTTGTTATGCCAAATAGCATGACAGTGTACTCGAAGTGGCCATAGCAGGTTCGGAATGCAATCTTCCATTCATCACCAAGCCAGATCCGGATTAGGTTGTATGCTCCATGGAGGTCAATCTTGGTGAAGAAGCGGGCACCATTGAGGCGTTCCAACAGCTCCGAGATTAGGGGCAGCGGATAACAGTTCCGAACAGTCACCTTGTTCAAACCTTAGTAGTTGATAACTAGCCACAAACTCTCTTGACAAAGAAGACAAGTGCTCAAACCAGGGACAGCGAATGCTGAATGTACCCCGATGCAAGGTTCTTGTCCACGTACTCTTTGAGGGCCTTAAGCTCATATGGGGATAACCCGTAGATAGGCCCCCACGGAGGTGATGCTCCTTCCTGTAAATCAATGGGACAGTTGTAAGGCCGATGAATAGATAGTACACTAGCTTTTTTCTTGTCAAACACATCCCCAAATCATGATACTTCTTAGGAAGACTGACAGAAGAAACATGCAAAGCAAAAAGGAAAACAAGTTCTTCATGAAGGAGTTATTTCATAATGATTGTGGAGATAGGAGGAGGCGTACGACTGAATGGAATGATGGGACAAGGATACTGTCCAGTGTAAGATGGAAGAGAGGGAAAAGACTATTGAGGGATAGGGAGCAAAGAGGGTGAAAACTTCATAGAGTCAGGAACAGAACCTTGATTTGAGTTTAGTGAACTTTTCCTGATTTGGACTCGATGAACAGTAGAGGAAAACATGGGAGATGGTGATGTGGGAGAGATGAGTTGTAATTCCTTCCAACAGATCTAAGGTTGGTGCAGTTGGAACCAAGGAAGGCCGAGCACCACAAAAGAGGATTTGTTATTGATGATGTTGAAGGCGATATTGGTGACGGTGGACCCAATGTATACTCAAACGGGCAACATTTCCCTAAGTCCAGAAGATGGAAACACAAAATGCCCGCCGATGCCTTCAACCCTCAGATCCTGTATGGTAGGAGAAAGAGGAACGTGATGTCAGGCAGCAAATTCCGTGTCCATGAAGAAGGAAGTTGCACCCGAGTCTAATAGCGCCAGAACCTTAAGTCTTGATTATCCAGTGAAAGAAAGGAGACATGGGATGCAGAAGTTGCAGGAATTGGTGGTGGCTTTGATAAAAGGTGGTGAGGAGCTTGATAAAGAAGAAAAGTGATTTTTATTCAGGGAGTCCAAACAGACAGCTCCTACTCTGTTTGGACAGGGTCGTTTCCCGACTGCAATAGTGGTGGACCTTAAGGCAAAGTGAACTCGAGCAGTCAGGAAGGCTTCTTGGGATACACAACTACTTTGATTAAGATGAGCATAGTAGAGGCAAAGATTCTGAGATACTCGATGTTGCTTCTCAGTAGGACTTAGCTTCCCTCTAATAAGTTGGGGAGTACCAGAAATATCCATCAAGACCGGAGCTGTAGGTTCAAGAGTATGCCCCGAAAACTCAAGTTGGGATTCCTGAGTCTGGGACAGGAAAATGGTGGCATGGCAACTTTCCTGACGAGGTTCAAAAAGACGATTGTCACATCGAACAACTTTGTTGATGGCATCTGACAGGTTCATTAGATCCTCCATGGTGAGCAACAAATCCTTGACACTGTTGTTGAGACCGAAACGAAATTGATCAATCAGAGCCCGCTCATCCCATTAAGTGTCTAAGGCAAGGAGTTGAAACTCCGCAACATAGATTGAGGCAAAACGAGACCCCTAAGAGAGACGTCTCATCTTTGTGGTGGTAGCTTGAACCCGATCTGTCTCACCAAAACATGCTTTGAGCTTCTCTTTGAACAACTAAAGATCCATCAGCTTTGGAACCACGACCACTTTCATGCTCTTCTCCAGAAGAGGAGAAAACCATGACAAAGTTACACCTTCGAGCAATGTTTTGATTGCGCCAATTTGAGACTTGAGAGTGGGGTACTGCCAATATTGAAGTGCGAAGATCAGCTCCATCTAGTTCAGGAATCCGTGAAGCTCCAAACACTTACCTAAGAACTTCGCCGGGAAACTCAACTTCGGTTTAGGAACTTTGCTTGATCCTTGAGCCGAAAGTGAAGCAAGCTCCTATTACATATGAAGAAAGGCTGCCTTCAACTTAGTATTCTCAAATTGGATTTTTGCAAGGACTTTGGTGAAGAAATCAGGATGGCTTGGAGACTCCATCGGCAAAGAAGAAAGAAAAGGGGGAAAAAGGCAAAGGCAATCAAACAATCAAAACAAGCTAAAGCAAAAGAAAAAAGCACAATCTGAATCAAACTGTCAAGATCCTCAACAAGATCAGAGACAAAGAGAAAAACTAGTAGAGACGAACAAGAGGCTTTGGACTAGCCTTAATTTAGATTGTGGAGAAATAGAACAAAGCCAGCCTATATATATTATAGGTTGATGAAACTCCACCACTCTTAGATCTAGGATAGCCTAAATATAACTAAAGTCGAGGAGGCACCATGTCATCATTAGGAATGTGGTTTGAGAATCAAAAATCATATGGGGCAAGAATTGGGGGATTCTTGACAAGACCATCCTTCATAGGAGGGGAAGTTAAAGCATGTGTAGCTACAAGTGGAAGAGGCAATATCTTGTAACTTTGAGTTAGCCAAAGGACATTATGGAAAATAAATTACCTTAATTTTTGGTAAGTGTTAGATAGATCTAGGGCCTCTTTGGCTAGAGCAAATGTACATACAAAGTCTTGTATAACTTTTATATAAATAAAATTTTAAGCTTCAATAATGTTTTCTTTTGTATTATAAATTTTTTTATGCTTTTATTTTTACCACTTAACTTAAAGTATCATGTATGAATAGACTCAGTTATACTTTACCTTTTTGTATATTTGTAGCAAAACTTCTTAGCCCAATTTCCATTTGATACTAGTCAATGCAATACTCATCTCCTTATGTTAGAACTAAACTTATAAAACTTTGTTTAACACTATTTTGCATGTAAATGCTGGATATAGGGATTAGTGCTTGTAAGCTATTTAAATATGTTCTTCTCCCCCATTTCATAGTGCAAAGGTCTAAATTCAAATACAATTATAGAGAATCAAGAAAAAGGCATCCCCAAATAAAAAGAGATCTAATCAGACCCACACGAAAAGTCCAATGGATATCAATTAGATTGCATAACAATCAAAAGTCATCAAGCTTTATTGGAGTACTAATCTTTAGTGAAGAAGTAAGAAGCTATTATTGGTGCTAAAGAAGCTATTAGAGTTGCAAGTGAAGAGCAATGTTTAATTGCTCTAAAGATTTAGGGATGATGTATATCATTGGTTTTATCAATTTACAATAATTGCCAGCTATTTGTAAACTCTTGAATTTGAACTTCTTAAGAGGTCACTTAACCCAATGCTATTTAAACCCAAAGACACTTAACCCCAAGTATTTCAAAACCTTTAACAAATTAGAAAAAAAAGTGCATTTTTGTTCATAAACCCTTTCCTTTTATATATGAATTTCCATAGATTGTTTTTCAAGTTATTTTCTTTGGTTTCTTACACTATTATTTTTGGAATGATGCCCAATGTCTATGTGAGTTTTTCACATGTTTTTAAAGGATGGCATAACAGTGGTATAATAGTGTAAACAACTAAAAAGCAATTTATAAGGGTTCAAATATAGAAAAATAAATAAATAAAAAGGGCCTATGAATAAGAGTGCATCCTTTTTTTCAATTAGTTAATATTGAGGTTAATTGTTTTTTACTTTGAAAAATATTGACTTTTTTCAAAGTTTAAATTCAAGATTTGTATGGATTAGAGTGTTCTCCCAAACATTCTAAAGTGCACATTTGGACATATTAATAATTATTAGAATTCCATAGTGAATATCTTCGTTTGTGAA
Organism: Selaginella moellendorffii; assembly: GCF_000143415.4. Lineage (NCBI taxonomy): Eukaryota > Viridiplantae > Streptophyta > Lycopodiopsida > Selaginellales > Selaginellaceae > Selaginella > Selaginella moellendorffii. The sequence goes on along the minus strand of NW_003314266.1, from coordinate 1,141,635 downwards.
TACTGCACAAGAAGAAGGACATATGCATAGGTATTGGAGTCCTATGGTGAATACCTTTGTTTATAGATACTCCACAAAAAGAAAGATGTACGTATGGATATCCAATATGGAACCACTAATCAATAGAAATCAAATTTATGCCATTTTTTTTAATACTATATATATAACACCCCTTTAAGTTAATTGAAAAAGGCAATTGTTTGGTAAAAAAAGCCCTTAATAACTATTTTATCTTTATTTATTCCCTAAAATTTTAAATATCCACAATGGTAGTACTCATCTCATGATCATATATTACAATTGTAATATATTATGATGTTAACTTTGACATCTCCTTGCAAGCCAGGACCTACAACTCCTTCATTGGTCACACTGCTCACATCAAGTTCTTGGAAACCAATGCTTTCATTCACTTCTGGTAAAGTCATAAAAAATTATATATTCCACCTCACATTTTCATTTTGGAATGGTGCTTCATTTTAGAAGTTTAGAAGTAGATATAGAAGTAGAAGCTTAGAAGAGTGAGCTTCTACTTCTAAAACTTTGACACAATCTAGTTTACATAGTGATGTGGCAGAACTTTGCCACGTCATGAGAACTTATTCCCAGCATCTGCTTTTTACAGCGGCTGTTTCAGGATCGAGCAGCTAGGGAGGACGGTACCAGGTATACGAACGACCTGCAGTCGCTCTTGACAGAAAAAAATCGCTCGAGGAGGGATTTAAGAGGCCCAGCGGGCTCGCATTCGCAGTGACCAAGAGCAAGCCCAGACATCGAAGTCCAGAAACTCTTAGGTGATTTTTTTCTCTTTCGATCTCCATTTTTTTTTTTCTTTTTTTGGGTGATGTTCTTGAGCTTGTTTTGCAGCACAGGTCCTCCAGCAACAGCCTCGCTGGGAAACTACGATATCGACGAGCTGAAGAACCAGCTGGGATTTTCACTCCATCTCAAAGACTCGGAAGTCAACCCATGTTCGCTCTGCGGGAGCGAGAGGAAACAAGAGAGAGAATAGACAATCAAGTTGAGAGATGTGTAAGGATTATTTCTGGAGCGGATAGCGAGGAGTGGAACGGTGGTGGCTTTGTGTCCGGGTGTGATTCACTCGCTGGCCAAGTACTCATCCCCGCCCTAGTTGTGGCCCAGTTGTGGAACTTGGCCAGCTTCCATCTTTCCTACACTCTTCCGGGAGAATCACCAGTGAGTCAGGGGGTTAAGTTGCTGCGCAATTCCAGGGCTTGTTTGTCGTTATTTTTGCTTTTTGTCCTTAAAAGAACAATACTTACAGGTCAGGTCAGGCTATTTGTGTCGCGAGAAGGTGTCGTGCAGGAGCTAGCTTCTCAGGGTGGTTCTTGCTAGACTTGAGGTGGTCTCGTTCACGACGGCAAGCCACGGCCAAGTTGGACTGGGGGGTTACCCTACGACTTACCTTGCATCGCTTTTGCGTCGTGAGGAGGGCAACGAGTGTGGCGTCCGTGCCGTTGATGCATCCACGGCAGGTGCTAGGCTTGTGACAAAGGCGGCAGTGTCACGGAGCCCATGAAGTTGATTTAGGTGCTCTCCTCTTGACACCACCGAGAGGGTTTAGGGCTTAGGGTGCGACACAGGACAGGTGCTGCTGCTTGGCCACTCCGCATAGGCTTCTCTTCCATGAATCAAAAGATCCTAAACTTCTCCAGGGAGACAGGAGATCTGATTTGCAGCTTGTTCTGGGGCAAGAATCTGGCAGATCCCTCGGGCAAGCCCATTGAGTTCCCATACCCGGCATTTCATCTTGTGGGTCAGGTGCGATACATGGGGCGAGAACAATTTGTAGAAGTTGCAGAAAGGGTCTCAAAAATGCAAACTAGAGAGAAACTCGTTCTTGGAGGCCCGTCCGGGTGTGGCAAACGGGTTCTAGGAGTTGTATTGTTTTGCCACTTGTGGCATTTAGGCTGCCCTGCAGCACATGCTCGGACCGGGCATTCAGGCCCTGATGCTACAAATGACAAGCTAAAAGCTCCAGAAGATGCAGAACGAGTAGAGAACACGGACACTAACCTGCATGGAGTCGGTGCCATGTCTTTGCAGAAAGACGCTGTTAATGTATGCCAAATTGAAGAAGTCGGTGCTTCTTCTTCTTCAGAAGGTACAAATGCCAGAGGTAGGCATTTAAGCCCTGACGGGACAGAAGCTGTGAAAGATGGCCTTGATGCTAGAAAACCTGTATGCCTGATACCATATCAGGAATATAAGCTCATCCCAGCTGATGTTTTCTACGCATCTCTTGTCTTTACATTCCTCCATGATCCTATCAAGCTTGAGTCCCTTGCTAGAATTGGAAGGGACATGGAGAAAATAGCCGAATGGGTGACAGATCTGTCGGAGACTATTATTTTCATTATTGACGGTGGAGGAGTTATGGACAAAGCGTTAAGACCAATCCTTTCTCTGCATATCAGTCTCTTTGTGACAGATTTAACCGAGATACAGCCACCAGAGGCGTCTGGTAGAATCCCCCACATTTGTGCCCGCCCTGAGCTCTCTGATAATGAGTACACTTGTTTAGTCCGGCATTTTGGTCTAAATGCTGTGAACTCTGAGATGTGTGGAAAATGCATCAAATTCCTGATGATAGATAATGAGACAGATCTACATGAAGTAATGGACAGCTATGAAGACCGACTAGTGGCTTTCATTTCGACGCTAGACTGTAGTCAAGTGAGAAAATTCATGAACGTCATTTCGGGTGCGAAGAGTGAACATATCGTCCCATTTGGTGCAAGCACGGGATGTGTTTTCAATTATGGAGGAGCTTCACATGTTCTTTGCAAGCATCTGCGGAATGTTGCATGCAACTATTTGATAGCGCGAATACATTATGCTGCAAACAATGTTGTTGCTGCACATGAAGATGTCCCTGCAAAACTACCGCAAGCACCAAAGATAGCTTTGACTACAGGTACTGCTGTTGGTGCTATTACTACTGCTGTTGCTCCTGCTGCTGCTGCTGCTACATCTACTGCTACTGCTACATCTACTACTACTGCTGTGGTTACTGCTGCTATAACTACTATGAACACTACTATAGCGAGCACTGCTGTAGCCACTATGGGGATGGCAAACACTCCTGTTCAGCTACAAGTTAAGACTTGCACATGGAAATTTAAAAAAGGGAAGTACCAAGGCTCAGTTTGTGGTAAATTAAATTGTAAAAGACATAAGTAATAAATAAATTGTTACTAAAAAAACATGATCATATTATAAATACAAATAATAACGTAATTATGCCTATGTTTTCTTTCTTACTTGCAAGCTAAAGAAGAGAAACAGGGAAAACGAGCACAGCACTCAAAAAGACCTTGAATTTCAACAAGAATAAAAATCTACCTTAGAATAAGATAAAGGACGGGACGAAACCTTTGCCAGTATAGTTAAACCTCTAGTACAAAACTTTTTAGATGTGATCATTGGTTTTCAGCTAGCAAGGACGGAGGAAGATATGGTCAAGTTTGCATACATGTAAGTTCTTCATTTTTGTTTTTCCTGTTGCAAGAATGCAGAGCCTGGAATGAGATTAATATGTATTCAGGGCGAGAATCCTTTATAACTGACCTTTTTCAAATCTCTCTTGGAATAACAGAACCGCAAGGGATCCTTATGACAAGGACAACATTTTTCAAGCCAAGTTATGCTTGCAAGCAATACATGATAATCAATGGTACTAGAAATTAAGGAAAACCATATAAGAAAGCCTTACTCTGTCGTCTTCACATCAAACTTCAATCAGTGATTGCCACTTCCGGACGAGGGACCGGAGCTTGTTGCCATGAAGTCAAGCTCGAGTACAGCTTTCGTGGTGGAGAAAGCATCCGTTCCATTCCACAGCTCTAGCTCGAGAACTTGGAGGTTCCCCTGTAAGGATCCATTCTCAGTGTGGCGTTTGCTTCGGCCTTGCGGAGAGTACTGCTTAGTTGGAGATGAATCTCCATCGACAGCAGCCGTGAATTCACAAGACGAAGGCCTTGAAGAACTTGAAGCCTCAAACGACTACTCAGCCGCCTACCGAGAGAGAGTTCTTCGTCCGTGTTGGAGAACCTGTGAAAAGGTCCTTTGGTTAGTTCCACAAGATAAACTGGCTATGTACCTGCATAATGGACTTGCAGAAAAGCTTCCTTGTCCAAGATTTAGTGAAGTGACTTTCTCTTCCTCTGCGCTCGCGGCGCCTTGCCACCATTGATATGTTCGCCTCTATAACTGGCACGGAACCAATGTTGCAAAGCTCGATCGTCATGTTTCGAACCTCCCCCTCGTATATAACTACCACGCCCTCTCAACGTCCACTACTAGAGACGGCAGTGGAGGGATAACTTTGATGTCCGGGAGAGGCTTGTTTCGGAGCTTTAACCCACTTCTGCCCGAGCTTCGGAATGGATTTTCCAGGAACAAGCCTCTCTCAGCATTTGTGCCCCCAAAACAGTGCTCGGTAACAACGCCGTTGTAGTTCACAAAGTATCCCCGTACTGTCAGTGACCCGGTCGAACGTGGCCTTCCAGCGAGTGACAAAACTTTCGATCCATTCGGAGGTAAGACAAAGGACTGTGGAAATGCCTCGAATTCCCCCGGCTGATGCATATACTCTCAACGTGGATTTCGAAGGCACAAAGGATTTGCAACTTCAACAAGAACTTCAACTATCCAGATGAGCTGAATCTTTTTCGGCTCTCTGAAAACGGCGTGTAGATATAAGGATCGGATGAGCTGCTCCCTCTCCACCAATCCTTCTTCCTGGGATTCCGTTTGATAAAGTCCATTTGCGAGCTTTCCTGAGGAAACGAATGCTACCTGCAAAAAACTGAGTCAGTCAAGAAGAAGATCAAACGTAAAGCGTCAAGTTACCTGAGGAAAGGGAGCGCTGGAACTGAAGACCGTGTCCCACCTGGGAGTTTGGCCGCAGCTGTTGGCAAAGCAGTGGCAAGGCAAATTTGTGCATGTGGTGTGATAAGTGGATGAAGCTGCACGCCATGCAGCTAAAGCATCGCCACCACGTATAGAAGCAGCCAGCATGTTTGCCAGAACGTCGATTTGCAAGCTGCTCCATGGGGCATCATTTGTGCGATGCAGTCGTGAATTACCACCACGAACTTTTACCGGACTCAAAATGTCTATGGCATCCTTGGTTGACTCTTTTTTGAAAGTACAAACCAATTTAAAATAGAGTTGCTTCAGTGTTATTAATTTTTATATGGATGCAAGAGGGCAAAGAGGAGAAAACAAGAAAAATTGAGGAGTGGAAGAAAAAAAATGGATAAAAAAAGATTAATAAAGGAATCTTCAGTAATTATCAATGTGGAAATAGGAAAATAAAAAATATATATACTCAAAGTTTAGGATTTATTATAAAATACTTCAGCCATTATAATATAATCAAAAGATTCACAGTGCTCAACTTATTCAACACATAATTCAACACTTCGAAATGAGAAAATTAATATAAATGTCCATAATCTCAAAGGAACACATAAATTCTTTAATAACAATAGTAAAATAAAGATTCTTTATGACACTTATAAGTAGGGATATACATTCAACCCAAAACTCTAGTCAAAGTAACTCAATTTTTGAAATAGGTGAATATTTAACACTAGAACTAATCAAAGACTTTGTTAACGAAACAAAAGTAAAATTTTCAATTTCATGCACATACTTAATATCAAGATTAGTATGAGGAGGAATACTAAGTTAAGAATAACAATTATAAAAGTCATAAATAATCAATATGCCAAAGGACAAAAACACTACAAATAAGGAAAAATGCTAGAAATACAAGAAAGTGGTTTGGATATAAAAAGTTTGGGAAAGATTAAAAGGTAAAAAGAAATGATCAAATGGCAAATTGAAGGATTAATATATACCTCATGAAATTTCTATTTAGTCTCCAAAATTATTTCTATATAAATCAAGCTCATCATCACAATCCATCCACTCGAGCTCATATATATCATCTTTTTATAAATTTGATCTTTGAACATTTTCCAAAAACTAAATTGCATCATCCATAATTTTTCAATTAATGTGATAGTCATGCTTTATATCAACAATAGATGGCAAAACACTGAGAACAAAAAAATTTGTGTAATCATGTCTCACAAAAGTTAGAAATAGTAATACATGAAGGATGGGTGCAATGCCAACATAATCATACATCACAACACCAAAGTTTGATCCAATAAAATAACATTAGCAACTTCAAGTGATATACTCTTTAATCAGTGACAGCATGGTATGGTGGAAGAAAGGAATGTAATGAAGATTTAAAATGAAAATCAAAACTAAATATAATAATAGCTAGAATTCTAGATTTTGCAAAAAGTTAATACAGATTTAGATTTTAAAAAGAATAAAAATAATCCTGAACACTAGAGTAAAACACTACTAAAAAGCTTTGCCTTCAAGAAATAAATTATAATACCTTTTACCTCTACCAGTGTGAGTGTTTTAGATATAAAAATAAATACATTAATTGGGGTTTAGACCTTTTGTCATATATAAGAATGATTTAGCCCCAAGTGGATGGTCCATATGCTATAATACTATAATTAGTGACTATTTAAGAAAGAAAATATATATAAGTGTGTGTATGTCTCTCTTTAGATCTTACACCACTAGATAGTATATATACTTATTTATTTATATTGTAAATATATTTTTCTAGCATGCATATTTAAATACTAGCAAGGAATCAAAATATGTTAAATAGTAATTAAAGATGATTTAATGGGATAAAACTTTTTTTTAAAAAAATTTGCTGCATGTTGCATGTAGCAACACTTGGTTTTCTTAATAGTAATGTTATTCTTATTTAATAAATTAATTAATCAAAAATTACAAACATGCTTATAATTTATAAACACAAGATTAATCTTATTGAATATCAACCAGTAGATGGTAGAATAAACTAAACTATACTAGGAAGTGTTTTGGAAAGTTTATACATTAGAAACATATTTATAAATTATAAATACAAGATTAATCTAAATAAATAACAACCATTAGATATTTGAATATCCTAGAATATTCAAGCATATTCTAGTTATATTCACTATCAAAACTTACAAATGACACACAAATAATAAACACATGAACATAGAAGAAAATAGCTATAGAAAGAACACAGTGCAGCCTTAATAGTTATGATACTACACCAAGTCAATAGGATAAAATACATTTTCTGATTAGGTCATCGATGTTTCAATGTTTGATCTATATTGGGGTTCATAATACTTTATATTTCATTTCTATAGCCAGGTTTTTTCAAGAATATGAGCTCTTTGAAGTAGCTCTGGTTATCCTGCAAGATGAAATCCTAGTTAACCTTTCTCTAAGCTTTGACACTTTTTACCATGAATATACCTGAGCTTTTTTATGCCCAATGTCTGGAAAGAGTTTTCACAGTGTTGCTCCATCAAGAACGGCGGAATTCTATCGAGATCTTTCGTGGGCTCTCCAATATGGCACACGTTGTTGGCGCTTGGAGGCAAAAAACCTATCAATGTTTTCAAGGATTTCATCGAAAGCTGGCAGGAGATGCAGAAGAGCCTGTGCAGGGTGGCCGAGCAGCAGCTGTGCAGCGAGCGCTCTCTCACTCCTGTGCGCCTGCCCTCGGACTTCCTAGAGGAGACCATCTGGATCGACTTCATGTGCCGGGCCTGCTTCCGTGACGCTGCCGCCTTTGTCACAAGCCTAGCGCCCGGCGGCCGTGGATGCATCAGGGGGCTACCCGGTTGTGGCAAAACTTTCCTACTCGCCACACTCGCTGCCTTTCTCACGACGCAAAACCGATGCAAGGTAAGTCGATAGCGTCCTCCTGCTCAGTTCTAACGGACAACTCCCCTCCCAGGCGGTGTATCTCTGCGGACCCTTCTTCAGATGCATGCCCTTGGTTGTCCTCCAGTCCAACCTGGGCGTGGCTTTTGGTGGTGAAGCGGCCGTCGTGAACGAGATCATGGCCCTCAAGTCCCGCGATCGTCTAGTACAGTGGATCAAGAACCGCCCAGAGAAGCTCTGCTTCATGCTCGCTATCCCCGACAGGACAGCGGAGGATAAGAGGGCCGCTATGGATCTCCTGAAAGACATAACAGAGGGAAGGGTCCTTGGTTTCTGTGCTCGCGCTGGTGCCTCTCCCGACTGTGGTGTTGCAAATGCCTTCTTTGACATGCCAGAAACCTTCGATGGCGAGGAGCTCAACTGGTTTGCGCGGCACGCCGGTAAGCCGCCGGTGGACGACAGTGTGCGGCACCTCACCGGGTTCTCGCCGCTGCTCCTGAAGTTCTACTACCGTGGTGAGCTCCCTCTTGTACTTACCTATTATGCCGATGGGGTTGACGATGCCCTTGGCCCGGCCAGTGCATGGGCATTGGAGGCTTTGGCGGCTCTGAGCTTAAAAGCGGTCAGTTGAACGAGTTCAACAATGCCGGGAATGGGCATTTTCTGTACAAGAACAAGGACGGGAGATGCGCTTGCCTGTGCGAGCCCCTTAGGAGGCTTGCCTTCGAGCAATCCAGGGTGCCACACTCGGCATGGAAGAGGTCCTCTTCCATGGCTAGCCCCTCTTCTCGCACAAGAGTACTATGGTGATGGAATTGCACTTTGGCAGTCGCAACGGTGCTGAGGCTGCGGGAGTCTGTGTGGCTGGCTCCTGTGGGACAAAAGATTGTGGCAGAAAGATTTTGGAGGAGCGCACGCGATAAATGGTGGACGACTTCATGGGATTCGAAGGTCTACTTGGATTCCGACCCAGCCACTGCTGTGCGGCCGGTGATCAGTGTTGCCATGTATCGCAAAGCATTTGTGCTATAAGCCGGTATCCTGGACGACCTTAACCCGGAGCAAATATATGATAACAAGCAGAAGGTCCTGCTCAGAGTCAAGGAAAAGGAGCCTTTTTTATTCAAGGGAGTGAAGCTTTACTACACCTACTTTGTGTGGATTGGTTGCTTTGGAAATTGTGTGAGTGACGGGGTGGTGATCCGCTATGACAATCATGCGGATGTGTTTGTCAACTATGGGCAACTAGATCTGCTATTATCCCCTCTCGAAACCAAGTTCCAGAAACGTGCTGGGCGTACTCTTGAATGTCATTACATGGTTGGCAAATGTAAGTGTTCTGCTCTTGCTATGGCTAACAGCATCTTATGTTCCAAGCACAGCAGCTGCAATAGGAGCTGCAATCGTACCTTGAGGAGGAGTGAAAGAATAAAATTACAGAAATTAAAAGGCAAGGAGCTACACTAAATCTGTCTTTGGCATGATGAATATATATAGTCCTATTGTGAGGTGCAACGTGTTTGTTGAGTGATAAGCTTTTCACCACAGATTATCTAGCAAAAGTGAAGTAAATTTGTAACACACAAACAAAACGTGAAAGGTATTTAAGCTCAAAACTTTAATTTTGTTATGCTACAAATTTAGGTAAAGAATTTATTAAACTCAAAGAAAGCACACATACAAAGGAAGTGTAAAGTAAACCCAAATGTAGGGCTTGTTGGTGCTGGACGAAATGGACATTGCGCTTGAGGTTTCCTTGTACATCGAGCGCTTCCACAACCTGGATCTCTGGCAGCAAGGGTAAGCAAAATGCGTTCCTCTCTTCCAGAATTCTTCGAGATTTGAGCTAGAAATCCCGCTGCCGCCCCATCCATCCAGATGGTATGCATTGAAGGTCACTTGCGCTTGGGAGGGAAACGATCGAGAAGCTGGAATTCCCACTCGAGTCGTGCAATACGAAGGTCAGTACAGGGATTCTTCCTTCCAAATTTTCCTTGAGATTTTCCCTCGAAGTTTTGTTTTTCTTTCTTGGTTTTTTTGTATCCCTTTGAACGCGCGTTCTTGTCTTGTTACTTAGGTGCGAGCGATGGACTCTCGACTGTTTGGCATATAAGTGACACCGATCACAGCTTCTGCACACGCCCTTTCAAGATCAAGTATGCTCGCCAAGACGTGTTTCTGGCTATGATGGTCTCGTTCAGCCTTGCTTTTAAATCTGTGGAGGTCTCCTTTTTCTCTCTTTTCTCTTTCACTTTTGCTTTTGCTGACACACCTTTCGTTGGATCACTTTGCAGGAGATTCTCAACTCATCAGCTCTCATCAAGTTCCACCTCCTTTTTGCTCCTTTGGACGGCTTTTTGTACGAGTTTGCATCGATCTCACGCTCTTAGTTACGTGTTTTTCTTTCTCTCTTGTCTTTGGAAGGTTTTTCAACTCGATGCACATGGAGTTACCCACCGTTGCAAGCCACTGTTACCGGCTTTCGCCGCGAGCTGTTCACGGTGCACACGCTTACTGTCCTTTGCACTTTGATGCAAGCCATATGGCTCTGGTCGATGTCTTCGTACACACGGTGATACTCAGCACTTCGCACCACGAGATCGAACCTCTTCATGCTGCAACTGAAGGGTAAGCTTCGCAAATCTCTACTCTTTCTTCATGTAATGCAGCCGGTTACAACCTTGCTACCAGAAACTCGTTAAAGGTTCGTAGAGGGTGCTAAACAACGACTGATTCTCTAACATCTCCAGGTCATAGAGCGTGGAAGTGCATAAAGTACTGCTTTCATCTAGGAATGCTCTTGTGTCGCTGCTCAACGCGTTTGGAAGCATAGAGCAGCTTCAAGAGGAGATCACGGTATGATGGTTCATTATTTTATTCTAGTTTTTGTGCCTGAGACGACTTTGGAAACTTTACAGGGGAATAAAGGAGCAAGCCAAGAGCTTGAGGATCAGCTCTCTGGCCTATGGAATCTTTTCATGAAACTTCATAGGTACATACACTTGTACACTTTCGTTGTTGATACTTTAGCTACAGGGAAAACAAGGATTTCTTTTGCACCTCGCTCCGCAATTCTTGGAATCAAGAAAGATACGCTCACTGTCTCATGTGGGTGAGGCATTCAGAGCTTACTGGCACGAGGGAGTCTGAAGATGTACGTTGCTGCAAAGACTTAGTGTTTTAATCATTCTTTTTTTTGTTTTCTGTTTAGAAATGGGCAGTAAATCGTGCTGAGATACATCGGAAAAGCCTCATGCAAACACCGGTACGAAATCTATTTTGTTATGGCATCGCTCAAGTGGGATGTTTTTTTAATCTTTTAGCTTTGCAGATCGGATGTGACTTTGAAGATATGCATTTGTTCGGAAGGCCTTCACAACAACCCATTATCTTTGTGGAGCATGAACAGATTGGAGATGCCGAAGAAACAAGTGGCAGAGGCATCGACGAGTTAAGGCTGGTAATATTTGTTCATGGTTTTCAAGTAAGTATTCTACTGTTTTTTATTCACTTACAACAATTTTAACTCATTGATCGACTCAGGGCCACCATTTGGATTTGAGACTCGTTCGCAATCACTGGCTTTTAGCTGATCCTGAAGCCGAGGTTCTTATGTCTCTCGCCAACGAGGAGCGAACGTCCGGCGACTTGTCCGAGCTAGGAGGCCGGCTGGCAGACGAAGCGGCCGAGTTTCTAAAGTCGAGAATGAGCAAACCAAGGAAATATGGAGCCTACAGAAACTTTAAGATCAGTTTTGTGGGACACTCTATCGGGAATCTGATCATTCGAGCTGCATTGATGGGTATATAGTTGTATTTTTTCACAGCTTTGAAATTGTCTTGGTATGATTTTGTTCGCAGAGACTTCATTTCAACCTTACCTCAAGTACTTGTACACTTTCTTATCCATATCTGGTCCACATCTCGGCTATCTCTACAGCTCAAACCCGCTTTTCAACTCGGGCCTCTGGATACTGAAGAAATGGAAAGGCTCGGCTTTGATGCACCAGCTAACTTTCTCCGACAAGACGAATATCGAGGACTCTTTTCTTTTCAAGCTAAGCCAGGTACAAACCATCGTGTTTGTTCTTCGTGCTTTGGTGACGATTTGGCATTCGCAGGCCAAGACTTTCGAGCTGTTCCAAAATGTCATCTTGCTCTCCTCACCCCAGGTAAGCGAAAACTTTCAAACTCTCAATTGTTTCCTCGGTTTTGTTCTAGGATCGCTATGTACCATATCACTCGGCCAGGATAGAGATGTGCCAGGCGGCTCTCCGTGACGCAAAACGAGGCCCGGCATTTGCAGTCATGCTCCACAATTGCCTGCTGCAACTCAAGACGCCGTCGCCACTCCGGCAGCGCAACTTGATACGCTGCGATGTTAACTTCGATATCTCCTCGCAGGCCAGGACTTTCAACGCCTTCATCGGCCGCACCGCTCACATCGAGTTCCTGGAAACCGATGCTTTCATTCGCTTCATCATCTGGACGTTTCCAAAGTGCTTCACCTGAGAGATCTTCGTTCTTTCTGCGGTAAATCCATCAAAATTTGTGTGTTTCATCTCACTTTTTTCCCTTCTTTCCAGAATGGAGCTTGGACGCGTGTAAGTTTGCGTTTCTCGTTGAGCTTCTCTTCCAGAATACTTGTAAAAAAGCTTTACTTAGTGACGTGGCATAATTTTGCCACGTCACGAGAAAACTTATTCCCGGCATATGCTTTTAAAGCCCTAGGGGTTTTTCCCAGCTATGGCGATCCAGCGCCTTCGCGTGGTAAGACTTGTGGCGATTCTGCGGAAATGTAGCTCTGGAATCACTCGATTCTTCTTGCCATGCAGCTCTGGGATGGATTCCTCACCGCGAAATCCAAGGTCGTGGTCCCCGATTATCGCAAAGTCCAGAAGGAGATCGATATCTCGAGGCTGTTTCTTCTGACGAGGTATTTGCCTCGCAGCAAAATCTAGTCTCGCTGAGGCATTTCTGGAAATCTTCGCAGCTATCGTCGGCTGGATTCGAGTGCTACCGACGAGGATCTGGACAGGATCGAGCAGCTGGGGAGGACGGTGCCTTTTCCTGACCAAGAACACCAGGTACAAGAAAACATCCACGACCAAGTGAGAAATATCAGTCGCGCTCTAGACACCATCTTTCTCGCGGGTTGCGAGAGAAAAAAATCGCTCGAGGAGGGATTCAAGAGGCCCAGCGGGCTCGCATTCGCAGTGACCAAGAGCAAGCCCGACATCGAAGTCCAGAAACTCTTAGGTGATTTTTCTTTCTTTTGTTCTCTTTCGATCTCCATTTTTTTGTGTTGTTTTGTTTTATTTTTCTTCTTGGGTGATGTTCTTGAGCTTGTTTTGCAGCACAGGTCCTCCAGCAACAGCCTCGCTGGGAAAATACGATATCGACGAAGCGCTGAAGAACCAGCTGGGATTTTCACTCCATCTCAAAGACTCGGAAGTTCCTGGACACAATGCTGGCCAAGGATTGTTTCTGGAAGGGATAGCGAGGACTGGAACAGTGGTGGCTTTGTATCCAGGAGTCATATACTCGCCGGCCAAGTACTGGTACATCCCCGGGTATCCGAAGCTCGACAATCCTTATCTCGTCTCGAGGTACGAAGGCTACGTGATCGATGGAAAGTCGTGGGGTAAAGGAGGGACGAGCAGGGAATTCTGGGATGGCTACGACGAACCCGAAGAGAAGGAAGAGGATCTGGAAGATAGAAAAGAAGAACAGGGAGAGGAAGCTATGGTAGACAAGGCGAGCGAGGGAGAAGCTGCATCACAGGGTGGCAAAGAGAAGAAGATTGGAGATCGCTTCAAAGCTCTGATCGAAGTCAAGGACGAGGACGACACTCCACCGCCGAGCAGGCTCAAGATCGAAGTGATCGAGCGCAGGAACCCGTTGGCTCTGGCTCACTTCGTGAATCATCCCCCGAAAGGCCAGCTCCCGAACGTGATGATCTGCCCCTACGATTTCCCGGAGCACGAGGAGGACATGCGGCCTTACATTCCAAACCTCCGCTTCGAGGACGACACCGTGAAGAACATGGAGCGGAGAGGCAAGAGCTGGAGCAAGGTTCCATTGCCGGAGGTTTTGAGCGCCAAGGACAGGGATCCAACTTATCTGCGAGGTCTGGTGCTCGTCACAACCAGGAACGTTTGCAACGAGGAGCTGCTGCTAAACTATCGGCTGAGCAATCCAAAGACCAAGCCCGAGTGGTACCACCCGGTTGACGAGGCCGAGGAGCGGAGGAGATGGGCGAACCAGGATGGATCAGCTGTTTAGCGATAGCTTCTTCCAAGAAGGAAAAGACCAAAGATAAGTTTCTACGAGAATGATCGAAGAAAATATCCTGTCTTCTTCCATGCTTTGGGTGGCGCTCGCTTCTTCGTCTTCTTCAACAGCTTTTTCGATAGCTGGCGGCCGCGCCACCTTTCTTACGTTTATAGGACCGTAACAAGAACAGTGATCGCTCCTCCATCACCGGGTGCTGCCATTTGCAAAGGCGCAGCGGCTCTCGGGTTTGGGAGCGCTGCTGTTGTCTCCAGAATCTCCAAGAAGTGGTAACATTTGTGGGACGTTTGAAGGTGGTGATCGCGACAAGTACAAAATTGTGGACGAGGAGTTGAGAACTGCAGGAACCTCTTCAATACGTACCTCAAACTGGAGGGGTGTCTAATCTGCCCTAAACTCAATTAGGTGTAGGGCAAAGCTCAATTATCCCACATGCCCAAGCGCAATTGAAAGTCTTTTATTTAAATAGTGCGGCGATTACATTACTATTACCTCCTGGGTTGTAGAGTATGCATCTGATGACCCGCCTGTGTGTCTCGAAGTATAAGTCATATTCCGACCCATGAGGTTTTTGCGAAAAATTCTTTTCCAAATTTTCAATTTCTTGAAGCCTTGTGATATCTGGGAATCTATTGAAGAGTGTCACGTCGTTCATCCAGTGTACAGGATTCAGACGGCAATAACGGTAGAGCTCTGCAGCTCGAGCGGCGAATCCACAACCGATCCCGGGTGCAAGCGTTTACACAGCTCTCGTTCGACATCAGTGAAGATCTTGACAAGGGGAGAGAGCGTATTCAATGCATTTTTGACGGTCAACTTTCGAATTCTATGCGCAGATAGTCAACTGCGTTGACGAGGACGTCTCGCAGTTGACCAGGAAGAGAAAAAGGTACGACTAGTCATCAGTCCCCAAATCCATAGTCCCATGGAGATGAGGAGGTTCAGGAGCTACTCAAGTCAACAATGGAAGGAGGTTCCAAAGTCGAAAGGTGGTTGAGGATTGTTTAGCATGCATTTAGGATTGACTTTGAGCAGGGGTGGGGCTGATTTGCATGTTGTTATTCCATCAACTTTTAAGAACAAAGGTGGCGGTAGTTTGCGGACCATATCCGTGAATACAACGCTCCACGCACATGAGATGCACCAACGCGTTGAGAGCTCGCACGTTGAGAAAGAACCTCTCAACGTAATCCAGAACCAGCGACCACATCTCAGCTGACTCCTTGTTTGTGAACATATCAAACCTCCTCCCACCCTGGTGACTAAACACCCTCCTCCATCCCTGCACCAACCTGCCATCTCCTCGCTCACCTTCGACCAGTCCCTACTAGCTTCCTTCTCCCGTGAAGAAATCCCAATTCCATCCCTTCCAATTCCCGTGGATGAGGTGAAGTGGAAGCTGCCGAGATAGCAAAGATCGTCCTGGAGCTGGCACTGGACCAGAGCCTCAACCGCAATCACCCTGAGCAGCACTCGGTATCCATAGAGTGCGCCAACTTCCTTCTCATCGAACAAGGAGCTCACGGTCTGGAGTTCCTCTGCATCCATGCCACTCTTGGCTAGCTCCAGCCACATCTTTGGTCGCACTTGCCCAGGTTGGGAAATTCGATAGCAAACAGCCCTTGTCAAGCTTGGACTCCGATGAGCTCATACTCCCGTGCTTCTCCAATGCTGTGCCTTGGAAACCATTCGAGCTAGCGTTGGCAGCAAGGAGACTTGGAGCAAAAGAGCATTGATTTCCTCTCCCCCAAGAACACATGATGCAAACACTGTCTTTTACTAATGTTATTCTTGTATTCAAATTTGCAATCTAACACCAAATTGCATGATGTTCTTGGCAACCAAGCCCTTGCAAACCCACTTGGACACTCCTAGCTCCGCCACCTTTCCAGAGCACATGCCCATGACCGTGCCCTGCTCCTGTAGAATCCGTGCGATCTCCTCAATCTCATCGGTGCAAACGAGGGAAGAGATTGCCCAAGAGCTGCTCCACGCTTGATTCCCCCACCATTTTCCTGAAGCGCAAGAACCCTAAACCCCGCGCGACATCCAACGGCCGACATTAATTTAAAACCCAGAACTAAGCGAATGATCGAACGAAAAAAATCACTTTTTTCCTGTCTTCTTGGATGCTATGTGCGACGCTCCCTTCTTCTTCGTGTTCTTCTTCAAGCCCACAGCTTTCGCGATCGCAGCGGTGGCGGTGGCGATGGCGCCACCCTTCTTACTCTTACCTTTGGATGAAGCAGTTCTCGCAGCCTCCTGCTCGAGCCGCTGCTGCGCCGCCAGCCTCTCTTTCTCGCGCCGCCGCTCCGCCAGCCTCTCCCTCTCGCGCTGGTGCTGCTCCGCCAGCCTCTGCCGCTCCTGGAACTCGGCACACGCCAGAGACGGTCCTTTGAAAACCGGGCACCGGAGCTGCTGGGACGAAGACGAGTAGTCGTCGAGGCACACCGAGTGGAAGCAATGGTTGCACGGGAGGACCGCCACCACGGCCTGGCGCTCGCTGAAATCCACGGCGCCGATGGACGAGTGGAACGTGACGGCGAGCGGACACGAGCAGAGCTGGCAGTGGAGCTTGAAGAGCGGGTCGTTTTGCTGCTTGGGGCCATCGCTCCAGTCGCAAGCTATGTCCGCTTCGCGATCGTCGTAGTCGTCTTCGGAGTCGCTGTAGTCCGACATGCTGCTAAAGCCCTCGCGCTAAGGGTTTTCGCGAGCTTTTTGATGCTCGAAAGAAAGATTGAAAAAGTAGATTTTTAGCTCTTTTATGAAGGAGAAAGATGGACTTACATGGCTTTGAGCTTGGCTAGTCGCCGGGAGGTTTGGACGCTCGCCAATGTGGAGCCGGCTTTGAAGAAGGCGAAGGTGAGGGTCACCGCGACCGCGACCGTGGCGATGAATCCTTCCGGCTGCGGGAGCTTGTTGAGGAACGGGTATGGATACATCTGTTTGTTCACATGCGAGCTGAGCTTAGTAGAAGTTTTCTTCGCTTTTTCTTTCTTTTCACCTTGTTCTTGAAGGCACAGACTTGGATCCAGGTGGTGTAGACAAGGCAGAAGATGAGAGACTGGTTGAGTGACGACTTCCTGCAGCGAAAGAAACACAAAACGTGTTTTTCACTGGAGAGAAAGATGGAGCGAAGTACCTGAAAGTTCTATCGGAAACGTGGACGTCGGTCCAGGCGACAATGGCGTTCGCCAAATGGACTGTGAGATTCAGCCACAGTGGTGAAGAAGTCTGGACGTTTCTGCGAGAGAGAGAAAGCCACTGTTAAGTCAAGAACAAACAAAGTAGAGGAGGAAGAACGAGAGAAGAGAGCTTACAAACTCCGAGTGACGGTGGTCTCGATTTTGGCAGTGGCAGATGCTTCGACTGGAGCTGCGGTAGTGAAGTAGAGAACCCAGTGCATGGCCGTGATGACATTGGCAATCGCGAAGGTGGTGCAAGACAAATCATCCGCCGCGCGCTTCAAGCCTCGACTCTAATCTGCGATGCTCCCTCTCGTTTCCATACCAAAAGAAAAGGAAAAATTCGTGCTGCTCACCTCCGGAAATAGGTGGGACAAGAGGCAGACGAGCAGTGATACCAATTGCAACGTGAATCCACAGAAAGTGAGATACTGCGATGAGAAATCAAGGAAGAAATCGATCAAACGAAGAAGAAATCGCTCAAAATTTCTCTAAACCTTGAAGAACCAGCCAAATCCTTGCGACTGGGGGAGCTTGCTCGCTGCGCGGCCAAAATGCCAGCTAAAGGTGTACAAAAACCTGAAAAGCAATCGATTGGAAGAGCACAAGGCGCTAGAAATCCTCACCAGAGAAACGCGACGAGATGGAAGACGAAGAGCGCATTGCCGGCGGGGCGAGAATGCGCTTTCATTTCGTTTTCTTTCGCCCCTTTCTTGTTTGCCCAAGAACCCTAAAAAGCAGGCTTTCGTTTTGCCCATTTTTTAGGGTTCTTCGCTGTTAGGGTATCACAGCCATGGGCAAAGGGGAGTCATCGTCGAAGAAGATCGTGAGTCGCGAGGAATGGGAGCGGAAGCTGGCCGAGGTGAAGATCCGGAAGGAGGACATGAACAAGCTGGTGATGAATTTCCTGGTGACCGAAGGCTATGTGGACGCGGCGGAGAAATTCCAGCACGAATCGGGCACCTCGCCGGAGGTGGATTTGGGGTCAATCACCGACAGAATGGCGGTGCGCAAGGCGGTGCAGTGCGGCAATGTGGAGGACGCGATCGAGAAGGTGAATGACTTGAATCCCGAGATCCTCGACACCAATCCACAGCTCTTCTTCCACCTCCAGCAACAGAGGCTCATCGAGCTGATTAGAAGTGGTGAGTCTCGCATTTCCTTCTCCTTCTTAGATCGATCCATCGCCTCCCTCACTTTTGGATTTCCTCTCCATAGCGTCTCGCTCGTTTGTTTTTGGAGATTGTCTCGTTAGCTCTGTGCGATCCTTTGATTGATGGCCTGGCTGCTAGAAGTGATCTCTTTTCTTGTGTAGGAGTGATACATGGTCTCGCTGCTAGAAATGATTTCTCTCCTTGTGTATAGGAGTGATAGATTAGAAGTGATCTCTTTCCTTGTAGAATTATAGATCTTTGTCTTACACCTTACGTTTTGGATCCAGGGAAGCTCGAGGAAGCCTTGGAGTTTGCACAGGAGGAGCTAGCTCCTCGTGGAGAAGAAAACCACAGCTTCCTCGAGGAGCTGGAGCGGACAGTGGCGCTCCTGGCGTTCGAGGACACTTCGAATTGCCCGGTGGGAGATTTGCTCGACTTCTCGCAGCGCCAGAAGACTGCGAGTGAATTGAACGCCGCCATCCTGACGAGCCAGAGCCACGAGAAGGATCCAAAGCTTCCCAGCCTGCTCAAGATGCTCATCTGGTCCCAGAACCAGCTCGACGAGAAGGTTTCGTATCCACGGATCAACGATATCGTGGCTGCCAGGCTCGAGGATCCAGTTACCTGAGGAAAGCTTATATACATTCTTCCTTCCTTTCCTCCAAAAACTCGCTCGTTATCGGTTTCTCTCTTCCTCTTTTTCTTTCTCCTCTCTTCTGGATGTACTTGCGTAGGGAATGGCTGTTAGATGATGACCGAAAGTCTGCAAGAAAAATGAAAAAAATGTACATTGCGCATGAATTAATCGAACATTTTCTCCCTGAAAGTCGAAGCTTACTCTACTTCGTAAAATCTTTTGGCTTAAGTTCCAGTTTGCTTTGCCGGATCTTCTTCATATACAGCTCTATCACTTGTTATCTGGAAAGCAAAATAGAAACTTTTGTGTCAAAGCAAGGAAAAAGGAAGAGCTTGCTTACCGAGAAGAGAATTCGCATAGAATCTAGAGTTTGTACTCAAGATATCGCTGGACATACGCCTTGGACTGGCATCCGGAGTGAGCTGTACCGGTGGATTCCACACGAACTCGCTCCTTTGAGCAGCCCTTGGACTTCTACTCCCTGGTGACGAAACAGCAGTCGCCGTAAATCTTGGCTCGTTTCTTATGTGCATTCCGTTCACTCTTGAAGCCATGGTATATCTGTCCTTCGCAAACCCGGCTGGAGCTTCCTCGGTTTGGGGTGTGGAAGTTCCAGACGTGATAATTGGTGTGAGACCTCCATAGCTGGAATAGATTGATCTCGTGTAGGCCGAATTGCTGCTAACAGGAGACATGAGATCTCTACAAAAGCAAAAGCGAGAAACAATCGTCAGCGTATCGTTTCTGTGCTTAAAAAACATTACCGCGGATGATACTGTCCCCCTCTATCGTGGCTTAAATTCGCAACCTGGATGATCATGCAGGTTGATCACTCAACATCATCCAAAAGAAACAAAAGAATGGAAAACAAAGAATATCACGTACCACTGAGCGAAATGTTGGCGACAGAGGTGGAAGGCCATCCGGAAGATGTTCATCGTGCAAAAACTTGACAAAGGGGTGCTCTAATAGTTGAGAAGCTGTTGGACGATCGTCGGGATTTCGCTGTAAGCACAACCTGATAAACTCCTTCGCCACTGGCGATAAGGTGTCCGGTATTGTAGGAGTCTCCTTACTGTTTCCAATCTTGAACATGGCTGCAACCTGTGTACAAGTAAGTGAGCACGCACAGAAACTACAAAAGAATACATACCCCCTCGTACTGGCTCCATGGTGGTTTTCCAGTTGCCATTTCAATGATTGTACATCCTAGACTCCAGATATCCACTGGATAGCTTTGCGCATTACTCTTGAAAACCTAAAAAGGAGTAGCCGTGTGACGGTGTCATAGAAGTATTAGAAGAAAGAAAACGTGGACATACCTCAGGAGCCATCCAGTAGGGACTTCCTTTAAAAGATAGCACAAGTGAACTAGAAGATATCTGAAGCGTGGATGGATAAGTAAAAAAGAAAAACCACAGCTTGCTACTTACATGCTTGGCCATTCCAAAATCCGCTAGCTTGACTTCACCATTAGTGTCAACGAGAATGTTCGCACCTTTGATGTCTCTGTAATAAAGGCGCTGTTAATAGAAGCTCGCAAGAGTACAGAGTCAACGAACCGGTGAACTTTGTTCATACTGTGCAAGTATTGGAGTCCAGATAGGATTTGCTGCGTATAGCTACGAATGACGGGCTCTTTGAAAGCACCATATTCCTGGAGCACCTTGTGTATCGAGCCTCCGGAAACGAACTCCAAATAAATATACAAACTATCGTCCAGCTGCAGGCAGCAAGAAAGGAGAAATGAGACATCTAGTTAAGAGATACCTTAACCTTACCATTTCTGAGCCAAGGTATTGAACAATGTTAGGATGTCTTAAACTACTTAGCATATTTATTTCCTGAAACACCAGTCAGTGACAGGAACGTGCAATGAGAACGGCAGCATACCTGCATTAGCTGT
Source organism: Selaginella moellendorffii (assembly GCF_000143415.4). NCBI lineage: Eukaryota > Viridiplantae > Streptophyta > Lycopodiopsida > Selaginellales > Selaginellaceae > Selaginella > Selaginella moellendorffii. The sequence goes on along the minus strand of NW_003314266.1, from coordinate 1,120,657 downwards.
TTTACAGATTCTATAGACTTAGGATCATCCACAACGAGGACTTCTTTCATTGCACAAAAGGTACCACTATCACTGCAAACAAAGAAAAAACAAACCATCAGCTCGTGGAGTAGGCCGAGAATATCAGAAGCATACCTAAAGCCTTTGTACACTCGTCCAAAGGAGCCAACACCAAGAAGGTTTCCTTTTTGCCACCTGATCGGACTGTGCGAAGGCATGCCAGGCGGTGAACCGAGAGGAAATGTAGATGACGCTGGAGAATTTACTGTCGAGTTTGTAAATGCCGGTGGCGGAGGGAGCCGATGCCCGACACTAGGCGAGTCTGTACCTCTGGAACTTGAATGGTGCAGGGGAGAGACAGCACCACTTTGAATCCTCGAACCGCCTCGTATCGGACTTGCAAGAGGAGATTTTTCTGGACTGTTTCGTCCCTGGTTTGTGGAGTTCGTCACAGCACTGTGGTTCTGGAACAAAGCCTGTTGCTCCGACGAACTTAAACGTCTTGGACTGTGAGAAGGACTGGAGATGAGACTGGTTGGCGCGCTACGTGCCGGTAGATGTAAATGCATGCCTTGTTTTGCCGCCGCAGCACGAGCTCGCAATGGGGAGACGGAGCTCGTCTTATTTCCTGGAGGTACCGTCTTCGGAACCGCCTCTTTCTGGTGTGGATTTCTTCCAGCTCTGTTTTGGTTTTTCTGAAGTGAGCTGAAAGAAAAAAGAAAGAAACCAGGTGAGCAAGCACTTCTCGCGAAAGTTAAAAACATAAAGTAAAAGCTTACAAGGAGTTTGCGTGTCCATTTTGATCGGTTTGCTGGCGATTGGAACTTCCAAGCCAAGCCTCCGCTGCTTCCCCACTGCTTGTGGAGCTTCCACTGGAGATAGAACCAGAACCATATCCCGAAGTCGTCCCGTCCAATTCGGCAACCTCGTGCTTAAACTCGACTTGGTCATACGTCGGCAGCGGAAGAGTTCCATTGCAAAGCTGAATCTTGGTAGTACTCTCCGGCAAAGGAAGAGGCTGTCCCTTGAATGCCTGCGGCTCGGGAAAGAGCGGGCTTCGAATTCCGGCAGACGAAGGCGAGAATGTAGGAGCATCCGCCGCTACCACCCTGGCCGAAGAATCATAACTACTCCTGGAACCCCTCGAAGACCCGTCATCCTCGCCTGACAACCGCGGACCCTTCTTCCCGAGAGAGTAAAGCTTGCTGTTGTCAGCCTTATCCTTACCGGAAGCATTGGACGACGATTTCCTCGAAGATTTGCTCCATGGGAAGGGCATCTTCCCAGGCACCAAAGCCCTCTACACTACCTCGAAGCTACTCTAGGAAACCTCGCGCGACCACGGAGACCCCATGACAAACTTCTCGCTGCCATCGTCATCAAAACCGGAATTTTCCTGGCGAAAGCCCCATCCCATTTCTTCCATCCACGAGGGTCTCTGATGGAATGCTTACGAAATGCTCACCGGAGCTGTAGCAGCAGCATCAGCAATTAAGAATGGCGTGCTTGTCGGGGAGTGAATCATCCATCGCTGCTGCTCACACGGACCATCCTTTCCCTGTGCCTGTCTGTACCACTGTGCTGCTACTGCTACTTCCCGGCTGCCAGTAGCGAGAAATCTATAGCTACATAGGTAGTTCCCACACGCTGTCACAAAAAATTCGAGCTACTCGTAGCTCCTGGCGGTGCCATAGACCCCCCGAGCCCCATTCTGGAAGAAATCCTATCACTGCCACTTGCCAGACCATACCATTCACGTTGTTCCACTGTAGAACACCCGCTTTGCAAATTTTATGATAACTCCCATCATCGCCCGGCCCCCCCTTGTGTGCGCGCGATTTCTTCTCTCTATCGTACCTAGCGAATGGCCGGCGCTCGCATTGGAAGCCCTCGCACAAGGAATCTACCTGGAACTGGATGATCGATCGAACCAAGAGAGCCCGGACAAAAGGGAGAGAAGTGCTGGATGAATTGGCTGGACAGCGGCACCGCACGCGATCTTGATGTGGAATCCGCGGCGCGCAAAGCGAGATTATTAGCAAGATAAGCGCCGCGGCGGCGATTGATCAGAGGGAATAGAAAAAAGGAAGAAAGATTCGGCGCTGCTGTGAGAGTGCGCGATCTAGCTGCTACTCGGCGGCGCCGCGCACACGATCCGCGCTGGACGACCGGTTGATCACGCACAAAACAATGCCGCTTGCCATAAACCCTAACCCTGTTGGAGATTCGGCGAATATGCCACAACGGTGGGCACGTTTGCCCGTTTCATCGAGGCCGTTGAATTAAAAAATGAGAGCTCATCTGGACCGTTGATTTTGCGCTTCTTCTTCATCCTCTGTTGTGCTTCATCCACACGAAGGCGAGGAAAGAAAGCAGCGCGAAGAGGACGCTCATCCCGCCCAGAGCGACGAAATCCAGCGAGACCCTCTCCACCTCCAGCGATCGCTGCGAGCTCAATCGATCCCACACGAACACCGGCAAGCTCCCCGGATCGGAGCTCTCGGCGTTGAGCAGCCGCGGGCAGTGGCATCCCGCGCACGAATTCGCATCGCCCACCCGGCAGCTCGCGCACGCCGCGCTCGCGGTGTCGCAGAAGAAGCTCACGCTCGTCAGCGCGTGCGTCACGTACTGGAATGGATTCGCCCAGAAGACCCACTCGCAAAATCCCATCTTGGCCTTTGGGACGATCACGCCGGAGGCCGAGACCCAGATGGAGTTCGTGATGGACACCACGAACGCCGCCAGCACTGGAACCGGGGTGGCGATGGTGATGAACATACCGAAGTACATCACGGTGGTGGTGAAGACGAAGAGGCACAGCCAGTACGTGACGAAGCTGCTCACGCTCTGCGTCGCGATCGCTGCCAGCCCGTTTGAGATCCCCACGAACACCAGCGTCGCGATGAACAGGTATGGGATCTCCGCGATCGCCCAAGACACCGGATAGAAGATTGGAGCGTACATCGCTGCTCGCTGTTCCCTGTGGTAGACCAACCTGTCCGTTCCAAGCTGGGGGACGACGTTGTTGGCGATGATCACACCCAGCAGCATCACCTGGATGTAGATGAAAAGCGACCGGGACGTGACCGAGAACGTATCGTTGGTGGCGATCTTGTAGTAGACCGAGCCGAGCAAAAGGCCGAGAGCGATCGACCCGGAGAGCCGTCCAAACGTGTACTGGACGTTGCGGTAGAGGAACCTCTGTGTTCTCAGGAAGACCAACCAGGCCTGCTTGGAGTAAGGAGCGGCGTAAGTCGAATCCAGCGCCGGCCAGAACGAGTTCTTCCGGTACTGTTTCCGGAGTTTCTTGAGTTCTTCGGCGTTGGAGCTTCCCAGAGAACTCGCTCGATAGACAAGGCCGAGGTTTTGCTCGTCCTTTCGGATGATATCGAACATGTAAGTCACCGGGTTCTGGCTCTGCTCGTACTTTGGAGCGCTCGACATCGTCGTGAAGTATTCCAGAAGCTGGCCACAGTTCCAGCCGACGGGACCAAAGTAAACTTGCTCCCCACCGGGTCTCATAATAAGAACGTTGTTGAAGGCACTGAGAACTCTAGCGCTCGGCTGCTGGATCGTGCTGATAACAGTGCGGCCGGATGCTGCAACCGTTTGGATGGCGAACAGGATGTTCCTGGTGGCGACGCTGTCGAGATCGGACGTCGGGTCCTCGAGAAAAATCATGCTGGGATTTGCTGCAAGCTCCACAGCGATGGTCAGCTTCTTGGCGAGCTCAAAGATCTTCCCGTTTGAAAACTTGAGAGATCCCACTAGCTGGTCTTTGACGCCGACGAGGCCCATAAGTTCCAGGACGAGCTCTACGTGAAAGGCCCGGCGGCCGGGGGTTGTGCTGCCTCCAAAACGAAGACCGGCACTGAAATCGAGTGACTCCTTCACTGTCAAGAATGGCTGATGAGCGTCCACTCGCTCCACGAAACCAGACAGCCGCCGGAAGGTGTTGCTACTCAGATTGAATCCGTTCACCAGCACTTCACCCGAGATAAGTTCCCCACTTGACGATGGCAGAGTTCGTCCTGCGAGAACTCTTAAAAGAGTGGACTTCCCTGAGCCCATGCTCCCTATAATTGCAAGCATTGTCCCTGGCTTTGCGAATCCCGAGACCCTGTCCAGCACTATCTTCTCCTCGGCTTTTACAGAGAAACTCACTTGGTGGAATGATAACGTGGCTGCTTTCACGGGTATGTGCGAATTCTCCCACTGGTGACCTGTTCCCCGCAGTTCAAGCCCAAGGCCAAGCTCTTCGTCGTCATGGGTGCTACCATTCTTCTCCCACACTGTCTTGGTTTGCAAGTTGCTCATCTCGGTTATTCTGGATAGTCCGTCCCAAGAGATATCTTTCTGCTTGTCCTCCGGTTGCTTGTAAGAACTCCTTGCAGGCTCGCTTGGCAAGGAAGGACTTACTTCCGAAAAGACGACTTTGCTGAGTCCCAAGTAAGAAGCGAGCGCCAGAATGAGAACCGAAGCAGCAATAATTGCGAAGGATATTGCCATCCATTTTCTCTCCGAAACAAGCTGGAAAAACTCGAGGTACGCCCGGCCAACTGGTAGATCTGGATATTTCCGGCAAAACAGAAGTTGCTGAAAGTCTTGGCAAGATTCATGGTAGCGATTGAGGAACTCGGCCATGCAGAATATAACATTTCCCCAACGGAGCGGATTGGCCGAAAGCATCCACTTCCAGTAGCTTGGAGTCAAGCTCGGAAAGATAACGAATCCGGAAAACAATAAACCGAGAGAAACCACCAAACCTGACACACGATCCCGAGTTAGACCAAATATAAGAAAAATGTAAAACAAACCTGCTAAAGCGTTCCCAGCTTCGAGAACTGGAGTAATTGTACTCAGAAAAATGACAAGAAAAGACCCCATGTATGCCACTAACGCTAATAGCCAAAAGAACTGAATGTAATGAAGTCCAGCTTCTTCCAGTGAAAGTCTTGCAAGAAAATACACTGGAATGCTGTACAGAAGGGCCTGCCACAACAAATCCCAGGTCAGAATCCACAAGTAAAATGCAATGGGCGCCTTGCCTCCATAATAGACTGTGGAAGGTTGACGATGCTCTGAGCTGCTAAATACGAGGAAACTCTGAAAAACCGCTGCGCTCTGTGCTTGTAAAAAACCGGCCGCTGAATCATGTGCACCGGAAGTTGAACAACGTTGACAAGCATAATACTGAAAGTAGAAACGAAGCCGATCGCTCGAACAATGTTCATCTCTCCCGGATCAAGAGATCCACCGAAGCTATAGAATATAGCTCCCCCGAAAATCCCCAAGATCACAACCTGTAAAACTTATCATGCATGAATGAAGAAAGGAACAGTCGATACCAACTTGAATGAGACGCAAGATAACAAGTATCTTGAGACGAGTTGCAAATCGTAGCTGACGCTTGGTGACTGTTTTTGTCGACTCCCACCAGGTTTGCACAAACGCTGGTTGTGAGCTCTCGACTTCCTGCTCTGTTGCTCTTCGCTCTACTTGGAGTCGGACGTGTCCTCTAGCCCCTTCCAAAACCTTGGATATATCATCAGCATAGCTCTTCCGGGTTATCTTCGATCCTACTGCAATATACTGCATCCTTCCGTTCCTCAGAGAAATTCCAGTGACAATGTCACCTTCTTGGATATGCCCAGTACTCTCAATTCCTTGAGCTTGGTCGACTTTAGTGGATAGTCTACTTACTACCACCTCTGCAATGAATGTACAAGGCTGGTTAAAACACAAATAAAACACTTCCAAACACTTTACCTGCACCGTTTGAGGATTTACGCACTGACAAACCAATGCTAGGCTCATGCTCCACCCAGTACGTAAACGCAACATCGTCACTAGACACTATCCGGACGATGTCTTTGTACAAGTCTGAGGATTTGTAAGCCTCGACGAGCTCTTCAATCCCATATAGTTGCCGGTTTCCTTTTACGTATTGACCGCCTTCTCCTGCTCCAATGTCTTGCAAGAATGCAGCTGTGTCAACATGAGACGGTTTCGAAAATCTGCATAGCGAGAAAAAAATCCCATGTTAAGATAAACTCGAAAGCCAAGCTATAGAACATACCCCAGTACAGAGAAGTAATCCAAGACGTCTTGTCGTGGTCCCTGGTAAAGTATCTGTCCATCTCCCAAGACTATCACCCGGTCAAAAAGCTCGAAAACTTCTGGAGATACTTGAACCAGCGACATCACCGCAGAAGACCGTTGTATGCGGCTTATCGCACGCAAGGTGAAGACGAGATCATACGTTGCCTGCGAGTCCTGCTCGTAGCAAGGCTGGTCATAGATCATTACTGCGTAAGTCCCGATTGCTAGCTCAGCACTTGTAAGTCTGTGCCTGTTTGTTTCACTTAGACCGTCTTGGCCGATTCCAACGAGCTTATCTTCCACGGCCTTGAGCCCCAGAACATGAAGAACATACTCCAGGTATGGATCCTGCCCTTGCACTAGAGCTTGGGCAAAGTACCTCCGCATGCTGGGACTGAAGTTCTTTGGTCGGACCCCTTGCGTGCAATCCCCAGCAAACTCTAGCGTCTCGCGAACTGTTAGAAACGGCAGATGCCTTGAAGAAACGCTCAATGTTAGTACCTGGAGCTGGAAGATTTACAAGCTTTTAATACCTGTTCACTTGTCCATTGACATAAGCAATGAGTCGAGTAAGGACGACCTCGGAAGCTAGTCGGTCATTGTAAGAAACTATTCCTTGTAGTTTAGTGGTTTTGTTGGATTCACATCGCCCGGCGAGCACCTGGAAAAAGTCGAAAGCTGATTACCAAAAAACAAAAACTAAAAGAGAAAGATCCCAGACGACAAATGAAGAACCTTGCGGTGGAACAATCTAAGAACTTGAACGAAGAAGGAAACAAGACCATGAGAATACGGCCATCACGGATTCCAGGAAAAAAACGCCAAAGAAGAACATTCTACCCAAGCAAACACATGAATGCGGCTGAAGAAATACCTTGAGCAACGAGCTTTTCCCACTCCCGGGAGGCCCCAAGAGCAGCGTAGTGCTGCCGGGCATGATAAATCCATCCAGATCCTTGAGCACCTCGATCTTCCTCTTGATCGTCTTCCTGTCCAGCAGTAGATTGCGCAGCGGCCCCAAGAAGCATCCCAGCAGCTTGCCGCCGAATGTCTCATACCCTAGCGCCTGTTCTTGCGAGACGCTGAGGCGCACGCCAGAAAACCTCACTACCTGTAGACAACGGGAAAATGAAGAACCCTAAAAATATTTTCGCGAGCGATCGATTTACCTGCTGAGGAACTGGAGGCGCGAGCTTGGAGAGCTCCCTGAGGAAGCTCACGATCCCATCCTTGAGGATGAATTCCATCCCCAGCAGGGATTCCTCCGCCGCCGCGCCGCTAATGCCACTGTTGAGCCGCTTGATCGCCTTCTCCGCCTGGGCGGCCAATCCATTCTTCTTGAGCACCCGATACATCTCCAGCGCAGCGCCCTGGACGGTGCCGGCCTCGGCATTGGCAAGCCGGCGCTCGATTTCGGGCGTGGTGCTGCCCATCCGGCCGCGCGGAGGAGGAGGAATCTTGGACCTGGTGATTGGCGTCTCGGATCCCCGGACAGGAACCACGAACACGCGATCCGGACCATTGCCCAGCTGCGAGGGACTGAAGCCGGCATTGCCCATTGGCGAAGAGGCCGCATGGATCGTTCTAGCCATGGGCGATGCCTGAAAGCTACTCTGGAAGCTAAAATCGTAGTTCTCGTCCTCCTCCCCATAGTAGGACGATCTCTGCGAGGGCGATTGATCCAGAGTGACCGCCTCATCGCCCTTCCACCAGATTGGCCTCGCCATTCTTCCTTTTGGCAAAAGCTCCAGAGCGATTGATTGATTGATCGATGGATTGTAGAAACGCTTCAGCGTTGATTTGTCCGCGAACTCATCGCGTTGCTCGCTACAGCTCAAAGCCCGAGCGTGGATTTATTAGAGAGTCCAAGCGGCGATACAAATGGCACCCATAGCCTCTTGGCCGGCCCGCGCTATTCACTCTGTTCTAGGGCTTGCGAATATTCCAACGTTTGAATTCATAATTACACGTAAACTCTGTTCTAGGGCTTTCGAATATTCCAATATTTGAATTCAAACTTAGGGCACACGTATCCATTCATCCAATGCACGTTACTTTACGCAACATCTTGAGAAAGAAACAACATATAGACACAATCGCAACAGTGGCCATGGCTATTTATTCTTTTGCCTACTGTCCGTCCAACGCGTTAACATCCAACAGTGCCGATATCGCCACGCTATGTATTCGTGGCCGGCGGATTAGTGCATCCAACGGCCGCTAGCCCCCACGCACGCCCGCTGCGTGTGTTCTAGAGGACGCGTGGAATTGCTGTGCAAAGCAGCGGGCGCGGAGCTGCAAGTAAACCTCACGCGCTCGCACCGGAATTGCAAGCTAGGTCGATCGGTAACTTGATCGATCAACTGGCTTTGCGGCTAAGCGCGGAATTTTCATGAATTTTGGTGCTAGTTGTGAGGTGTTTTTTATCATCAATTCCGGTTTTTACTGCCAAGAATCTTCGGCTTGAATCGTCGACTTTGTTTTGGGCGCTCCATCAGTTCATGTGCGCTGGACGCAGCTCATTGCGGAACTTGAGTCGCACGATCTTGCTTTGAAGCTTCATCTTCTTTTGAAATTCTCCTTCTCTCAGCAAATTCAGCTATAAATCGCCAGAGGAACTCCACGGTCACCATCGTCTTTGATCTTTGGCCGCGAAATTCAACAGCTCTGATAGGAAAGGCGCTCGAATTCTGCAATTTGATCCGCCATTTCTTCAAACAGAGCGCTCTGTTCCTCACGACGACAAACATGGCCGTCATCGCCAAATTCCTCGCGATTCTCGCAGTTCTTGCACTAGCATCGACGGCACAGGCAGCGGATCCAGATCAGTTCCTCGACTGGGTAGTCACATTTCAGAATTTGCCACTGCTGGACACCACACAAAGAGTAAGATCGATCAATCAATCAATCATCACACGCATACACCACACACTATTTGCTATGCTCTGTTTCTTTGGGGTCTCAAATCTCACATTGTTCTTCCCAGGTGATCGCGATCAACAACCAATTTCCAGGACCCACGATCAAGACCACCACGAACAACAATCTCCACATCAACGTGACGAATCGCCTCGACGAGCCCCTGCTCTTTCACTGGTATGATCACTTCGGTTTTGTTTCCATCAATCCATTTCCAATCTCGTGATCCATGATCCAGGAATGGGATCCAGCAGCGGCGATCATCCTGGCAAGACGGCGTCTCGGGAACGAATTGCCCGATCTTGCCCGGCCAGTCGTGGCAGTATAATTTCCAAGTCAAGGATCAAATCGGGACCTTCTTCTACTATCCTTCCATCAATTTCCACAAGGCCGCGGGAGGCTATGGTGGAATCCAGATCGCCAATCGCGTAGTGATTGCCGTTCCTTTCCTACCGCCCGCGGACGATTTCACGCTTTTGGCCGGTGATTGGCAGCTTCGAGACTATCGGGTCAGTGGAAGAACGCGTGCGTTCTTTTTTTCTTTCTTTTTCTTGTTGCAACGATCTCACATCAAGATTGGTGGACAAATCTTTGTGTGATTAAACAGTCGAGCCGATCACGACTGGATAAGAGCCAAGGTATTGGAAGACCAAACGTTGTTCTTATGAATGGCAAGGCACCATACATTGCGGGTGGTAGCAATGCCAACTTTGAGAAGTTCACTGTCGAATCTGGTAAGCATCACTCCCACTCGATCCTGCGAAAAACTTCTCGATCGATCAACTTGGGCACTTCCAATCTCGCAGGGAAGATCTACCGCTTCCGTATCTCAAACGTTGGAACCGCCCAATCGCTCAACGTCCGGATCCAGTCCCACAAGCTCTGCGTGGTGGAAACGGAGGGCTCCTACACCGCCAAGACATGCGTCGATTCGCTCGACATCCATCTCGGGCAATCCTACTCGGTGCTCGTCACTATGGATCAGAGCCCCGCGGACTACTACATTGTCGCAAGCACCAAATTCAGCTCCGGCTCACTCAACGGCGTCGCGATTCTTCACTACCAAAATTCCAACACTGCAGCATCTGGAACCATCCCGGCTGGCCCGGATCCCTTGGACGTCAACTTTTCGCTAAACCAGGCGTTATCTATCAAGTAAGTAGTACCGCGCGGTACAGTCTTGCCAGACCGAGCAGTGCCGCGCGGTATGACCGAGAACTTGCCCGAGCCCACTGACACTTTTTCTTCTTTAAGGTGGAATTTGACCACCGGTGCCGCGCGGCCCAACCCGCAAGGATCTTACCACTATGGCCAAATTCCCATCACGAGAGTGATCCAGCTCTCGAGCTCCTCCGTGACTCTAAACAACCAGGCGCGGTTCGCGATCAACGGGCAGTCGTATCTCACACCCGATACCCCGCTCAAGCTCGCGGATTTCTACAATATCGACGGAGTTTTCACGCGGGGATCGATGCGAACCAGTGCCGTGGGCTCGCCGGTGATGGAGACGTCGGTTCTCGAGCTGGATTACAAGAGCTTTGTGGAGCTCGTATTCGTCAACCCGGAGAACGAGATCCAGTCGTGGCATTTGGACGGGATGAGCTTCTGGGTGGTCGGGTATGGATCGACCTCGATTGGATTGGATCACTTATCCATTGTGGTTGCTCTTCCAGGTTTGGATTCAACGAAACATGGTCGCCCAGCAGCCGATCCAAGTACAACTTGGTCGACGCTGTTTCACGCTCCACAACACAGGTTGGTCGATCACCCAAAAACACTAAAAGAAACGAAATTTTGTTCGCTGACTATCAACTTTGATCAACTTGTAGGTGTACCCGAGAGGCTGGACGGCGATTCTCTTCTCGGTAGACAACGTAGGGATGTGGAACATCCGGTCCCAGTGCTTGAGACGCCAGTACCTTGGCCAGGAAGGCTATGCCCGCGTGTTTAATCCTGAGAACTCCACGAGAACTGAGACATGGATCCCGCAAAACGTTATTCTCTGCGGCAAAGCCATTGGAAAAACCATCCCGGGCCCAAGAATGCTGGGCATTGACGAGATCGACCTCTAAAGAACCCCACACACACACACACATACACACAGCCTCAACCATACAACATTGACATTGTCTATAGATATATCTTTGCATTCTTTATGTGGAATTTTTGTGTAGCTTTGCTAAATGCCCATCGATAAGATCAAAAGATCTTTACGTGGAGGATTTTTGTGTGCTAAATGACCATTTCATCAAAGGAAAAGATCACGTAAATTTCTCTGTCCCAAAGCTAGGATACAATTCTAGAACGCGGGTCCATGCCCAGTGAACGCGCGAGAGCATCTGCCCACGTGGCGGGCCCTGCGCCGTCGATTAGGTGTGTTTGACGCGGCATAGAACCGGTCTGGGTTTCGAATCCCGTGAAACGCTGTTCCTCAGGAAAGAGAGAGGAAGAGAATGTCCTCGCTCACTAGTTTTAGTAGAAAGTCTAGGCTACTTGCTGAGTAGAAAGGCTCCAGCAGTCTGGATTGACCGATCAAAGTCGTGATGAGATGAGAAAGACATGGGGAATTCGTGCATAGGATCGGGGAGCCTAGCGGGCAGGAGCTGGCTATTCTTCCAGGGCGGCTGGATCGCGCAGGAGAGGGACAAGATCGCGCAGGGCAGCTGGGAGGAGCCGGGAGGATCCAAGCAATCGACCCAACAAGCGCCGCCCACAAGCGTCATCATCGCGGAGGAGGAGCTCCAGGGCGGCGGCGCCGCTGCCAGGGCCAGGAAAGCGGTGGTGGTGGTGATGGGCGATTCCCGACCCACGGCGGCGGCGGCGGTGGTGTCGCCCCGCCATGGCGGCCTCACATCCTCTGTTCTTGGGCGGCGCACCGAGAATGTCAAGGATCTCTACGTGCTGGGCCGGAAGCTCGGGCAGGGCCAATTCGGCACGACCTACCTGTGCACCGAGAAATCCAGCGGCAAGCACTACGCCTGCAAATCCATCCCCAAGCGCAAGCTCATCTCGCTGGAGGATGTGGAGGACGTCCGGCGCGAGATCCACATAATGCATCACCTCTCGGGCCACCCCAATGTGGTGGAGATCAAGGGCGCGTACGAGGATTCCAGCTGCGTCCACCTCGTCATGGATCTCTGCGCGGGCGGCGAGCTCTTCGATCGGATCATCCAGCGCGGGCACTACAGCGAGAGCAAGGCGGCGCAGCTGACGCGCACGATTGTGGGCGTGGTGGTGGCGTGCCACTCGCTGGGAGTGATGCACAGGGATTTGAAGCCCGAGAATTTCCTGCTCGCCAATGCCGATGAGGATTCGCCGCTCAAGGCCACGGATTTTGGGCTCTCGGTGTTCTTCCAGCCGGGTAAGCGACTGATCATATCTCTTGTTCTTCCGGGGATTTTGGGTCTTTGCGCTTGCGTGTTCTTATTCTCATCGCATCAAGGAGAAGAGGCCATCTCTTTGTTTGCTTGCTCTTCTTCGATAGAGATCATCGTTTTTTTTCGTTCTCCTGGCTGGTTTTTTTTTTTTGGTTCCTTCTCGCTGCGTTTTTTATTTGCTGGAATAGTTATCCATGGACGCGCTTGCGTTTTGTGGGCGCTGTTCCTCCTCGTGGAATTTTTTTTTCTTGTTGTTGCTGTTTGTCTCGACTTCGCGTCATGGATCGATGTGTGGTGTTTTTTTTCTAAATCTTGGTGCCATGGACGTGAACTTTTCTTTCTTTCTTTCTTTCTTTTCTGGCTTGCATGATCGTGTCAACTTGGATTGGTGAGCTTGAGTTTGACAATTGGAGCTCCATTCTTTTCCGTTAGCGACCATATAAATTTCTCCGTTTTTTTTTTCCACTGGAGAGCATTTGTGCATTAGTGTGATCGCGTCAAAGCAGCAGTGGAGGTCTGTTTGCATGAACAAGTCGCATCGTTCGTCACCATCGCGAAAACAATTCTGTTTGCACAGCAATGCCTGAGATCGTGGATTCTTTGATTGGTTTTTCGTTTGTTCCTTAGTTCTCTGTTGTTGTCTGGATTGAAACAGGCGAGGTTTTCAAAGATGTCGTGGGGAGCCCATACTACGTTGCTCCAGAGGTTCTTCGCAAGCAGTATGGACCCGAGGCCGATGTGTGGAGCGCGGGAGTGATTCTATACATTCTTCTAAGTGGAGTTCCTCCATTCTGGGCTGGTAAAACACGTTTTTTTTTCTCTCGATATACTAGTGAACTAGGAGCTCTTGTTTGATGCATGCAAAGTTCTCACTTTGATTTTTCTTCTTTAGAAACCGAGCAAGGTATATTTGAGCAAGTTCTCCAAGGCGACATCGACTTTGAGTCGGATCCATGGCCAAAGATCTCGGAGAGCGCCAAGGACTTGATCCGCAAGATGCTAACTCGCAATCCACGCAAACGACTCAAAGCGCAAGAAGTTCTAAGTTGGTTTCTCTAGAACATTTTAAGCTCGATCTTACATTCTCTCTCTCTCTCTTTTTGTAGCTCATCCGTGGATCATGGAAGGAGGTGTCGCACCAGATGCACCGATTGATTCCGCTGTTCTGTCTCGGTTGAAACACTTTTCCGCGATGAACAAGATAAAAAAGATCGCTTTGAGGGTAACTCTCAAGTTCTCTGTCCCTTTCGAGTTTGATCTTAAAAGTTCTCTTGGATTGATTTTCCAGGTGATAGCCGAGAGATGCACCGAGGACGAGATCGCTGGCTTGAAAGAGATGTTCAAAATGATGGACGCTGATAACAGCGGAGCGATCACTTTCGACGAGCTCAAAGCCGGCTTGCAGAGAGTGGGATCCAACTTGAAAGAGTCGGAGATCCACGCTCTCATGGACGCCGTAAGTTTCAGGAATGACTTTCGAAGAGTTAAAGTTCTACTTTCGCTCCCAGGCTGATCTTGACAAGAACGGTACCATCGACTACACCGAATTCATCACCGCAACGCTGCACCTGAACAAGATCGAGCGCGAGGAGAACTTGTTCGCTGCCTTCTCATACTTCGATCGAGACAGCAGCGGATATATCACCATTGACGAGCTCCAAAGCGCTTGCAAGGAGCACTACATGGGCGACGATTTGCTCGAGGATATGCTGCGGGAAATCGATCAAGACAACGTAAGCTAGCACAGTTCTCGTCACGATCATTTCATTTCTTCTTTTGTTTCCTCCAGGATGGAAGGATCGACTATAACGAATTCGTGACGATGATGAGGAATGGGAATGGTGGCGTTGGAAGAGGGCAAATGAGGAACAGCTTGAGCTTGAGGGACGTGATCATGGTTGGCTAGAAATCTCAAAGAAAAAGATAAATTTTTTTCTTCTATTCTGTAGATCTTTCGATTATACAAATTCCACATTTGCCACGTTTAACACTTTTACTTTTTGTTTGTATAAGGAGCTGTTCTTGTTTGACTTAATCCCAAAGAGATGAGGGTTTTACCTGTGGAGTCTAGACGACGATCATCCTCCATCGCGGGAGGAGCAGCGATGGCGCCTCCTCCTCCGGCGCAAGCGCGAGGTATGAATCGCAGCGACTCGGAATGGGCATTCCAGGAGTTTCTTCGCGAGCACGACGATGCGATCCAGGAAGAAGGGGATGGAGCTAGATCTGCGAGCATTCCAGGTGCGCCACAGCAGGCCAGCGCTGCTGGAGGGGCTGGGATTGGGAGCAGGCTAGCGCCGGTGACAGAGGAGAGCGGTGTGGAAGAGGTGGAGGATCGGCAGCTAGATCCCTTGTTCTCGAGATTATCCAGCAGCGAGAGCAAATTCGGCCAGCTCGATCCAGAGGCGTATCAGGATTATCTCAAGAAGAGGCTGGAGCTCGCGTGTGCCGCCGTCGCTCTCACACGGGTATGCCTATAGCTTCCTTGGGGGAATTGTAGTTCCTTCTTCGTGGTGTGTGATATTCGTTGCTAGAGATCCTTTCATCTTCGTGGTGTATAATCTTCATTGCTAGAGATCCTGGTGTGTGATCTTCATTGCTAGAGATCATTTCATCTTCGTTGTCAGTGAGCTTTTCCTCGTTAGCCATCTTTCTTTCTAGATTTTCTTCGTTGTTTGCTTTCATGGTTTGTTTAGCTTTTGTGTGTGTTCTTCATTGGTAGAACCTTGGATTTGTTTCAGAGCTTTGGTTTTTTCTTTACGTGACTTCTTTCGCCTGTGTTGTCCTTATCCATGAGCTTTGCTTGCCAGAAAGTATGCTGGAGATAGTCCGAAGTTAATCTTTGTTTGGGATGTATAGGCCAGCAACCGGAAAGGATCGAATGATTCGAGCAGCAAGAACGCCACGGTCGCCGGTGGGATTCCAGCTCTACCTCCGAAGCCCGAGTACAAAGACAAGCCATCAGCTACCAGTGGTTCTTCCCGCGAGCACTCCGATGACGAGGAAGGGGACGCAGACCACAGCACTGTGGAGCAATCGACAGAGCCCAGCGACATGAAACGCATGAGACGGTATGGAAGCTTTTTTTTAATCTCTTGCTCTTCATGCCTGTTGTTCATTGTTCTTGTTTGCGTGTTGTTGGTGCCTTTGTGTGTGCCTTGTGTGTGACTGGATTTGTCTAATGCTTCCTCAACTATTTCGATCGTATTTCATTCGTTGTTCGTTTGTAGTATTTTTCACACTTTTGGTTGTTGCGTAGGATGCTATCCAACAGGGAGTCCGCGAGAAGGTCGAGGCGACGGAAGCAAGCTCACATGAGCGATCTCGAGATGCAAGTTGCTCAGCTGAGAGTGGAGAACTCGACGCTGCTCAAGCAACTCAACGACATCAACAAGAAGTTTGGCGATGCTGCCGTGGACAACCGGGTGCTCAAGTCCGACGTTGAAGCTCTGCGAGCAAAGGTTTACAAATTCCCATTTTTACTTCCTTGGGTTCGTCGTTACTCACAGCTTTGAGATGATCCAGGTGAAGATGGCTGAGAACGTCGTCTCCAGAGCTGGCTCTAATGGATCGATGAACTTCTGCAACCGACCGCATCAGCAGAAGTCTCCGGCTTTCCAAATCATCGACGAGGAAGATCACGCTCACCACCAAGATCATCAAAGCCCGCAGCAGGAAAACTCCGGAAGCGGAGGTGGTGGCAGCAAAATGAATCGCACGCCTTCCATGCAACGGGTCGCGAGCTTGGAGCATCTCCAAAAACGCATTCGCGGCCCACCTTGTAACAACACAAACACCAACAGCGAGCGCGATTGAAAGAAACAAAGCCAAGTACCAAAGAAGAAGAAGAACGAAACTTACCTGTAAATATACCGTGACAACGCCTGTGACAATCTCAATCTTCTTCTATGAATGGTATACAAACTTTCTAAAAACTACAGAGGCTCTTTCCGTGTTCTTGCTTCTTCCTTCCGCCATAGCCAGAGCTTGGTTTGTTTTTGATCGAATCAAGAACATCACGTGCCTAGGATTTGTAACTCTAGCCACCACCTAAAAAAGCTCTCTTGTTCTCATCAAATCATAGAAAAGAAGAGAAAGATTTGTGTATATTCTTTGCTTGCTTCCCTGTCAAAGCCATTATAGTGGTCTGGTCGCTGTGAAGAAGCGAGCACCAGGGAAGAACAGTGGAACAGTGTCACAGAGAAAGACGAGAAAGAGAGAGAGAGATCATCAAATCCATTCTTTTTCTTTGATTTTCCAGTGTGGTCTTCCTCGATTAGATAGACAATGTAGGGTTTAAATCACCACATCGTCTCGATCTCGAGGAGTGGAGCGCAAAGGAGAGAGAGAGGAGGGAGAGAAGCATCCAGTGTGTAAACTCGTGCGCTTGCTCTGGCTATGGCGAAAATGCGGGGAATATCCCCGCTTCTCTCTCCCCAGTGATGGCAATGGCAAGTGCGTGTGGGCAGCTCTGAGCGAGAGGGCGATGGCGGCCTAGGCCAGGCAGGGAGACAAACGAAGAAGGAGCGAGCGAGCGATCATCTCGCGCCACGGGTATGTGTGTTCTTCCCCCTCTTTAATGGGTCGGCTGGAGTGATTGGGACTGTGGGTCGATCGATCGAGCCACCGGTCGTGGAATCGGGCTTGTTGGGTCTGTTCAGCGTCGGGATCGAGCATCTGGGTCGCGGAGAGGATCTCATGGGTTGTGCGTTTTGATGCAGTAGCTCGCGGCGGCGGGATGGCAATGCGGCTAGCGGTGCTAGCGCTCCTGGCGATGGCGGTGGCGGCGCAGGAGGATGTGGAGTGCCTGCGCGAGATCAAGAGCTCGGTCACCACAGCGGGCGAGTATCTCCAGTCGTGGGATTTCAACACCAGCGCTGCCAACATTTGCAACTTCCTGGGCGTCCAGTGCCTCCATCCCTCGGAGATCAAGGTCTATAGTCTCTCCCTCCCCGGCGCTGGACTCCATGGATCCTTCCCGCGAGGTCTCAGGAAGTGTAGCAGCCTCACTGGCCTGGATCTCTCGAGCAACTTCTTCACGGGGCCAATCCCTGCCGATCTCTGCCAGATGCTGCCTTACCTCGTCAAGCTCGATCTCTCGCAGAACAACATCTCCGGGATCATCCCCCAGGATCTCTCGCAGTGCCTCTACCTCAATCAGCTGCGCCTCCAGAGGAATCGGCTCGAGGGCGGGATCCCGGGCCAGATTGGGCTCCTCCCTCGCCTCCGGGATTTCAATGTCGCGGACAATCGCCTCTCGGGGCCGATTCCATACACATTCCACGCATTCACGGAGCTCTCCTTCGCGGGCAACGAGGCGCTGTGCGGCGCGCCGCTGGGCGCCAATTGCAAGGGCGGTGCCGCCGGCGCCGCGGCGGCGCACCGCGCGGCACGGGCCCGGACCGCCGTGGTGGCCGGCGTCGCCGCCGGCGGCACGCTCGCGCTGCTGGCGGCGTGCTTCCTCTGCTGCTGGGTGGTGCTGGGTGGGCAGCGGCGGCGGCGCAAGAGTGGCGCGGAGCTGGAGGAGGAGCTCCTGGATAACGCGTGGCTCCGGCGGATCAAGTCGCCCAGCGCTGTACTCGTCTCCATGTTTGAGCAGCCCATCGTCAAGATCCGGCTCTCGGACATCGCCGCCGCTACCGCCGGATTCTCCCGCGACGCCGTCATCGCCATGTCCCGGACTGGAGTGTTCTACAAGGCGACGCTGCGCGACGGCTCCGTCCTGGCGGTGAAGAAGCTCCGCCGCGCCGCCATGCACAGCGCGGGCGAGAAGCACTTTCGATCGGAGATGGAGGCCCTGGCCAAGGTCCGCCACCGCAACCTCGTGCCCCTCCTCGGCTACTGCATCGCGGGCAACGAGCGCCTCTTAGTCTACAAACACATGCCGTGCGGTAACCTCTTCAATCGGCTGCATACCGCCGCGGCATCCACTCCGGGCGACAGCTCCTCCGGCTCCACCTCGGGGCGGCTCGACTGGGCCGCGCGGCTTAAGGTGGCGGTCGGTACCGCCCGCGGGCTTGCGTGGCTTCACCACAGCTGTAACCCGCGACTCGTCCACAAAGGTATCACCTCGGCCAGCATTCTACTGGACGAGGACCTGGAGCCGCGAATCACGGACTTCGGCCTGGCCAGGCTGATAGTTACCGGGCGCGGTAGGCCCGGTGGCGCCGGCGGTAAGAGTAACAGTGACGAGGATGGTTTTTACGTGCCGCCCGAGGACTACTCCACGACGTATTCACTGTCGCGGGCGACTAGCATGAGCGCCGCGTCCACGACCGCGACACCAAAGGGGGACGTCTACGCGTTTGGGGTCGTGTTGCTGGAGCTCGTGACTGGGCGGCGGCCCAACGATGGTAACGCTGGCGTCGGCGGTGGCGGCGGCGGTGGTGGTGGCGGTGACACTGGTGATGGTGGAGGTGACAGTGAGGGTGGAGTTGCCGCGCGGTCTTCTTCCTCCAGGAGGAGCCTGGTGGATTGGATTGGCGAGCTCTTCAAGAGCGGCCATGTCTCCGAGGCGGTGGATCCGTCGCTGGTGGCGGAGGCGTCGGTGCTGCTGGCGGCGGGGAATGGCGATAGCAGCAACGGAAGCTCCGGGCGGCGGAGGGAGGTGATGCAAGTGCTCAAGATCGCGTGCTCGTGTGTTCTATCCTTCCCAAAGGAGAGGCCCTCCATGTACGAGGTCTATCATATGCTCCGGGCAGTCGGGGAGGATTACTATCCGGTGGAGAACTTGAATCCACTGCACAATCACGCGAGGAATCACCAATTCCAGCAGCAGCAGCGGCCGAGAAGGAGTGGGAGGAAGTTCTTTGGGAATCGGTGTGGTGATCAGGAGGAGCAGGACTTGGAGAGTGGCGGCGCGCAAGCGGCGCCAGCACCTCCTCCGCCAGTGTTAGCGGCGCCAGATCTTGCGGAAGCTGCTGCGATTGCCACTGCTGCCAGCGCCGATGACAATCCCGGAGCTGCCAAGGCTTCTTCCTCCTCGGAGCAAACTGGAGTCCAAATGCAAAGATTGAACGCTTGAAATTCTTCGCGCGCCTGTTTGATTTAAATTATAGCGGATATTTGACTAGGGCTTTTGGGTTGAGCTTCTTGTTAGGGTTCTATAGCTATGGCGGAGCAAATATTGCAGGAGCCGCTGCCCGCGGGAGTGAATGATCGGACATGGGGCGTGCTTTCGGCTCTCTCGGACGCTGCGAAGAAACGAGCTCAGGTATTTGTCTCGCGCCGGGGATTCCCACGCTAGGATTGCCTGATTTCGTGATTTTCAGGGGCAACATATGTTCTTGACACTCCCAGAGCATACCCTGGGGCGCATGGTCGCGGACACTCTGTTTCTATTCGATTCGCCGAGCATAAGTGGCCGGCATTGCCGAATTTTCCGCAAGAATATCACTCCTGATGATGGGAAAAGCGGGGCGGTGTACATTAAAGATTCCAGGTACTTGTTTCTATGCTGCTTCGAGAGCTCCACGTCTGGAGGGTGCTGCGTTTTCAGCTCAAATGGGACTTATGTGAATGGCCAGAGGTTGAGGAAAGATTCTCCCGAGTTTCGTCTCCAGCACGGAGATGTCATATCGCTGGCAGCTCTTCCGGAACTTGGTATTTTTTTCTTCCTACATGGATTTTCCAACTTCGTTAAGTAGCTCTTGCAGAGAATGGCTTTGCGTACGTCTTTCGGGATACCAGTTCTGGTTTGAAAAGAAAACCAGGTAGGTACATGCTCTAAGTATCTGCGAGTTCTTTTGCTTGTCTATGTTGACAATTTGTTCTCCTGATTATAGAAGTAGAGCTGTCCAAGAACGAGGATGGCAAAAGAATGAAAATGTCCGGATCAGGTATTGGAGATGGACCTGTAAATCTAGCAGATGTAAGGCGTTTAGAGCGAAGCAATCAGGTGATCGTTAATCAATCTGGTGACAAAGCTATATAAGTATTTGTCTGATGTGTAACCATGCACAGGAGCTTCGACAGAAACTGGAGCTCGAGTGTAATAAAAGTGATAGCCTCAACGCGGACTTGAGAGCAGCCAAGTCCTCCACAGAATCAGTAAGTACTTTATAAAAAATCGTATGTGAGGATTTACATCTTATGCAGATCGTTAGGGAAGCCGTCGATCAATGTAAATCTGTGTATACGCAAAAGCTGGCGGACCTGCAAGCAGAGCTGTCAACAAAGGCTTCAAGCATGGAAGAATTTTCTGCGAAATGCGTTCAACAAGAAAGCGTGATAGAGGACTTGAACAATAGGTTGAAGGGCGCTGCACAGTCACGAATGGAGGCTGAAGAAGCCTTAAAGAAGTAAGCATTTGAGTTTATTTAGATTTTTAGCATGATATTGGCTCCGTTAGCAGCTTCAAAGCGAATAGGGAAGAGCTCGAGAAACAGTTAGAAGATGAAAGAAGTCAGCGGAGGAAAGAAAGACAAGAAATTGAAGCACAGCATAAATCAGCTGTAGATAGGATTCGAACTGAAGCAGAGCAAGACTCGAATCGACAAGCTGAAGCTTTCTCTCGACAACGAGGGCAGCTGGAAGACAAAATGGCCGCACTTCAAGTAAGAAAAAATCATCATGATGCTGCTTCTTAATTGTTTTTATGATTTGTCTCAGGACTCTGTGACCGAGTACCGAGTACAAATCGAAAGCCAGCGAAAGCAACTGGTAAGTGCAGTAGCCTTGAACTTGAACTTGGACACAATAACAGGGCATGCAGGAAGAAGAAAGGGAGACTCGTATGAATTTTGAAAAGAAGGGTCAAGAACTACAAATCCAATTGAACACTGAGCAACATGCATCTGCAGTCCTGAGACAGGTTGGAGGCTTTTTTTAACAAGCTTGACTATGGGACTAACGTATTGTGTTCAGGAGCTGGAAAAAACGATACGGGACCTTGAAATGTCTCTAAACAATCTGGAGGAATGCAAGGTTGGAAAATTTTGTTTGACGTTTGATTCACTGTCTTTCTTTCTTTCTAGCATGAAAAGGACGCAGCGCATATTAAAATTTCCTCTCTTCAGCTGGAGAAAGAGGAAGTGTTGAACAAGCTCAAACTTGAAAGCCAACGATTTGAAGGTGCCAGAGACCGTATTTTACTGAGGTAAGAGCACACATATCCTTAAGAACTTTGCTCAAAAGCTGCCTTTCCAGAGAGACACAGTTGAGGGCTTTCCAGTCAACCGCGGAAGAGATTTCGGCGTTACAGCAGAAGCAACAGTTCCAACTTCAAGCCATGATGCAAACACTCAAGGACGATGATGCGGAGTATGCTAATGCCGCTCCTGCTGGCTACTGTTATAACAACGGTGAAGAGCACAGTGAGTCCAAGACCGTCGACGAGGAAATGAAGGATGGCGAAACGATGAGGGACGAAGGCTCAAATGGCACACACGTAAATGCTACTCAAGACAAGACCTTACTTGCAACGCTCGATCTAAACGAGATGGCAGAGGAAACCAGTGGCTACAGAGTGGAGCACAACAATCAGACACAAGCTCGAGAAGACATACCCACGCAGCTGAACGTGACACAGTGGGATGCTACACAGTTGATTCCTCTCGATATAGATCAAGCACGACAACACGCGACTGTCAGGGATGATGCTGCAATTATGGAAACTCAAATCACTGCAGCAGAAGTACCGGGGACTCCGTTGGAAAGAGATGATCCTGAAACTGCCGGAAACGAACCAGGGACTCCTCTGCTCGAAAGAAACGAAACCGAGGATGCTGGACAGGTACCAGGAACTCCTGTACTTGCAAGGGGACTTCGAGGAACTGACTCGCAGACACAACTTCGAAGGAGTAGTCTATGCACAGCGGACCTTGTCACGTCGGAAGTTCTGGGCAGTGACGGAAACTACTCCCAGGATGAAGTAGAGAGGAGGGTTTTGGCGAGCCAAGTTGGAAATAGTGATAGCCTGCAAGTTAGAGGCGCTGCAAGGGATGACGCAGCGGTCGTGAGGATTGATACACTGGGCAGTCAGAGTTCTGCAATGGTTGTGAAGGACGAGATTCCGAGTCCGATCAACGAGATAGCGCCGGATTCACAAGAAGAAGCCGAGGCAGAAGAAGCAGGAGACACGGAGGAAGAAGCAGGAGGGGAGGGGAACGCGAGTGACACTGATGAGAACTAGTTGTTTGTATATAGTGTTCTTTGCTCCCCAATCCAGACTTGTGGAGGCAGCTCCAAAATTGTCCGCTGGCAACGGGAGGACGTTTCAGTTTCTCTCGCCGGCTATACTTTGTAAGGCACACAGGTACACTCAAGTTTACTCAAACTTTCGCTCCAATGTGCGCTCCTCAGGAACAGCTTCTAGTCCGTCTCGAAGTTTTGTGCGTTTGGATAAGGTAGCGTCAAAATGACGGTGACAAATCAGGTACTTCAGCATAATACAGCTTAAGTCTTACTATAACAAAGTTTGTTTTCTCCAGAACAATACAACAAGTGTAAAAAATTTTACTCTAGCTTGCTTCACCGAAGAGAAAAGGAGAGACAACAGGGGCAGAATTTTTAGAGTGGTGGCCACGTTAAAGAAATGCAGCAACACGCTAGATCTTCGAACCGGCAGACAAATCCACGCAGCTGTGATTCAACGTGATGACATCTCCGACGTCTACATAGCAAACACGCTCTTGGATATGTACTTCAAGTGTCGAAGCATGGAGGACGCTCGCCGGGTCTTTGACTGCATGCTCCATCACACAGTGGTGACATGGACTTCCATGGTTCGGGGATACGCAGAAAGTGGCCAGAGCAATCTGGCCTTTCAGATGTACTTGAGCATGCAAGAAGAAGGCTTCGAACCAGACCGTGTCACTCTTCTAGCGGCATTGAAGGCTTGTGGCAACTTGGCACTTGAAGAACAAGGGAAGCTGGTCGAAGGAAACGTTTTGAAAACGAAGAGTCTGGAAAGAGGCAGGGCAGTTCATCGTCAAGCAGTAGAAAGGGGAGTTGAAATGAATCTCCTGGTGGCAAGCAGCCTGGTGGATCTCTACGCCAAGTGTGGGAGTCTGATCGATGCGAGAGGCGTCTTTGACAGAATGAGGCAGCGGGACGTGGTGTCATGGACGTCCTTGATTATGGGATACGCTGAAAGCGGGGAGAGTCAGCTAGCTTTGAGCCTCTTCTCGAGAATGCAAGACCAAGGCTGTGTCCCGAACGTCGTCACTTACATGGCTGCTCTCAAGGCGTGTGGCAACCTCTCGGCACTAGAAGCTGGGCGACGAATCGAAGCTCAAATATGTAGCGCAAGGCTCCAAAGTAATCCACTTCTAGCGACGTCTCTGGTGGACTTTTACGGGAAGTGTGGATGCATGGAGCAAGCTCGTTACATATTCGACTCCATCTCCAGAAAGGACTTGGTGGCTTGGGACGCTTTACTCTCAGGATATAGCCTGCAAGGAGACAGCAAAAAGGTGATAGAACTCTTGGAGAGGATGGCTAAAGATCGAGTGAAACCGGATGGAGTGGTCTTTCTCTCGGTTCTCGGAGTGTGCAGCCACGCCGGCCTAGTTGACAAGGGACTCAAGCTGTTCGAGGAGATGAAGACGAAGTATGGCCTTGCTCCGGACATCAAGCACTACACTTGCTTGGTTGATCTTCTAGGCCGGGCCAACCGAGTCGAGCAAGCAGTGACAGTGGTGGCGAGCATGCCCATGCAAGCGGACCTGAGAATATGGATGGTTCTACTGGGAGCTTGCCACAAGTGGGGGAATGTGGAAGCTGGAAGGCTTGCTTTCGACTCGGTGCTGAAACTGGACGAGAGACACGGTGCCGCCTACGTTTTGATGGCGAACATCTACAGCCGTGCGGGGATGACGGAGGAGAGTGAAGAAGTAGAAGCTTTGAGGCGCGATACTGGGACGATGTCTTGGACGGACGAAGCTGACAGCTTTGGTGGAGGCCATGCGGCGGATGCTGGAGCTCGAGCGGCTTTACAGGCGAAGCTGGAAGAGATCTTCTCAAAGTTCCACTTCGATACATCAGCTTAGCGCTTCGGTATGTGTTCATAATTCTTAGAAAATTCGTGACTAAACCCTTGTCTTCGGTTTAGACCATGGCACTCGAGTCATGGCCAAATGCAGCGAAGGTCCATGCAATGGGCTCTTCCGATGTGGTGATTGCTGGCGCCGGGATCATCGGTCTCTCTATCGCAAATCGCTTTTTGCGCCAAACCAATCTCTCCGTCACTGTTGTGGAGGCGGCCCATAAGATCTGCGCTGGAGCTACTGGAGCTGGTATGCCATTCATTGCTCTACCTTAGATCTATGCGTTATAGATCTCTTGGTTTTCTTCTTCTCAGGACAGGGGTACATATGGTCTGGACACCTCAATCCGGATTCCAAGACATGGGATTTTTCTCGTCGTAGCATCCAACTCTGGCACGAATTCGTAGCGGAAATACAAGCTTCTGGCGTTGATCCTCTCGAGAAAATTGGGTGGAGAGACACAGGTACCAAGGAAAAAGACAAACGTTTTCTCTTGAAGTTGATCTTCTTGATGTTTCTGCAGGGAGTTTGTTGTTTACCACTGGGGGTGAGGAGTCTCTAGCTTTGCACAACAGGTTACACAAGGTTGCTGCTGCTGGAGTCCAAGTAGAGTTCTGGAACTCTCATACAGCTCAAACGGCAGAGCCTGCTCTTGTTCTTGGTCCAGAAGGAGCTGCGGCTTTTTTCCCTGCAGATTGCCAGATCGATGCAAGAGCTGCAGTGGAGTTCATTCAACAAGTACGGTGCGTTGTTCCCTCTTTATTTTTTTTCCTCTCTTTTACCAAATGCTGAAAGTCTTGTCCTGGCAGGAAAATCGAGCTTTGGGTCCAGGAGGTCGCTACAAAGAAGTTTTTGGAAGTCCGGTGACAGGTTTCCTTTGGTATGACAACTTGATATCTAACTGCTTCTACAAAAGCTTGTTTTTTCGTCTTTTTTTTTTCTTTGTCTTTTTCGTAGGTCGCCAGCAGATAGATATATGCAGGGATTACAAACTTTAAATGGTGACCTTCATTCTAAGCGAGCTGTTATAGTTGCAGCCGGTGCTTGGAGCTCGGACTTACTGGAAATTCTATCCAAACGCTTTGATTTGGATTTGACTCCGTCGATCCGGCCTCGGAAGGTAAAAGCAATCTCTTTTTCCAGCTTGAGCTGACGCTGGTTGTCTCACTGAATCAAAGGGCCACCTTCTGGTGGTGGATAAAACGGCTGGATTGCATCTAAACTACGGGACCATGGAGTTTGCTTACACGAGCACCAAAAACTCCAAGGAAACACTAGACGAATTTGGAGTGGCCACCACGGCTACAGTCGATCCGGCCGGAAATGTCTTGCTCGGTGAGTATGAGTTTGAGCTCTTACATCGAGCCAGTTTTTTCTCTTTCGTCTTAACAGGTAGTAGCAGAGAATTCAAAGGCTTTGACATTACTCCAGACGAAGCAGTCATCCAGCAAATCCTCCACAGAGCTGCCAAGTTTTTCCCTGCGCTAGCAAGCGTTCCGCTCTCGTCAATCCATCCCCGAACCGGACTTCGACCTTACAGTGAGCATAAAAATCTTTTCTTGACAGGCTAAAGCTGTGATTCCTTTTCCCAGCTCCTGGAGGAGTTCCTCTCATAGGCCCGATTGTGGAGCTCCCGGGGTTGTTCCTAGCAAGTGGTCACGAAGGGAGTGGCCTCTCGCTGGTAAAACTTGAAATCTTCACCAGAAGCTGTAAAGTTTCTTGTTTTTTTATCTCAATCGCAGGCACTTGGCACCGCAGAGATGATCGTGGACACTATCATGGAACGAAGCTCGAGTGCAATCTTTCAATGGAGTGTTTAGGCGTTAATAATGACGATTAACAATGGAGACAAGCGTTAGAGCAGTGCCATGCATCCCACGAGTGTCTGGATCTGTACTCAAACAGCAATGTCTCAAAGAAAGCTCTGTCTATCCATAGATTCTTTTTGATCTGCTGCTGCCGAAGTCCTTGACAGTGTGCTTACAGTGTGTGATCTTTGCTAATTTGTAGAGATTGTTTTTTGGGCAGACCTCTTCTGTCTAGTGAAAAATTCGTTAGGTATGTTGCTTACGTGTGGCCTGTCGACGCCTCGTGGCCACTGCTCACCATGCCATCTCGTGCAGATATTATGTTCCGGGAAGGTTTAGGTCTCCAGACATTAGCGGCTTCGAACAAAGGTTATAGGATCCGGACGGCCAACGACGACTCCGGAGCAAGTGCATAGCAACGTTCGAAAGGTGACAGCCATCATGGTGTTTGCACATTACTGTTCTCGGACACAATTTACACGATATGGAGACTGTTGTACCCAGACGCTGTGAAGCCAGAGGTATATGTGGACATGTCTGAGGTGGAGAACGAGATCCTTGAGCTCATGAACAGAGGACCTAGGCTTGTTTTGATGGGTGGGAAGCTGGGGTCGGGCAAAACAACATGTGTACTCACTGCCGCAGAGAAAAGGGGGAGAGCTATCATGTATTTCAGCATGAAGGAGGACACTACACTGGAGCAATTGTGCAACTAGATCAACACCACATATGGTGCTCCATTTCCTAGAGTTGTCCGGGGGAAGCCCATAGATAAATGGGAGCAGATTTTAAGAGTAGGACGGTGCTGGAACTGGTGGAGTAGGCACACAGGAGCACAGCCTCGCTGTTTTGGTCGTGGTCGTTGACAATGCTGACAGGCTCATGAAGGATGAGGCCTACGAACTGGTGAATCTAGGAAAAGAAGCAACTGATTTTCAGCACTTTAGTCTGTGGCTGGTTGGTTCTGAAGAAATGGTAGCAGATATGGTGTATAGCGACTAGAGGAACACTTTACAGCTTACCGCAAGTTTCCAGCGAGCAGCTTATTGGCATGACCATGAGAAGGTTGGGAGAAGGCTGCTCTCGTGAGCTTGCAGAACTTCTAATCTATTATTCGGGACCGAGTTTTGCAGACCTGAACAAGTTCATCGAACACGTGATAGAAAACAGGCCACGTAACATAATTCGGGCGTCTTTGCCAAGGGAAAAGTTGCTAAATCAGTTTTATACTAAATTTGAGGTATTATATTTTCTAGGCATTCTGGAAGAAACTCTTAGCAAGTGAAGAGGAAGGTTTGCGCATCTCTAATACAAACTCACATCTGCTATGGGGCATACATGACAAACAATGTGTGGACAGCGGTCTGGACAACCCCTTCATCAAGGTTTGGAGTGGTTCATGTCGAGACAACTATTTACTCTTGCTGGCAAGTGCCGAAAAGGCAACGGCCAAAGCCACTGCTATTGCCGCTGCTGCTTCTAATGCTGCCAAAGAAGAGGCCGAGGCAGAAAGGAGAGCTGCTGAGGACGAGGTAGCAACGGGTGGTGAAACAGCGGCAAAGCTGGCAGCAAGAGAAGCAGCAGCAACATTGGCTGCGAGAAAGGCAATAGCAAGAATGGAGGCTGCAAAAGAGGATTTTTCTTTAAAAGCATTGGGGATGAGACAAGCAATGGTTGCGGTGGAAGAGAAAGAAGCAGCATTGGTTGCTGCTGTCGACAAATTTCACAAGGTACATGTTGTATTTAGTATTGCAAATTATAAATATTTTGGTACTGGTAGAGAGCGGAAGTGCTCAACGGAAAAACTCGTGACCCTGTGGAATAACACAAATGAAAAAATGACTTCTTTTCTTGTAGCGATTTCTCCAGAAATTTGGCAACGGCAAGGCGCCATGATGAGGGACGCCAGCAAAGGGCTGAGATACCGGATCCAGAGAGTTTGATCTACAATGATCGACCATGAAAAAGACACAAGGGAGAGCAAAGAAGCCTGAGGTAGCCGACTGCCCCATGAAGCGGCGACAAGCAGCGCTTACTTATCTTGTGGATGTATTACTACTAGGCAAAGCTCAATTATCCCACATGCCTTAGCGCAATATTTAAATAGTGTCGAGATTTGTGTATTGGTACTTATTGGGTTGGAGTATGCGTTTGATGACCCGTCTGTATGTCTCGAAGCTTAAGTCATATTCCGACACAGAAGTGTTGCGAAAATTTCTTTTCCAATTTTTTTTTCTTCTTTCACGATTTTTCTCAAGCAAGTTGCGATTGATAACAAGAACTTCTGGTGGTGAAGATTTTTAGCGTTACCACCAGCGAGAGACCACTCCCTTCGTGACCACTTGCTAGAAACAACCCCGGGAGCTCCACAATCGGGCCTATGAGAGGAACTCCTCCAGGAGCTGAGAAAGGGAATCACAGCTTTAGCCTGTCAAGAAAAGATTTTTATGCTCACTGTAAGGTCGAAGTCCGGTTCAGGGATGGATTGACGAGAGTAGCACACTTAACACGGGAAAAATAAAATCTTCCCAAACAGTCACAAGTCCAATTTAAGCAATACACTGGTCACTTGGTTGTGGCGCAAAGAGCATACTTTTACTGGTTTTTTGAGGTCAATCACCAGAATCAACATCACAACCACTAGCTCTGTGGCTTTCGAGAGGTAAATCAATGAATACAAATACGTCACTCACCTCCTTATTGGCAATCTCTTTGCAATCTTCCATGGCATCCTGGTTCAGCTCAAAGTCGCTGGAAGAGCCACCCAATAGCTCTTCCAGCCTCAAACACATGGAAGCCAGATACTAAAGTGGAGAAATGCGGTGATGCATGAAACAAAGGTGGGCTTCATTGTCACTTGATTGACATCAGCCACCTTAATTTTAATCAAGTCTCTTTATGGCACTAGTTTCCCTACTATATCTAACTTGAAACCTAAATTTATTTTTGACTAGAGGAAATGAAATGAGAAAAGTTAAATAATGACATAATTGTTTTCCACTGTTTGCTATGAATGAAAACTCTCACCAGTGGGAAAATATCTTTGAGATCTTTCATAAATGGCTGAATCAACCTAGCGAATTGATGTGCATTCTTTTAAATGTGCAAACCCCGGAATTGTTTGCCTCACTTGCACAAAGCTATTGTGGAGATAAACTGTTTAGGTCCACTATACAAAGAATGACATCAGTTCTTGCTGCGATGGCTTAATGTTATTGGCTCCACCTCTACTTTTAATTTTACCTTCCCCATTGGATATAACCCATTTATGCTAGATAAGATATTGTGAAATGGATAACACAAAAGAGTAAGCTTGGGAATGCCTTGACTTGCTCATGACATGCGAGGCAATGTTGAATTTTACTACAGTCACTCTCTCATTCCAGACCAGACTTACAAAACTATGATTTTTCCACCATGTGCCCAGTCCTCGAATCCAAACTGCCAAGGAGCTTCGGCCATCATGAACCGCTTGATAAGTGGACTTACTACAACATTTACAAACCGAAGTTGTTTGTATTTACAGTCTCAGTCCCTACAC
The DNA here is from genome assembly GCF_000143415.4 of Selaginella moellendorffii. Lineage (NCBI taxonomy): Eukaryota > Viridiplantae > Streptophyta > Lycopodiopsida > Selaginellales > Selaginellaceae > Selaginella > Selaginella moellendorffii. The sequence continues at coordinate 1,090,923 of NW_003314266.1, read as the reverse complement.
ACAAATATTCTGGTGAATGCTTACAATCCTTGCGCTGATAAAACAGAAGTTACCTCAATCAGTGAAGCGTCCAAGCTAGTTTGAATCTAGCAAATTCAGGAAACTCAACAATCTCGTGGAAGCTCAAGTAAATACTTTCATGCAAGTATGATCCTTATATTACTAGCTTTGATCTTGTTTGCTCGAAGGCATCATAGTATTACCAGGCATCCGAGATAATTGTGTCCATGCTGCCACTCTACAAATCCTTGATCCAGAAAGAAACTTCGAATCTGGATCTACAGGTACTTTGCAAAAGCTTACCATTTTGGCTTTTCAGATGCCAATGGAGTGGTATCAACACTCTCAACGAGAAGCTGGATCAAAGAAGAACAGCAACCCACAGGAGTGAACGCTTTGGTGAAGAAAATCACCGACAATATCTTCTCGCCAGCCTTCGAGGCTCAGTTGAGATTGCTAAAAGGCTCGAGCTGATCTAGACGTGTATCAGACGCAAAGATTTGGGGAGGCTAAATGAGGAGCGTCGAAAGATGAAGGCTGAGGCGGAAGAGAACCGATGAGAGAGCAGAGTTGAACAGGTCGGTCGCCGTGGAGCCGCGCTCCAGAGGTTGACGGATCAAATGGACACCACATGTGATGGGGAGGAGCATCGATGTTGAGGAGCCCATTCATACTTAAGAACCGAAGCTAGTCTTAGGTAATTCTTGCTTTTCTTTCCGTTTGCTCTAACTTATCTAATCCTATCATGTTCCAGAGGATTTTCTAACATACGTTCTAATGATGGGCGACTTCTGGCTAAATGATGAACATATCTTCTAGGCAGCGTCAAGTGCGGCAGGGCTGTTGCTTGCCCTGTCGACCGGATATATCCATTCGTTTGGGCGGAATATTAATACAAGTACTTGATCTTGGATGTTTTTGGTTTCGTCAAGAGGGGTCGAGCTGAAGCAAGTTCATATCAAAGGTATGTTTTGAATTTTGTAGTAAGATATGCATTAACTAGATACCTTGTGAGTTGCTGCCATGCGTGAGCGACTTGGAACGTCTTTCCCAGAGAACTCATACAACAAATGTCAATCATGTCTTAACTTGGAATGAACATCTCCAGAACCTGGTAGAGTCATCGTCTGGATCTTATGAAGAAATTAACCCAGGTTTCCGTAAAAGTGGTAATTTCCTGATTTGTATGTTAACATTCACTAACTGTTGGTCCAATGCAGCTTAAGAAGGAGCTTAGAAAGAAGCTGCGTAAGGCCTAACCGAGGTAGTTGAGAATTCATCGGAATAAGGACATTCAATTGGCAAAGCTTGGTGGAACTTTTCCTGACAAATGTCTAGGGGTATGACCCGCTCCGAGCACCGTCAAGAGTGTCAATCCATTCTAAGCTTGAAACCAGCCAGCAACCTGCAAAATTAGCTTTCATGTAAGAGTTTTCTTGAAGACTATATCACGGGGGATTTATTTCACCTTGTCTTTGTGGCTCCAGCGGGAGATTCAGCATTCTATCATCTCAACACCAGTTCTGTCTCAGAGTGAACTGATTCCGTGGCTGGTGTGTGTGGGCTTGCGCTGCTTGAGCTGCCCGAGTAGGTGTTACTGCTGCCTGAGATTTTGCTTCCACGCAGCTGACCGTGCTTGAGCGTTGCGAAGGAAATCATACCTGCATTTCAATGCAGCAACCTATTTTGGTTTCTTCCCAAGCTCGAACAATGTGTAGTATAAACCAGCAAACCAAACCACAAACTTACAAGCGAGCTTCATTTCCATTGCACAGAAGACTGCCTCGCACTCTGTCTAATTATTTACATGCAGTCTTTTGAAGATGGCTGGCTGAACATTGTGCTATGTTATAAGCTTCCCAACTACATACGGAAGGACTGCAATAATCCCCCCACTGAAACCGGTTAGTTTTCCAAAACAATCTGAGCTTGAGTTTACTGATTTGGTTAACGTAACCTACTTTCACAGAAATCAACCCGCATGCTTCTTACGAAACTTCGCTCAATGGTCAAGCGATGAGGTCTTGTGTCACACTTCAAATGCAAATGTGTCAAGATCGAGCCCTGACAGCGCACAGTGTCGCCTTCCTCCAGCGTTTCGTCTTTTGGTGCGAAAAATTCGATAGGATTTGTCGCCCTATATTCGTAATAGGGCTGGTAGATCATGGAGCTAAAGTCTTTTCACGTTCAATGTGCTCATATAGAAAATACTTAATTGCAAAACGAACAAACGTGCGCTCTAGATTTTCAAAAGTTGTGATGTAACCCAAGGACTTCGCTTGCCCACCCCCCCACTATATAAATGTACCCAGCCTCTCCATTCAATCAAACACTGCTCAGCTCAGTTAAAGCGCTACTCTTTGCAATGGCGTCCCTTCGTGCTTTCGCTGCTTTCTTCCTGTGCATGTTCGTTGTTGCAATGGTGGAGCACGCGAATGTGGTGGAAGCTCAGGCAGCGTGTGGATCCCGTCCCTGTTGCGGTCGTCAGGGTGGCAGAGCCTCCTGCAACCGGGGCCTGTGCTGCAGCCAGTTTGGCTACTGCGGATCGACATCTGCTTTCTGTGGCGCGGGCTGCCAGCGCGGCTATGGGAGATGCAACTAAATATTCCATCTAATGTGCTAGACACCTGCAACATGAAAGTTGCGAATAATATCTAAATAAGCACTGGTGTCCTCTATTGTCTTTTGTTATGTTTGCTAAGTTACCAAGCTGAACGCATTAAGAATCTCATCCAATGCAATCTCCTTCATCATGATGCCCAATACACTGCAGGTTAGTATGGTGGATTCCTTTTACTGCATGGAATAGCTTTTTTAGAAGTCACACTATTTCCCTTGGCTTCCCATTCAAATACAAGAGCGGCCTTCCTTACAATGGTGTAAGACCTCTGATTGACTTTTTATTTGGGGCTTCAATGTAGAAACTGTAGTGATCTGTTGAGTGCTAGAGCAGTAGCACACATGTAGAGAGACATCCTCTCTTTTGCATCGGCTGTTTTTTAAGGCAGACTGTAAGAATTTATAGTGTTCATGGTCATAACGTGTTATGTGGCACTTTGCAGGAACATCAGCATTTTTTAGCACATATGAGCATTACTATCTCACTAACTCATCTTATAGCTACGCAGCTAAGAGATGAGCTAATGCGATGGCAATTCCAAGTTGAGTCCAACCTGAAGGACTGGGCTGTGATTCACATAATAAGCATTTTGGTTTTACCAAGCAAGGTTGGCTCTATCACTTGTGATGCACAGCTGTCTGAGCTCTATATCTAGAGTGGTAGGATTGTAGTTGGAATCCTTTCAATTTCAATATCTTTTATTTGTTGATATTCCTATAACATATACCAAGAGATTGGGTGGGGCTGATTCAAATTGCCAGATATAGAGTGGGTAGGAGTGGATTTACTGGAAAGAAAGCTTCTTATAGAAGTCTTACACTGGCAAAATCGTGCAATAGAAAGGTGAATCAAAACTCAAGAATCTAAGCAGCATTGAAGCCATGATCACAAGACAAACATTCTTTTGTGATTCTTATAACTTGCTTTTGAGAATGGAAGGGAGAGCACAAAAAAATTAACAACTCCAAGTGGCACATGATCCTGAGCCACCATGGCATGCTCCACCATTGTAAGCAAGCAAGAAGGCAGAAGAAGAGAGAGCAAAAACATTGCAAACTTGAAGAGTGAGAGAGAAATAAAAGTTGCAATGGATAGCTGTTGAAAAATTACACATCCAACCTTCTTAAAACTTTGACTGCAATTTTGTCTCTCTACTATCACAATTACGTATTTGCTAGGTATATGATTCATGAAGGACATAGCTTTATGTCCAGACTTGGAGGGAAACTCCATGAACTCTAAAACAAGTGAGCATAGAGAAACTATTGCTTTTTAGAGACTTGGAGGTTTTTTATGCTTTGGTCTTAATTGTCACTACCATCCAGAGGTTTGCCTTTTTAACACAGTTTTGTTAGTAGTGCCAATGTTGCTTTCCATCACACCACCCATTTATTTTTTGTTTCTTATCAAAGCATTCTCTTGTATTTAATTTCCCACAATTGGCACTATAGTCTCCATCCATCACAATGGAAAACTGCTTAAAGGGTTTACAATTGTTATTAATCCCCTAATAATTAATCACATTTAGTCTAAAACAAAAGAAAACCCATGATCTTGACTTTGTGTTAGTTGTAGGTATATTCTATCCCCTTGACATCATCTTAGCAACAATTTTGCTCTATTTTAGAACATCATTTACTTCACAACCTCTTGAATAAACTATTACATTTAGTGTCTTTGGATTTTTGCCTCCCTTTTTTCTTGTTATCTTTATGGTAGAAGTAGCCTAATTCTCTTTTTAACATTTCCTCTCCCCACTATCCAACATTTTTCACACCAAAACAAAATGGCTTTTGACTTGGGGGAAGATAATTGTAAAGAAACAACTCATAGAATAAAGGATCTATCGAAATCACGATCAGAACGATAAAGAATTTGTCAGATGAGACTGAGTTTGAGGTTAAGTTTGAGACCGAGTCCAAGACTAAGTTCAAGATTGAGTCAAAGACTGAAATCGAGTCCAAAAATAGATCCGAGATTGAGTCCAAAATCAAGTTTGAGATTGAGTTTGAGACCAAGTCCAAATGAGGTTCCAAAAGTATAATAAAGAGTAATGAGGCTAAGGATTTAGTCTTGAAAAAACTTTTTAATAGTGTTTCCAGACCAAAGTGAGGTTAAGATTGATTTGCTTGTGGCACTTATTTGTCATCTTTTGAAGATGTTGGGTGGCAAGTAGTAGCATCTACCCAAATAGCAACACACACTCACTCACTCACTCACTCTCTCTCTCTCTCTTTCTCTCACACATACACAGAACACCCCAAGTTTACAAATGGTATGTTTGATTTAGAGCTCTTTTACCCTTTCTAAATTGTGGGGATAATAAAGACATTTCTAAACTATCCTTGTGGAGAGTGTGTTATTTTTTCTTTTGTCACACTTTTGAGATTTCATTGAAGGGTTATGTAAGTGACTAAATTTTTTGTTTTACTTTAGTCATTTAACTACACTTTTAACCACTTGGAAGAATCTCACTCACAACCTTCATAAGTCCTATTTCGGGTTTGGAGACTTGTTAGCCCCGTGAATGGCATTTATGCCATTCAACCTTTGCACTTGGTTTAAGTGCTCCCTATATTCTATCCCATAATCGACACCCCAAAAGTACTACCGACATATTAAGTTGTTACACTAAGGCTATGTCCATTTACCTTTGTTTTATTAGTAGTCCTAGACCACCTATGCCATAGTCCCAACTCTCAAAGACTAGGCCATTCATCCATAAGTGGTCATCCTAGAACCACTATCTGATATCCTTAAAATGCCAGGAGATATGGGAAATAACTTTCCCCAACATCCCTTTTTCGGTCCTCACCAAGTCCCATTTTGTCCCTAGTTGTGTTTGCCAACATTGCTATTAGGTAAGGGCCTGAAGGCCCAACCATTATGTCCTATTGAATTTTGGGATTTCCTTGCCACATGATTATATCCTTAGTCACTACACAAAAGGATTGCTCCTCTTTTTTTCCATAGTTTGGGACTTTAGGACAACATTTTGAAATATTATAGCCCTATGCGAGCCTTATAGATACTCTTCCCACCTTCTGCTTTTGGGTGCCTTAGCCTTGTGGCTAGAGTGAGGTTCTGATAAGCCATGCTAGATATCCAAGTATATAGTGCCACCCACACTTGGATTGGGAGCATCGACTATTTAATCTCTTAAGGGAGCTAGAGTCAGTTCTTAAACACTTCACCAAGTTACCCCACTTAAGCATTTATGTTTACTTTAGCCTTGGACTCTTTAGTGGTTATAGCATCACCTATCACGTGAGTATAACTTTCCTTGGTCACATTAGCCTTTCCTAGCCAAACTGGCTCCACTAAAGTCTTCTCCTTACTATACTTTTGGAGCTCATTAAACCCCTCAAGGTCTAGGAGATGATCGCTTTGGGCTTTACCCTTGGACTCGGACTCGGACTCGGACTTGGACTCGGACTTGGTCTCGGATTTGGTCTCGGTCTTGGTCTTGGACTCTATTTTGGTCTCGATCTCAGACTCACTTTTGGTCTCAGTCTTAGCCTTAGTCTCTTTCTTAGCCTTGACCTCGGACTCCATCTCATATCTATCTCGAACTACTTCAGTCTTCATCTCGAGTCCATCTCGGACTCCATTTTAGGTCCATCTTAGACTCCATCTTGGCTCCATCTCGAACTCCATCTTAAGTCCATATCAAGTCCATCTCAGGTCCATATCGAACTCCATTTTGGACTCCATCTTGGGTCCATATTGAATTCCATCTCAGACTCCTGTTTAGACTCTTTTTCAGACTTGTTCCTAACACTTCTATGTGTTATGACACTTGCCATGTGTCAGTTCTTTTTGTGTCCCTTTTTATAGATTTATTGACCAATTTCTTCGTGCTCATCCCTCGAGCACTTCATTCAAAGTTCCACTCCCATTTTTGACTTTCCAAGTCGGAGCTTTTAGTCTAAACATGTTATGCTTATTGAACTTCCATTTCAACCACTACCATGTACACCCTTTCTACTCCACTTTGGGGATTAGGGATTTGTATCTCACAGGTCAATGGTCCATGTAAAGCTTGAATACAAGTCAAGTGATAGTAGTTCCAAAAAAGATGAAGTGAATATTTCATAATGACAAAAAAGTGCTAAATTCGTTGGGTTCATAATACTAACATAGTTAAAATAAAAGATGTATACTCTATAATGATTGTGTGTTTCTTAAGGGTATTTAAGCCTAGCACATTCAAGAATATTTAAAGAATATTCTTTAATAATTTTAACTATCTCATTCTCAAAGCATATTCAACATGTTCCCATACCTCAACCAGAAGTTTGTAGTGGAGACTAATGCTCCAGAAGTTGGGGTTGGAGAAGTGCTTCTATAGACATTGTAGTGTTTGAGAGTTGATGCTTCACAATGGCCAAATTATGAATGCTAGTCTATAAATAAGAGATGATTAGTGTGTTGCATTCCATCCATAAATGGAGACACTATTTGACTCATTAAAACTTTTGAATGTAGACAGACCACCACAACATTCAATTCTTGCTAGAACAACAACTAAGGAAACAATAGCTATGTTGGATTAATGAATTACTATTATTGCACTTCACAAATAAATCTAGAATTGCCAGCATTCTTCTTAATGCCCTCTTGTAATGGTTTGCCAAGATAAAAGGAGAAGTCTTAGTCACCTGCCTAATCTCTAGTAATTAATTTATAAGATCAACATCTTCTAACTTCTTGACAAACAAAGCATGGAAAACTTTAATCAAATCACTCCAAGAAGTTAAATTTGGATTAACTTTGATATAGTTTTTCCACCATGAAAAAGTATGACCCATAAGCTTTGTCAAAAATAAAAAATTCAAGGGTTGTGAAATCAATTGACTCCAACTAGCAATCACAAACATTTACTGACAACTTCCATTCCATAATACCATAATCCTTGGCATGTTTAATGCACTAATTATAATCATAGATATGAGATTGATTTAACCCTTGAGGGCCCATGTGAAGCAAGAAAATTTTAATAAGATTAACAGAACCTTTCATCTCTTTTATGTCTCTCTAAACCTTAGTAATTTGGCATCCTTATATCATGATAACATCATTAAGAGTTTCTTCCTTCTCGTTATGGCCATTATTATTTATGCCATATTCCCCATCAAGATCTATATCTCTTCTGCCATCCCTAAAAGAACATATTGCTCCAATACCAATGAAACAAATAAAGAGTAAACCTTAAGCCAATTTCCCAACCCTTAAAGGTGTTAGGAGATGGCTTAGAATTGAGTGAGATTCCCTAGATGTGCATGGCAATGGGTACTTGCATTAGAGGCCAAGGAGAAGTAGAACTTTGACACTCTCCTCTAGATGTTCAAGAGCACATTCTCTTAGGGGGTTCCTAGTTTGTCCAAGATTTATTTCAATTTCAGCAAGGTGTGAATGAGTCCATCTTCAACAATATAAAGGCTTTTTGAAGGATTTGCCTTGACAAAAGAGCGAATGCCACCTAGGGCAACACAAGAATAAACACCATTGTTGTTGCCTACTGAATTGAGCGCACTCTCGATTGGGCAGAGTGATCTTGTCCTCATGCCACCACCACAAGCCATCGACTCCACTCTCAAAACACTGTCAATGCAAGATCTCACTTGGGCACTTCTATTGGCACTGCACTCCATTTCCCAATGCGTGTTTCCCAAGTGTTTTGGCTACAAATTTCCATGAATGGCAAAAATGCCTAGGCAAGATGAGCATGTGAAGGAAATATTGTCTAGCGACGAGGAGCTTGATTATGGTAAAGTAAAGTTGTCTAGTGAGCTTGTGCTTTCTCCTTATGACAAATTTTGTCTTAATGCTTTTTGGTTACTCACTTATACAAAGTTATTTGAAGGAAAAATGTCGATTAAACAAGGGATCAAGCTCATGCAAAAATGGTACCCAATGGAGCATGCATTTATTTTCCACAGACGAGTCCATCTCTTTAGACTCATTCAATTTGCTAAGATTTTTCACCTAGACAACGAAGGTGAAATAATCACAATGAGCAAAAAAGATCACATGCTCGATCAATACATCTTCCTTAACTACACATTTGGATGAGGAGGTAACTTCACCTACTTGAAATTCAATTATCATATTAAGCTTAAGATGATATGTGCCATCATCGATGGGAGTACGGTTGCTTAAAATGTTAGCATTAAAATAGCTCACCTATTGGAAGCTATTAAAACTGGACAGCAAATAAACATAACTCATTTCGCTTATAATGGATTTGTGGCCGAAATGAAAAATATTGCCTTACATGTAGGTAAGGGAAGGCAAATGAAGATAGGAATCTTCATTTTTTTGTGGCACATCTATAAGCATTACATTACTCAAGAGAATCTTATGCCTCACCTTGCCATTAAGCCACCACCTCCAATATCTCCTCTGATTGAGATAGCGAAGGATGTGGATATGGAGAAAAATTCCAATAATACAGATTTAAGTGAGGAAAAATCTCCCCTAAAAATAGAAACTCCACCTAAATCCAAAAATCTAAGCTGCAAGACCTCCAGGGTTCATTTCGCAAAAATTCAATGGCCAAGTATGCCATGGAAAAGTTAGACATAGCAAGTATGGTGATAAAATGCCACACCTAGATCAGGAACAAAGTCATGCTTCATCTACATCTATAGAGATAACCTTGATACCAATGCAAATCTCTCTGAGCATCAGGGAAGTGATGAATATATAAACAAACAACACTAGGCAAATGATAGATGCCAAAGTTGTGAAAGATATTTCACAACTTAGGCCACAAAGTCTAACACACGATGCATCTATAGATGCCATAAAACCATTGGATATAAACATTGCCAATGAGGTGAGTTTAGGCCAAGAAGATCACGGCCAAGAAACTTAATGGGATGAAGCGGATAAAGCTACAAAAGAGGGTTTAAGTGAACTGAAGGAGTACGGGTTTAATCTTCTCTAGTCCATCTATGCATTTAACAACAACACACCTTCGGTCGATCAATCTAGAGAGATGAGCAGCCATAGTAGCAATAGATGCCACAGCTGCACTACAAAGTCAAGGCTAACTACACCTTCACTCATAAGACCACGAATCAACCAAGCGAGCCAGTAGTCTGAAGCTTTATAGAGGAGCTCACTCAACATATCAAGGGAAGCAAACAACTAGTCGACGAACTAATGCAACCAATAAAAGACAAAGAAACAACAAAATATTGTGCATAGTTCTTGAGCTACCTCAAAACAATCACCAAGAAAGTGGATGGAATTATAGGCAAGCAAAATCATTAATGCCACATAATCTAAAAACTCAAGAGTGCAATCTTGGCTTTCACATCCACCAATGTAAAGCACATCAATTGCCAAGACCAATGCATTGCAAGAAAATTAAATCATGCATCAAGAACTCAACAATGTACATTGAAGTGTTGAGCTTGTCACTATGAAGACCAAATTAAGCAACCTAGAGCAAGATTTGGAGAATTTGACTGCATAAAGACAGGCAATAACTTTGTTGTGGGGGAATGATAAAAAAGTAAATGTTGTATCTTGTGTATCATCTTAGGTAGGGTAAAAGAAGAAAGCTTAAGCAAAATAGAGTTACATTTAAGATTAAGCATCTAAAAAAAAAATCTAACCTAGGTAACGCTCATCATAAACAAACATGAAACAATTAAGAATGGTTATAAAATCATGTAGTATATAAATAACACTTAGACATGCTAAAAAATAACTCTCATTCACTGTTGTATGCATTTGGATTAAATTTATCATTTTTTCTCCCACCTATAACTATTTGTACAAAGTAGAGTTCAGAGAGTGATATATGCTTATTCTTACTCATACCTTTAGAGTTCAAAGCTAAATTCTCTTTTATTATCTTCTCATTCTTTTTTTTCTTCTTCTCTTTCTTATGTTCTTGTCTCTATTTGTTTGTAAATATTTTGCAAGTAGGGGCAATAACACAAGTATAAGTAGAAAAAGCCTTGCTTAATTTTCTATATTGTTTATTTTTTTATTGAAAAATGTTGTGAACCAGTTAGTCACTTGGCACTTTCACGGTCAATTAATAACCATGATCAGTTGGTCAACCGATCACCATTCAAAATGGTTGTCATATGTAGCAAATCCTTAGCTGACATTGTCCATCTCCATCTCTCATAATTGATTGCTGTTTCGTGCCTTGCCAGAAGTAAGCTGCTGGAGTGCAAAGAGCATACTTTTACTAATTTCTTAAGGCCAATCACCAAAATCAACATCACAACCATTAGCTCTATGGCTTTCAAAAGGTAAATCAATGAAAACAAATATGTCACTCACCTCCTTGTTGGCAATCTCCTTCCAACTCCATGGCATCCCAACTCAACCCAAAGTTGCTGGAAGAGCCATCCAATAGCTCTTCCAACCTCAAACATATGGAAGTTAGATATGAAAGTGGAGAAATGCTGTCATGCATGAAACAAAGGTGGGCTTCATTGTCACTTAATTGAGTTTTTGGAGAAAAAGAAGGCAGCAGCCACCTTAAGTTTCATCAAGTCTTCTTATGGCACTAGTTTCCCTTACACCAACATCACCTCTGATTATACAATCTAAAATGACTAATAAGAGCATTCAAGTGAAAATCAATTTTTTTTCCTTACAAGAAGTCTTCCAGAGTGCTTGAAGAATGAGTTTCACTTGTTGGAAAAGAGCTACTCTAGTAAGTTATGCTATCGAGTCATTGTGATCTTTAATATTCAAGCCATAAGTAGGTCACTATATCTGGCTATGAAAATCTTAGACCGCATTGCCCATGGTAAGAATCTGATCTCTGTCTAGAGGAAATGAAATGAGAAAAGTAAAATAATGACATAATTATTTTCCACTGTTTGCTATGAATAAAAACTCTCACCAGTGGGAGAATATCTTTGAGGTCTTTCAGAAATGGCTGAATCAACCTAGTGAATTGATATGCATTCTTACTTTGAAATGTGCAAACCCCCACAGTGGAATTGTTTGCCTCACACTTGCGCAAAGCTATTGTGGAGGAAAAATGTTTAGGTCCACTATACAAAGAATGACGTCACTTCTTGCTGCGATGGCTTAATGTTATTGGCTTCACCTCTACTTTTAATTTCACCTTGATATAGCCCAAGGATGGGATTTATGCCAGATAAGATATTATGAAATGGATGACACAAAAGAGTAAGCTTGGGAATGCCTTGACTTGCTCATGCCATGCGAGGCAATGTTGAATTTTACCACAGTCACTCTCTCATTCCAGACCACCCTTACAAAACTGTGATTTTTCCACCATGTGCCCAGTCCTCGAATCCAAACTGCCAAGGAGCTTCGGCCATCATGAACCGCTTGATAAGTGGACTTACTACAACATTTACAAACCGAAGTGGTTTGTATTTACGGTCTCAATCCCTACACACAAATATTCTGGTGAATGCTTACAATCCTTGCGCTGATAAAACAGAAGTTACCTCAATCAGCGAAGCATCCAAGCTAGTTTGAATCTAGCAAATTCAGGAAACTCAACAATCTCGTGGAAGCTCAAGTCAATACTTTCATGCAAGTATGATCCTTATATTACTAGCTTTGATCTTGTTTGCTCGAAGACATCATAGTATTACCAGGCATCCGAGATAATTGTGTCCATGCTGCCACTCTACAAATCCTTGATCCAGAAAGAAACTTCGAATCTGGATCTACAGGTACTTTGCAAAAGCTTACCATTTTGGTTTTTCACCTCTCCTCGCAGTGGTGATGCCAATGGAGTGGTATCAACACTCTCAACGAGAAGCTGGATCAAAGAAGAACAGCAACCCACAGGAGTGAACGCTTTGGTGAAGAAAATCACCGACAATATCTTCTCGCCAGCCTTCAAGGCTCAGTTGAGATTGCTAAAAAGCTCGAGCTGATCTAGACGTGTATCAGACGCAAAGCTTTGGGGAGGCTAAATGAAGAGCGTCGAAAGATGAAAGCTGAGGCGGAAGAGAACCGATGAGAGAGCACAGTTGAACAGGTCGGTCGCTGTGGAGCCGCGCTCCAGAGGTTGACGGATCAAATGGACACCACATGTGATGGGGAGGAGCATCGATGTTGAGGAGCCTATTCATACTTAAGAACCGAAGCCAGTCTTAGGTAATTCTTGCTTTTCTTTCCGTTTGCTCTAACTTATCTAATCCTATCATGTTCCAGAGGATTTTCTAACATACGTTCTAATGATGGGAGACTTCTGGCTAAATGATGAGCGGCAAGGCTGTTGCTTGCAAGGCTCAAAGATTCACACCCTTTCGACCGGATATATCCATTTGTTTGGGCGGAATATTAATACAAGTACTTGATCTTGGATGCTTTTGGTTTCGTCAAGAGGGGTCGAGCTGAAGCAAGTTCATATCAAAGGTACGTTTTGAATTTTGTAGTAAGATATGCATTAACTAGATACCTTGTGAGTTGCTGCCATGCGTGAGCGACTTGGAACGTCTTTCCCAGAGAACTCATGCAACAAATGTCAATCATGTCTTAACTTGGAATGAAGATCTCCAGAACCTGGTAGAGTCATCGTCTGGATCTTATGAAGAAATTAACCCAGGTTTCCGTAAAAGTGGTAATTTCCTGATTTTTATGTTAACATTCACTAACTGTTGGTCCAATGCAGCTCAAGAAGGAGCTTAGAAAGAAGCTGTGTAAGGCCTAGTCGAGAATTCATCGGAATAAGGACATTCAATTGGCAAAGCTTGGTGGAACTTTTCCTTTGAGGAAACAGGACAAATGTCTAGATCTCAGAGTGAACTGATTCCGTGGCTGGTGTGTGGGCTTGCGCTGCTTGAGCTGCCCGAGTAGGTGTTACTGCTGCCTGAGATTTTGCTTCCACGCAGCAGACCGTGCTTGAGCGTTGCGAAGGAAATCATACCTGCATTTCAATGCAGCAACCTATTTTGGTTTCTCCCCAAGCTCGAACAATGTGTAGTATAAACCAGCAAACCAAACCACAAACTTACAAGCGAGCTGCATTTCCAAGACTGCCTCGCATTCTGTCTAATGATGCTTATTTACATGCAGTCTTTTGAAGATAGCTGGCTGAACATTGTGCTATGTTATAAGCTTCCCAACTACATACGGAAGGACTGCAATAATCCCCCCACTGAAACCGGTTAGTTTTCCAAAACAATCTGAGCTTGAGTTTACTGATTTGGTTAACGTAACCTACTTTCACAGAAATCAACCCGCATGCTTCTTACGAAACTTCGCTCAATGGTCAGATGAGGTCTTGTGTCACACTTCAAATGCAAATGTGTCAAGATCGAGCCCTGACAGCGCACAGTGTCGCCTTCCTCCAGCGTTTCGTCTTTTGGTGCGAAAAATTCGATAGGATTTGTCGCCCTATATTCGCAATAGGGCTGGTAGATCATGGAGCTAAAGTCTTTTCACGTTCAATGTGCTCATATAGAAAATACTTAATTGCAAAACGAACAAACGTGCGCTCTAGATTTTCAAAAGTTGTGATGTAACCCAAGGACTTCGCTTGCCCACCCCCCCACTATATAAATGTACCCAGCCTCTCCATTCAATCAAACACTGCTCAGCTCTATCCATAGTTAAAGCGCTACTCTTTGCAATGGCGTCCCTTCGTGCTTTCGCTGCTTTCTTCCTGTGCATGTTCGTTGTTGCAATGGTGGAGCACGCGAATATGGTGGAAGCTCAGGCAGCGTGTGGATCCCGTCCCTGTTGCGGTCGTCAGGGTGGCAGAGCCTCCTGCAACCGGGGCCTGTGCTGCAGCCAGTTTGGCTACTGCGGATCGACATCTGCTTTCTGTGGCGCGGGCTGCCAGCGCGGCTATGGGAGATGCAACTAAATATTCCATCTAATGTGCTAGACACCTGCAACATGAAAGTTGCGAATAATATCTAAATAAGCACTGGTGTCCTCTATTGTCTTTTGTTATGTTTGCTAAGTTACCAAGCTGAACGCATTAAGAATCTCATCCAATGCAATCTCCTTCATCATGATGCCCAATACACTGCAGGTTAGTATGGTGGATTCCTTTTACTGCATGGAATAGCTTTTTTAGAAGCCACACTATTTCCCTTGGCTTCCCATTCAAATACAAGAGCGGCCTTCCTTACAATGGTGTAAGACCTCTGATTGACTTTTTATTTGGGGCTTCAATGTAGAAACTGTAGTGATCTGTTGAGTGCTAGAGCAGTAGCACACATGTAGAGAGACATCCTCTCTTTTGCATCGGCTGTTTTTTAAGGCAGACTGTAAGAATTTATAGTGTTCATGGTCATAACGTGTTATGTGGCACTTTGCAGGAACATCAGCATTTTTTAGCACATATGAGCATTACTATCTCACTAACTCATCTTATAGCTGCGCAGCTAAGAGATGAGCTAATGCGATGGCAATTCCAAGTTGAGTCCAACCTGAAGGACTGGGCTGTGATTCACATAATAAGCATTTTGGTTTTACCAAGCAAGGTTGGCTCTATCACTTGTGATGCACAGCTGTCTGAGCTCTATATCTAGAGTGGTAGGATTGTAGTTGGAATCCTTTCAATTTCAATATCTTTTATTTGTTGATATTCCTATAACATATACCAAGAGATTGGGTGGGGCTGATTCAAATTGCCAGATATAGAGTGGGTAGGAGTGGATTTACTGGAAAGAAAGCTTCTTATAGAAGTCTTACACTGGCAAAATCGTGCAATAGAAAGGTGAATCAAAACTCAAGAATCTAAGCAGGATTGAAGCCATGATCACAAGACAAACATTCTTTTGTGATTCTTATAACTTGCTTTTGAGAATGGAAGGGAGAGCACAAAAAATTAACAGCTCCAAGTGGCACATGATCCTGAGCCACCATGGCATGCTCCACCATTGTAAGCAAGCAAGAAGGTAGAAGAAGAGAGAGCAAAAACATTGCAAACTTGAAGAGTGAGAGAGAAATAAAAGTTGCAATGCATAGCCATTGAAAAATTACACATCCAACCTTCTTAAAACCTTGATTGCAGTTTTGTCTCTCTATTATCACAATTATGTATTTGCTATATATATGATTCATGAACGACATAGCTTTATGTCCAGACTTGGAAGGAAACTCCATGAACTCTAAAAGAAGTGAGCATGGAAAAACCATTGTTATCTAGAGAGTTGGAGCTTTTTTATGCTTTGGTCTTAATTGTCACTATAGCCATCCAAAGGTTTGCTTTTTTAACACAACTTTGTTAATAGTGCCAGTGTTGAATGAGACACAAAATCCTTAGGCCCCAAAGGGGAGCCAAAAGGGTGCCATGTGGTAATGGCGGAGGCAAAAGCTAAATGAGCGTAACACATTTAGATTAAAAATTTTGACTCAAAAAGTTGAGAGTGGGAGTGGAACTCCTAATGAAGGGCTCAAGGAATGAGCACGAAGCAAGCAATAAATGAGTCTTTAAAAAAGGGATACAAGAGGACCAACATATGACACGTGGAAAAGCCCGAGATGGAGTTTGAAATGGACTTGAGATGGACCCGAGATGGAGTCTGAGATGGACCAGAGATGGAGTCTGAGATGG